>NC_090438.1:876024715-876327745 GCF_031143425.1 Pleurodeles waltl
AAAAATGTGGTTTTCAGATTCAAGACTGCTTGTTCCTGAAAGCTAGGAAGATGGTGATTGTAGCACAGCAAACCCTTTGTTGATGACATTTTCAGGGGAAAAAAAACACATGCTTTCTTCTGCAGCCATTTGTACTGCTACACTCCCTAGGATGTTGGAAAAAAGGACGCAAATTTGGCATGGGTAGCTTATGTGGACAAAAAGTTATGAGGGCCTAAGCGCAAACTGCCCCAAATAGCCCAAAAAAAGGCTTGACACATGAGGGGGAAAAAGGCCTGGCAGCAAAGGGGTTAAAAGAATTTGCCATTTTCAATGATTCACATATGTGTGCATTTATAAACATCCAATGAAAGCTGTTGCCTGTACATAAAATTATCACCTGTTCACTACTATGTGTTTTTTCACCTTCAGACACTATGCAGCTCATTGATTTGTCTGCTTATTATAACATGTATGTGACATTTGTAGAATGTATGTATGGTCCACAAACTACAACACTGCATGTGTAATTACCATGCTTGTTTAGTTTAATTAAAAGCACCCATAAGACTAGAGAATATTAGTGGTTTACTATATCAGTTGCATGCTTAGAATATATTTATGTGCCTATGGACAAAGTTCATATAAATGAATTCTAGGTGAACCATTATTTGAGTACTATGCCATGCTTCTGTCATATATCATAAGTGAGTATTGTAAAGAGAGCAGCGGGAACAATCCACTGACTGGTGTCTGCTAATGTTTTTGGACCTTGAAAGGAAGATATTGGGAAGGCTCAAGTTGAACAAAATAAAGTAGTTGTTGGCATCCAAATAGATCTTGGTTGATATACAGCCTGAATTCCTCCGTGGCACTGGGATAATTGATCAATGCTTTGGTATTTACAATTTGTACAAAATATGCCATTAGAAAAAGTATTACATTACTTTTAACATTTATAGATTTTAAAGTGGATTTTGTGAACTTGACTGCTAAGGGCACTGGACAGGACTTGAAAAAGAAAGCACACCACCTAATATACTTCATCCTTTAATGACATGACAAAAACATTGCGCTGGGCAGCTATGATAAAAAAGTAAAATATGGCTAAGCCCATACTTATGACAATGAGGGCCAGGCAATAGTGAGCAATAATTCTCTTCTATTTAGAGCCTTCCTGAATGATACTGAAGTCTTCTGAGTTATATTATGTTGTTTTATTCTGTTATGTTATGTTATGGCACAATGGAGGCGGAACAATGCACTTATTCAATGATTTCTGCTTTTAGTAATGTTTATTTTAAGCGTGTACTAGGGGACTCATTTATTTGAAAGATGATGAACTAATTTCCTCCAGGAGTGTAATTTACTACTGAGGACCACCAACACTGTATCCTGTAGCATCTTCCCCAGCCCGGGAGAATGCAGACAAATTACACCACAAGGGAGCTGCAGTTAAACACTACTTTATTCCTCAGCATACACTCACACACTGTTCATTATATCATAATTTCCATTAACCACATTCTAACACCTCCCAACACATTGAGTACTTCCCGTTCAGAATCCACTCAGAACTACTAGTATTCTAGTGTGCAAAACATCAGTATGATACATATTACATGGTTGTTCATTCACCAAAACACCGGGGTGTGTGAAGTGGCAATGCATACCCACTGACCTCAACCCCTCAACAAATCTATAATGACGTCAGAAAAACTGACTTCAGATGTCCTTTGAATAGCAGTCATAGCAAAACAGCATTAAATATTAATTGAGATTTGATCCTCGCGTCATCGCATGATTCAACATAACTGAAGTGAAACAAATGGAGAAGATGAATAAAATAGAAAGAAATGGGAAACTAAGATAGACATCTACCTTTGTTACCATACAAATGTAAACGTTAATTACGTGCTTCTTGTTCAGAGTCAGCCCAGAACCACAAGGATTCTAGTGCTCATAACATCAATAAGCTACACCTCCCCCTTTGTTAAATAAAAAGGTAGTAGACATCACCAAGATCACATTTCCTCAATTAGTCAGCGACAAGCTCTCACTTGTCTGCTGGCTTGGGTGATCCAAGATGATCCAGGTTCACCCTGATTGGGCAACAATGACATAGTCTCAGGTGCTTGACTGAGACCTGCTGTCGGGGACATTTCCTGTATGATTTCAGGACTCAACAAAAGTTGTGGTGAAGTTGAAGTGGGCCTTTATCAGATTTGAGGATTTTGGGGAAGCCCGAAGTTGCAAAGAGGTCATCAAGCCATTATGGGGGTCATTCTGACCCTGGCCGGCGGTGGAAGCCGCCGGCCTGGCTGGAACCGCCAGAATACCGCTGCGCGGTCAAAAGACCGCTGCGGGTATTCTAGGTTTCCCGCTGGGCTGGCGGGCGACCGCCAGAAGGCCGCCTGCCAGCCCAGCGGGAAACACCCTTCCATGAGGATGCCGGCTCCGAATGGAGCCGGCGGAGAGGAAGGGGTGCGACGGGTGCAGTTGCACCCGTCGCAATTTTCAATGTCTGCATGGCAGACACTGAAAATCATGGTGGGGCCCTGTTACTGGGGCCCCTGCAGTGCCCATGCCATTGGCATGGGCACTGCAGGGGCCCCCAGGGGCCCCACGACACCCCTTACCGCCATCCTGTTCCTGGCGGCCACGACCGCCAGGAACAGGATGGCGGTAATGGGGGTCGGAATCCCCATGGCGGCGCAGCAAGCTGCGCCGCCATGGAGGATTCCCCAGGGCAGCGGGAAACCGGCGGTACACCGCCGGTTTTCCGTTTCTGACAGCGGCTGTACCGCTGCGGTCAGAATGCCCATGGGAGCACCGCCAGCCTGTTGGCGGTGCTCCCGCGGTCGTTGGCCCTGGCGGATTTTACCGCCAGGGTCAGAATGACCCCCTATATGTCTTTGTCATGGGCTGTCGAAGATAGGTCTTTCACCAAAGGAAAACAGGAATATTCACCTATGACTGCCATGAGATGGTTTCCATTTCCTAGTGGCCCAAGAAAGGTAACTGCAATTTTCTCCCAGGCATGGACAGGAAGATCAGACATCATTACTGGGAGTTGCATCACCTTGGGGGACACATTGGGGGTCAATCTGACCCTGGCGGTAAAATCCGCCAGGGCCAACGACCGCGGGAGCACCGCCAACAGGCTGGCGGTGCTCCCATGGGCATTCTGACCGCGGCGGTATAGCCGCGGTCAGAAACGGAAAACCGGCGGTGTACCGCCGGTTTCCCGCTGCCCTGAGGAATCCTCCATGCGCCGCCATGGGGATTCCGACCCCTATTACCGCCATCCTGTTCCTGGCAGTCGTGGCCTCTAGAAACAGGATGGCGGTAAGGGGTGTCGTGGGGCCCCTGGGGGCCCCTGCAGTGCCCATGCCAATGGCATGGGCACTGCAGGGGCCCCAGTAACAGGGCCCCACCATGATTTTCAGTGTCTGCCATGCAGACACTGAAAATCGTGACGGGTGCAACTGCACCCGTCGCACCCCTTCCACTCCGCCGGCTCAATTCGGAGCCGGCATCCTCATGGAAGGGTGTTTCCCGCTGGGCTGGCGGGCGGCCTTCTGGCGGTCGCCCGCCAGCCCAGCGGGAAACCCAGAATACCCGTGGCGGTCTTTTGACCGTGCAGCGGTATTCTGGCGGTTCCAGCCAGGCCGGCGGCTTCTGCCGCCGGCCAGGGTCAGAATGACCCCCATTATTGCAAATATGGCATGCCTTCAGCTCCTTCTCGACCCGTTCATCTGGCTGAGGGAGCAACGCTCAATCTCTTTATGCTATTTTGGTGGCTACAACACTACAGTGTCGTTCATGAGCCAGCTCAATGACCACCTGTCTTAGGCATCCAGGTATGACAATTCTTGAGCCTCACAGTATTATGCATTCTTGGGTGACTGCTAGCTCATCCTGTACATTTTTGAACTTTTAGAATTCAACATCGTTGGCAAAGGCCCGAGTACTTCCTCTCCATGATTGCTTGGTAACCAGTTCTTTGATTATGTTCAGGCCTTGAGACCCTCCGGGTGATAAACCATGCTTTATAAATACCTTATTGGTTGGTTTGATGCCTTTATCCATGATGGTGGCAGCAATGACTTATTCCGTGGATTGAGCCGCTGGTGTGCTCAATTTCACAATAAAGTTGAGATATGGTTCAGCTGTTTTAGATGACTAACTGTGATGATGCAGAGGTACTCGTGAAAGTACTCTGCTGGGTTTGAATCCTTCCCCAGTTTGTGCACAATCTCATAGTTATATTCTTATACTCTTAACCCCCACCTCTTGATGCGAGGGGACAGCATGGCATTTGGGTTTAAATAAACAGTAAACAACAGCTGGGGATCTTTGATGGTGAATCTTTTTCTATAGAAGAATACATGAAAGTGTTTGCAGGCCCACACCACAGCCAGACTCTCTTTCTCCAGCTGACAGTAAGCATGTTTCGTATTGGACATCCTTCAACTGGCATATGCTACAATGTGTCTCTGAGCATGTGCATGGCCATTTTGCTGAGCAAGGATTGCCCCTAGCCCTACCGGTCTAGCGCCAACCATTATTTCGGTATGTAACTTGGAGTTAAAGTAGGCCATTTCCGTAGCATTCTCAATCACATATTTAATGTCTTTGAAATTCTGGTCATGTTCCAGAGACCAATGGAATGGTAGATTTTGCTGTGGTGAAGTCTTTCAATGGGGCATTCACTCTAGCAAAAGTGCGAATGTATCTTGAACAATAACTGGCCATGCCCTGAAAGGATCCCGGCATGGCAAAATCTTGGGGGCTGGGAGGCAAGATAATTATAGTACTTACTACATGTCTGGGTCGGGAGTCATTCCCCCACACAAAATATGTGTCTGAAAAAATTTAGTTTTGTTTGTGAAACACACACTTTTTAGCATTCAGAGTGAGACATGCATTGGCAAGTAGCGAGGACACTTGGGTAAGGGCTTTGTTGTGTTCTTTTTTTGGTCTCTCAAAAACCAGTATGTCATCACTGTCATTTAAAGCATTTGTAACAGGTCAAACTATTCAGCCACTAACATTCTGAAATGTCTCAGCAGTGAAAGATAGTCCAAAACTCAGTCTCTCATATAAACAAATCAATATGAGTTGAAAAGTTAGTAATGTATCAGCAGTTCTTCTCCAATTCAAGTTGATGGTTTCCTTAATTTAGGTCAAGGTGAGAAAACACTTTGGCCCTGATTTAAGAGGGCCTTGTGTCTTCTTGCACCACATTAGCATCATTTTCTTCAATGCTAATGTGGCCCAAAGATGTAAAATTCTATCACAGGACCGGAGGCGAGGATTATGCAGATCTTTCTTCACTTTTTATTAAACAGCAAGTTCAAAGTCAAACAGAACAAAAAACTACAAGTTCCATGAGCCCGCCGCCATGGTAACGAGTATCCAATGAGGTGCACTCCTTCATGTTGGTATAAATATCCCGAAATGCGTCACACTTCCTCTTTCTTCACTGCTGCGAGTCAGATAAGTGCCTTTTTCTGCCTCCGGTTAGAAGTTTGTTTGTTGGCTCGCGTTACTGCTTCAATTGTGTTTTCCGTGTATTTAATTGTTATAGCAACGTTCGTTGCTACGAGCGGTCCGGAACAGACGTTTCCGCTCGAGCGTTTCATTTTCTGTTTCGCCCTCGGCGTGTTTAAATACGCGTCGGACCCACCAGAGGGCGCGCGCGCTGCGTTTTTCAGCGTCAGAGAGCGTGTTACTCTCAGCTCTCGGCGCTCGCACCTCGCGTTTGTTATTTTCTTTAAGAATTGAGGGTTTTTACCTCAGTAGCACGTTTTCGTGCCTCTGGTGCAGTTTTTTCCCTACCTGTGACACCCGTTTGGGTAAGGATTACCCCATTGGGAAGGCATTATTTCTTGACTTTACTTGAGTGACAGAGAGGGTAGGGATTTACCCTATATATTATATATATTTTTGTTGGGTGTATACTCTGTCCAGTCCTCATTATGCAATCCTCTCAAGTGAATGAACCTTTTACCAACATGTCCCCAGGTGAGGGTCCCTCTCACCGTACCCTTCCCCCTGGGGTGGACGCTTTATTTTCACAGGCTATTTCTCACGCTTTAGCCCCTCTTAGGGATACTGTAGCTAAACTTACTGAACAGGTGTCCAGGGGTACGGGCATGTTTGGTGTGACGGGAGCGGAGGGTGATTCCTCTACCCTTTCGGCTCCCAGGAAAATGCGCAAGCGTGACGCGGGGCACCTGGAGGATGGTGAGTTTTTATCCAACCCCAAGTGTGCGCGCGCGCATAAGCGCTTACCCTCCCGGGAGGGCCGTTTGCCCGGGGTAATGGGTGACATGCTTCACCACCTATGGAACCCTGATTTGGGATCCCCTAAAGGCTTCATGGGAGGTTCAGATGAGGACTCATCATCTTTGGATGACGACTCAGGTCGCCCTTGGCGTCCTGGTGCTACCCTACCAGATCCTTCGGATCACGGCGATTCTGACTCCGATATGTTTGAACCGGAGGGTATCTACCATCCGCGTTCCTCGGAGTGACGTCCAGACCACAAGGTAGCTGAATATGTCGCCAGCAAAATTAGGCAACCTCTGGACAAAGAGGTGCGAGCTCGTCTACGGGCGGAGTGCCCACGCCCGTCTTTATCGGATAAGGTCGCTTTTACGCCTGACATTGACCCTAAAATGTGTACGTTTTTTGCCAAGTATACCAAGGATCCCAAAAAAAGGGATTGATCGCTCCTGGAGGGCATGCCAAGATAAACTTCTTGATGTGTTAGGTCCCCTCACACAGATTATTCAATTAGCGGAGCGTGCCAAGCAAGCAAACACTCTCCTTCAGACAGACATCATAGCAGGATGGGCTCAGAGAGCTGTTTGTCTCCGGGGCAACGCGAACTGTGCCATCTCTGCAGAAAGACGCAGGTCTTTATTGATCAAAATCGACCCCAAGTTAGGGGAACTGTCTAACTCAGAGGCAGGGGCTGTTGCCCAAGGCAATTTATTTGGCGTCCCTTTTGTGAAAGAGTTAGGAAAATTTGTGGCTACTTTTTCAGCTTTGGATAAAAGCACAATCTTTAATCTTCCTAGGGTTTCTAGTGGATTCCCGATCGGCGTCTCTCAGTCTCCCGACGACGAAGATTTCCAAGATAAAGAAGGAACTGAGAAAAGTCCTTCGACGAGACCAGATTTCACTACGTCAGTTAGCCAGAGTGGTCGGCCTGCTTTCCTCTTCGATTCAGGCCATTTTTCCTGGTCCCCTACACTACAAAGCCCTGCAACGCTTGAAAGCG
Source organism: Pleurodeles waltl (assembly GCF_031143425.1). Lineage (NCBI taxonomy): Eukaryota > Metazoa > Chordata > Amphibia > Caudata > Salamandridae > Pleurodeles > Pleurodeles waltl. Next base: position 876,031,989 of record NC_090438.1, read on the forward strand.
TTTCACCTTCGCCGAGGGGTGACGTACTCCGAGCTGATCTCCCTGTCTCAGGAGGCAAGGACGGAGTTGTTTTGGTGGCTGGACCACATGGAGGCATGGAATGGCAGGGCCATTTTTGGAGCAGCCCCGGATCTGGTGATCGAGTCAGACGCCAGTCGCCAGGGATGGGGGGCTCGTTGCGGGGACATCTCGTTCGGGGGTCGCTGTACCCCGCAGGAACTAACCATGCATATCAACTGCCTGAAGCTCCTGCGGGATCATTTGCGATCAAATCTCTCACGAGAGACAAAGTCTCATGTGTAGTTCTACGGATGGACAATGTATCGGCAGTACAATACATAAATCGTGTAGGGGGGACAAGATCAAGAGCCCTAGCGGAACTAGCGAAAGATTTTTGGCATTTTTGCCTTCAACACCAAATCTCAGTCACAGCAGAGTATCTTCCGGGTTCCCAGAATATCTGGGCAGACTGGAATTCTCGGTTTCTCCAGGATCCCAGCGATTGGCGACTACATCACTCGGTTTTTCAGGCGATCATGGATCGTTGGGGTCCCTGCTCAGTGGATCTCTTTGCGTCTCGTTGGAATGCTCAGCTTCCCCTATACTTCAGCTGGCGTCCGGATCCGGGAGCGGCGGCAGTAGATGCGTTTCTCCAACATTGGGGGACCCTTCAGGGTTATGCTTTTCCCCCGTTTCTTCTTATCCCGTGGGTTGCTGCTCAAGTTCGCCGCCAAGAGGCGACGGTGATTCTAATAACCCCCTGGTGGAGGTCACAGGCGTGGTTCCCGACTCTGCTGGAACTCTCGTGCGAATGTCCTCTTCGCCTCCCGGATTTTCCCTCAATACTCCTGGATCCGTCGGGTTTCTGTCACCCTCTAGTCCTTCTAGGTCATCTTTCCCTCATACCTTGGAAGATTTCCGGCATCGTTGGCAAGACAACCGACTTTTGCAGGAAGCTAATAACTTCATCGCACAGGCCTGGGCCCCTGGTACATGCAAACGATATAGATCAGCATGGAATAGATGGTCTCGTTGGTGTGTGGGCAAACACTGCGATCCCATGGGGGCCAGTATTACCGACATCATCAATTTCCTTGCAGAATTAGCAAAATCCGGCTAGGCTTATCGCACGATCAATTCTTTTCGTTCGGCCATCTCCGCGGGCCACCCTCGCCTGAACAATCTCCCGATCGGGGAGCATCCCTGGATATGTAAACTTCTTAAGGGTATTAGACTCTCCAGACCTCCACAACCCAGATATTCGGAGCTCTGGGATGTGGACTTAGTTCTTAATCTTTTATCCTCTTGGCGGGACAACCAGTATTTGTCGACGAAAGAATTGTCGGCCAAATTAGCCATGCTTCTCTGCCGCATTTCCTGTAAGCGAGTGTCAGATATCAGAGCACTGGATGTTTCCGCTCGAGTCTTTACTCCAGAAGGAGTCACGTTTACTATTGCAAGGAGGACAAAGACTAATACCAGGTCGGTATCCTATCCCGCTTTTCCTGATTCCCCGAAACTATCTGTGTTTAGATGTCTCAAAGTCTATGAGGAAGTGACCAGTTCTTGTAGACCTCCAGGTGAGAATCAATTGTTGATTTCTATAAAGAGACCGTTCAAGGCGGTTTCTTCTCCTTCCATTGCCAGATGGATTCAATGGATTCTCTCTGAGGCAGGAATAGATATTCAAGTTTTTGGCGCCCATTCTACTCGGGGAGATATGGCTTCCAAAGCCATACAAGTGGGGGGCGGATTAGAGGACATCATGCATGCTGCTGATTGGTCTTCAGATTCTACTTTTAAGAAGTTTTACTTTAAACCAATTCATGAAGCAGCCGCACTAGTGGTGAGTAAGCTTTGAACTTGCATAATCCTCGCCTCCGGTCCTGTGATAGAATACGAAATTTCCTAGCTATCGTGAAGGAAAGTTTCAATTCTATTAAGGACACGGAGGCGAGGATTATCCCACCCACATACATTACGCTGGTATGTTCCCTCCCGATTACATCTATCTGCGTAGCAAGGTAGTATACTTGCGTTTATACCTTTATTTATTGTTATTCTGCTCATATTCTAATTTACATTAGGCAGCACTTGATTCAGATGTATTTACATTTTATATTTAAATGTATGTTAAGGTTCATGACTTCATTGCCTTCGGTATGTTTCTGTGTTCTATTGGATTAGCATCTAATTATACCTCTTTTGTAGGTTTCGAAACTACAACCAATTGACTCTACCAGGATTCCTTCCGCAGTGAAGTCGAGGAAGTGTGACGCATTTCGGGATATTTATACCAACATGAAGGAGTGCACCTCATTGGATACTCGTTACCATGGCGGCGGGCTCATGGAACTTGTAGTTTTTTGTTCTGTTTGACTTTGAACTTGCTGTTTAATAAAAAGTGAAGAAAGATCTGCATAATCCTCGCCTCCGTGTCCTTAATAGAATTGAAACTTTCCTTCACGATAGCTAGGAAATTTCGTATTTGTCGCTCCATATTTACAAAGTGGTGCAATGCATGCATTGTGCCACTTTGTAACTCCTTGCACCACATTATGCCTGCACCAGGCATAATGTGTGCAAGGGGATGTTCCTTTGTGCCATTTTTTTGGCATTGTTAATGCCTTCTCTGAGCTGGCATTAAAGGGGGGCACACCCTTGGTTACAATGGGCCCCTATATACTGTTGAGGGTTTGCACCCACGTTTTTTTCACTAACCCTGAACAGTACATCAATAGTGTCCAAAATTCTGATGCTATTGCCCCCTACCCTGTGCCATGGTGTGCCGTATTTTAAATATGGCACTCATATGGTAGTGGTAGTGGGGTACTAAATAGCTCAAGGAAATGGCACTGCACTGGGTGCAGCACATCCATTCTTAACTCTACCGCTTTGTCTCCATTCGATTGCATGATCATGTCCTATATGTGAACACCAGGGAGTCTCTCCTCTTCAATGGCTTTATTTTGTGTGCCACACATCAATGCAAATGCACAACAATATCCTTTTTTGCACTACTACTATGGGCAAAACCCATGGTGTGGGCCCTGTGGAGCATTCAATGAGGTCTAGTTTTAAGAGGGCTTCCAACTCTTTCTCTACAGCTTCTAGTAGATGAAAAGCAACTCTAAAGTGTAATTGAGCAACAGGGTGAATGTCTTCATAGATATGAAGCTGTACTTTCATTTTTTTCATTTTCCCAGGCCATGGAGCAATGATGGGAATCGAAGGTTGTAGTTGAGGGATATCAGTCCGATGCCGGCAGGTGTGGCAAAACTGAGTAAACAGGCACTCAACAATGTACCTTATAGAACTTGAATAGTGGCTTGTACCAAAGTCATTTTTGGTTGCATTGTCACTATGAACGACCGTTGACTTTGCACTTTCTCAGAAGCAGCCCAGGTATACACCTTCATCCCGATGGAGTGAAGCGAGACACAGGTAACATTTCTATTGGTATGATGTTGATTGACGCACCACTGTCTATGATCAAAGTTATTAGATGATTGTTCACTTTCAATTTGATTTTGGGACAGTGTCCAAAGTATATTTATTGCTCTGTTTGGTGAACTTTCTTTCAACTGTGAACTTCTTTACAGGTAGCCAACCCCACATGTGCACACCATTTATTGGTAGAAATCATCATTGCACATTAATCTTCTTTTGCTGGTATTTGATAGTGATGTTGAAGAACCTTTGTATGATGAGCTTGATGACAACTGATTTTGCCTGGTTTCTACTTGTGATGTTGATTTTTGGATATAGAGGCATGGCATGAATGTTTCTGGAATGTTCTTGCGGTCATTTTCGATTGCAGTCATGATGAATTTAAGTTCTCTTTGATTTGGCACACAGTTATGAAATGGCTCTCTTTCCCACCAGAGGCATAGCCTTATTTTCTTTGAAGATGTTGACATACATGTATTTTGTTTGTGCTTGTGCTTGCTCTTTGCGGTCAATGCTGATTCATGGTGTGCCGTTCCTGCTTCCATGTCAGCAGCCTGTTGATCAGCTCATTCTTCTGCTCATACAGCCATCAGCATTCTCTCAAGAAGTTGTGTCTCTCTTAGCATGCTCCTTCTAAATCAGTTTGAAAGACAGCCATCAATGATGAGGTGCATGGCTTCTTTGTCAGTGAAATAACAGAACTTGCTATGTTTAATGAGTGTATTAAGTCTTTGATGAAACTCATCCATTATTTCACCAACCTGTTCCCTCACTTGGTTGAAGATAAACCTTTCATAGTTGACATTTGGCATTGGATTGAATTTGGTCTCTAATGCTTCTTTTATCTTTTGGTGTGATTTTACATTAGTCTGTGATATTTTCTTTAGCACTTCTTTCACTCCATCACCTGCAAAGTTTTTAAAATATTAGATGATCTTCTTGCCATCTTCTTCTTCTAATGCATCTATGAAGTCATCAAATGTTTTGACCTATATAGCCCACCTGGCATTACTGTTTTTCTTCTTAGAAGTGTCAAAAGGCGGAGTTGGCTTCAGGAATACAGCTGCATTGTATTCCGTGTTCCATACTGCTTCTATCAAGAGCACCTGCTGTTAAGACAGCTTTCACCATGCAAGGTGGCACCAACAACTCCTGCAAGTAAAGGCCACTGTCCTGGTATGCTCTGCCATATACTTCAATCACCCTTGCTGGTAAGTAAGTTCTCTGCTTCTCATACCTTGCTGCCATGATTGTTATTTCTTGCTTCGTCTGAATAATTGTTTTGTATTTGGGGTACAGTGCAGCGTCTCTGTCAACCACTGCTTCAGTGGTTTTGGCACATATTTTGAATGTGCTCCTTTGCAAGGCATTCAATCACTTCTGTAGCTATACGCAGTCTGGAGAAGGGCTTTGACTCCACATGTGCCATTCACAGACTGTTCTGTATTTTTCTGTGCACACATGGAACACACAAGCAATTTACAGTTTGTTGCAAACTCTCAGGGAGAGCAGTCTTGCCTTCCCAGACCTGTGTCCCCTACTCTTTGCCAGTCATAGCGTCTTCCCCAGCCTAGGAGCATTCAGATGAATTATGCAACACAGGAGCTGTGGTCAAACATGACTCTTTTCCCCAGAATACACTTAAACACTGTTCATTATATCATACTTTCCATTAACCATGCCCTAAGACCTCCCTGCATATTATGTACTTCCTGTTCAAAGTCTGCCCAGAACCACAAGGATCCTAGTGTGCAGAACATCAATATGCTACATATCGCATGGATGTTCATTCACCAAAACACTAGGGTGGGTGAAGGGGCAGTGCATACCCTGTGACGCCCAACCCCTCAACAAATCTACAATGACATTAGACAAAGAAACCTCAGATGTTCTTTGAAAAGCACCCTTGCAACAGAGCATTTAACATTAAATGAGATTTGATCTTCACAACATCACATAATTTGGCAAAACTGGAGTGAAAAAAACATCAAGAAGAAGATGAATAAGATAGAAAGAAATGGAAAACTAAGATGCACGTCTACCTAAGTTACCATACAAATATGTTACCATACAAATATTAATGAACAGCAAAAAATAGGGATCTCTACAAATGAATAAGTTTGCACTTTGCATTGTACAAGAAATGTATTGACTCCATAGTTCAATTTTATTTTCAGGAAGAAAGTGTGTAGCTGAGACATAAAGTACTTTAGGCTACACAACAGGATAAACCATCATCCATCAGAGTCTTAAAATGTTCACAGGCATTGACATTTTAGTCCCCTTTTAATTTTTCATTTAAAGTCTTTGGGCTGTATGAATAGTGGTAGGTATGTTAGGAGACTGTCCATTTGTGGATCACAAAGAATAGTAAAATGGGACTCACTACACAGTTATGAAATATGTCACATAGACCTCACATTTATTTTGAACTTAGAAGTATTTTCCACAATCATCTTTTGAAAAAAAAAATAAGTCGCAAGTCTAGGGAGAAGACAGAATAATTTCAGTAGCTTGAACGAGCTAATACTGGAGTTGAAATAAAACAAAATATGTTGTCTTATAGAAGGACATCAATAAAATGTAAGTTCCCCAGAATACAAGTTACCTCAGCATGTTCTGATGGTATGGGTGTGACCAGTAGTAAGGTTCACAATGTTAAAAACAATGAGGGCCTAATTAACAGTTTGGCAGATGGGGTTATTCCATCATGACCGTGATGGATATAGGCCCATGTTTATACTTTTTGGCGCAAACCTGCACTAACGCAGGTTTGCATCAAAAAGTATAGCAACGGCTAGCGCCATTGCTAGATGCTGGCTGGGTGCCATATTTATGGAATGGTGCTAGCGGGCACTAAGGCCCTGTTAGCGTCCTTGGAAAGGACGCTAACAGGGCCGGGGTGGTGTAGGGAGAACCAGGGCTTGTGCGGGAAAATATGGAGCCACAGTTTAGAGGCAAAAAATTGCCTCTAGGCAGTGTAGCCCCATTTCTGATGCACAAGCCCCATATACATGGCTCCTGTCTCAGTAAAGACAGGAGGCATGCCCACCACCCCAGTGGCCATGCCCAGGGGCCAAATGTCCCCTAGGAGTAGCCACTAGAGCCAGCACCATACAGGGGACCCCAAGTCAGGGCCCCTGAGTGGTGTTGTACAAACAAAAGAAGATACTCACCCGGAATTATCTTGGAAGGGTCCTCCATCCTTAGGTGACCTCCTGGTGTGGGTAGGGGTGGTTGGGGGTGTCCCTGGGGACAGGGAAGGGCACCTGTGGGCAAGTTCCATGGTCTTTGACCATGGAAATCTGCCTACAGGTCCCCTTATGCCTGCCAGACCCAGACGTTACATCATGGCGCTAAGCAAGGTTAGATCCATTATTTAAGGCCCCCATCCCCACGTGCTGGATTTTAGCACTTGGGGATAAATATGGCACAAAGGCCATATTGTCCTTTTCTGGACGGGAGCGCCTACTTTGCATCGCATTGATGCAAGGTAGGTTTTCCCCCCCAGAAAATGACGTAAACTCCAGAACTTTGGCTATAAATTTAGCTGAATTAGCATAAAAAAAATGATGCTAATTCAGCGCAAACCGAGTATAAATATTGGCCATTCTGTCTGCCATATTATGATCTCATATTCTATGGGAAGTTTAATATGGCGGACAGGATATTCATCCTGTTTGTGATTGAGTAACCTGTCCATCTAACTTTAAATCAGGCCCTAATTTGTGAAAAGATAAGTAAAGCACAGCAGTTCTGCCACTTTTGTTGGTCATACATAAGCATGCTAAGAAATGACTGTTGGGGGTAGTGTTCTTGATGATTCCTAATTATAAAGAAATGACATCAGAACTTAACTGATTCAGAAAGGTAAACGTACACTTTTGTGTAAGTTTACAATTTTTTGCAATTCACAAAGCAATGTTACGAGTAGTATGTTTACGATTCCTGATCTTTTTATTTGCTGAGTCTCCACCAAGAATGCAGACCCTGAGTTCTGACATCACAACATTTGCCGCCAGAGCAGGGGAAACAGCAGGTCAGGTCAGGGAGCATAATTAAAGTAGCTGTTTAAAGAACAAAAACAAAATGTTGCTTTTCTTTCTTCTGCTCTGTTTCACTAGCTGTATTGTGAAAAGTAGAAAGGGGATATTTACAAGAACGTTTTTGTTTTTTGCACTCCTAAGTTAGTTTTGGAAAGTCATGAATCTTTCTGTATTTTGCTACTGAGCTTTTCTGTGTTTAATTGATTCTAATATGTTTTGAAACAAATATCTAGCAGCTTTTTGATGTGTTAAATTTAGCACTAAAGATTACACTTTTAATCTAAATGTTTGTAAACATGCGGTCTCTTTCACATGAAAAAGCTATGCATCAAGGATTTAAGTGGTTTGGGAATGGTGATGGTGATGGTGTGATCATGTATTATAATGAAAAATGTATTTCCTACTTTGTATGATGAGGATCTGCAAGTCACCTCGGTGTTCCATAACCATATAAAGGAACTCAGTCTTCGGCCTTGTTTCTCTATATGATCATAGAACTCCATGCTGACTTATACATATTGCCCTCCTGTTTCTTATCTGTCTGCACATTATAAAAACAAACATTACAGTATAATCTCTGTTAGGAATGAACTGGATGACCTATGCTTGACATCTTTGCTCCTCTGTCTGTTTTTGACTTGCCTACTACCATTCCATGCCCGAACCACAGGTCAGTGCCAGTTGTAGCAAAGAGTTGTCCATGGGTAGCAGGAAGGTGCCCCATGGGTAGCATATGCTACCTTAAGCAACCTCTATATACCATCTCTGTCAAGTCGTAAAGATGGTGATTGCTGTTTTGAAGACAGTGAAAAATGAAGATAGAAATGGCACGGTATATATGAGAGTATGAGGAAGAAGGAAGAAAGTCGTACAGTTGTAGTAAGCAGGGATAAAAAAGTGAAAGAACCCTATAATGCCACACTAACCACAAAGATCCATAATGCTCCAACACGCATTTCCTTGAACGTAGTGGAGCTGTTGTTTGACAGCAGAGTGGAAAGTTTGTAATGTGACTCTTTAGATCCTAATCCTGTAGAAAATGTTGCCAAAGAACTAAACTCCAAGAGAAGGAATTGGAACACTGCTGTTTATTGTTTCCATTACAATGAATACCAACCCAATGAAGGCCAACGACAATTCAGAGTGAGTCATGAAAAAAGAAGATGACCGTGGGACCTTGTTCAATTCATAAAACTCTTCCATGCCAATTTTAAGTAGTTATTTTTAGTTCACTCTACAGATATAAACACTTCTCCAACCACCCTTTGCTCCCAGAAGTCAGTCATGGAAAACACTAATGCTGATACAGCACTTTTTAAAGTGACTTCTGAACAAGATCATTCAGTTTTCATATTTCCGAGCACAGAGAAGATGAAAGAAATGTGACCCAAAATACATCTACATGTATTCTTTAACAGAGTTACTGCCAACCAGTAACACAGTCTACTAACAAAAATTAATTAATAAGTAACTTTCCGCTAGAGTAAAAACTGGATGCATCTAATTTGTATATCAACACTAATATTGTTGCATAATATAGGACTAAATGCATCATTTACACTACTTTACGAACCCAATACTTTAACTTTGAGCTCAGTGGTGAATGTGGTAACCGTCCACAAATTAGGGGTACTAAGCACTATATCATTCTACAATATACTACAACATTATTAAACTGTAGAACTATTAGAAGTGCATGACATTTTTTAAAACATCCTTCTGAGTTGGCATTTTCTATTACTCTGCAATGGAAACGACAAATCTTGGCCTCACTCTTCCCAGCTGGATTTGATTTCAGGCATTTTAAAACAGACACCCAAACACCTACATTGTGATTTATAAGTATCTTAAATTGTCCTGTTATGTTTTGCCATAGGATTCCCTTGATAGAAAACCAACAAGGTTCACAAAGGGAAAAGTATATGATGAGGAAGCAAATATAGTGCTTCAAAAAATGTTGTAGGACATCATGGTGAGCTCTTTGGTCTATCTCACTACACCCTCAATTATGTGAAGAGGAAAGCCACGTAAAGGCCTACACAAATCATACAAATGCCATTAGGATGCAGCAAGAGATTATCAGGGAAACCAAGTAGAAATAGTTGACAATAAAAAGAATGAGAAGTAGAAGGACACCAAATTCTGGTGATACCTTCAGTGCCTGGGGATGAATCTCCAGCATCTCTTTGTCTCAGATCCCAAAATCAACCGTTTTGACCATCATTCATTCAAACATCTGGATTCTAAAATTCACATCACTCTGGTTGGGTATGTACACTAAAATAATTTGAACACATCCTCACCCAACTCACTATCAATAACCTTATAGAACCTTATTTTGTCTGGTTTCCGTTCCCTTCCCTATATTCTTTACTTGTACTTTTTAGATTTAATATGATTAATTTTAGAGTGGCGTTTCCAACAAAATGCATGTGGGAAAAAATATTACCGCCATGCCCTGGCGACAATTTCTCGAAACAAAGCACTTGTCACTTTATTTTATTCTGTTCACCTTATTCAGTTCCTAGGAAAACTTTTATATTACCAATTTTGCACAATTTACACACTTTTTCTTATAAGGAAGGATTGATTGGCATCCAAGGCCTTTCATCCAAACAAATGTGCAGCTCTATTTTAAGTTTTATCAAATCAGCTATTACCATCAGAAATCGATATGAATCAGTTGATGTGACTGTTAATGTAATTTTAAATACTGTTTTATTGTTGTATATGATTTTATAAGTATTAACCATTATATACTGACTTAGAAAGGTTAAGGGACACGCTCAGATTTTTTTTTTTCTTTTAGTTTTGCAGATCGAACAAGCTCGCTTTCTGAATTAAGTAATAAGTATTGTATTTTATGGTGATTTATATGTATGCATGTGCACTTTTATGGCAATATGCCGAATAAAGTTTTTTGACTGACTGACTGACTGACACTACCATTGGTGTTCCTCCGAATGTGGAGGTCGGACTGCCACTTTGTCAGTGGTCCGACAGCCACAGCAGGTGTGGCGGTCTTAAAACTGCCACACTCATAATGAGGGCCTTAGTAATTTACACTCTTCTTATAGATGGATTAAGAAGGGCATGAGTTTATAAACCATACATATGCAATGCTTGTACATTAATATGTTATGAAATATACAGCAAGCTTTCTGGGATCCGAGACCTGTTCTATGTAATAGGAATGTAAAATGCTGTCTTCTACATTCATGTACTTTGAGAATAACAAACATGCTTTATTTAATAAACGTGGTGGCTTGCTTTTATTCAATTGCTAAATCATCTATATCTGGTTAGAAGTCATAGGTATAGTAAACCAACATGATTCTTCATCCTGTGAAATCTCATATGAAATCCCTGGTATTATGTTTTACTGCCTAGAACATTCTGTCAAACACTAGAGGTTATTTCAATTTAGTGGGTATACTAGTTTATTGAAATAATCATCTATCAAGAATGAGTTATCTCATAGGGTTATAATAAGGAATATGCTTATTGCTCAGCTAGATAAGATCAAGTAAGGTAGTTATTACCTTTAGTGAGATAATGTAATACCCTGAATCAAGTTAAACCAATACAAATTATTATTATTATTATTATTATTATTATTTTTATTGTTGTTGGTGTTATTATTATTATTATTATTATTATTATTATTATTATTATTATTATTATTATTATTATTATTATTATTATTCATCTACATGTTTTACCTTAATTTTTTCATTAAAGATTGAAAAAATAATTTCATGCAATTCACTATACAAAGGAATTATGGATGTGAGCCCTGTGAGCTGCACTATTCAGTATGAAGAACCTCCAGCGGATTCTTGGGTTGCACTCAGGGTTAAATGTTTATGACTGTCTTTTGTGGAATTGCTCTGTTCATGTTGCTTTCTTTGTTATATTCTGTAGTACCACCTCAAAGTTTTCCCTTAATTGAGAATTAAAAAAAGGTTGTGAATTTAAATTGACAAAACAGAGTATAATATGGAAATAGGCTATAACTTTGGTCATGTACGTCTAGGAGGCCAATTCACAAGGAATTTGCTGTGACACATTTTTGAGGACTCATGCCTTCTACCTGGTTTTCGGGGGCAAATTAGGGGTACAAAAAGGTTAAATCACACTTGCTCGGAAAAAGATTTGTGTATCTTGCCCTCAGACTTTAAAATTCCTATACATAAGACAGCAAATGACTATAATCATATTTCAGCATTTTTCTCACATTCAATGGAATAGAGGTTTATAGGATCTTTCTTATTTAAAGACAAAGTATTTGGTGATGATATTTTCCTATTCAAAAAAATTATACTTTTCAAATGTATGCTGAGTTCTGGGTTCATCTTTGGATACCTATCAAGTTACTATGCATGAAGAAATAATTTATTGTGTATCAAAAAAACGAATAATACAAAATATATGGTTATTAGAGGGAATGTTATATGAAAATACATTTATTGTCTAAAACAAGTGGGTGGGTTTTAATAAAATACTTTGGAGGAATGTTTCTAGAATAAAATGGATATGGAACAGCATGTTGATTGAGTGAGAAAATCAAATATGCATTCTGTAGTAACAAAGCAGGTAGCAATATTTGTTAACTACATAATAATAAAGACATGGCACACTAAAATTACAAAGTAACCTTTGTAGTTCTAAGATAAATATATCACAGATTGTGCCCCTGCTGTTTATGCAAAAGTAGTAAAGTCTGTGCTAACATTGATCATCTATATTCACACAGTTTTATTTAAGATATTCCACGTCCATGGAATGGTAAATTAAGGAGGTCTGCATTAAGTAAGCCGTTGTATTAGTTCTGAAATGTGCTACCTGAATAAGAAATCCTTTCATTTTCTGTTGAAGTCTACAATTATTCCAAGGACTTACTTGCACCAAAAATAAATAATTATTTTCAAAATTGGATCACATAAAGTGCTGGTGAACGTTTGTCGAAGGTGAACATAACAATATTACTTCCAAATGCTGACAGTGCTCCAACCCACATGTGTGGTCACGGCCAGCATCTTCACTATTTGTGAAATGTTTGCAAATGTCTTAAACGTGCATTCGAAAATGCAACCCTCTGTTAAATAAGTATGATGTGAATGTATTTGTTACAGGGAAATATCTGACTACAAATTTAAGGCAGATCTGCAATGTTCTCTGGAAATTAGAGAAATATGTATACCCCTATTGCATATGTTGTATATGTTAGTCATGTTGGAATATTAAAATGGCATTTCAAAAGACATGAACATGATTATGATTGTGTATCCTAAAACATTTCTAGTAATGTGTTTGTAAATATATCATTGAATATGTCCTACATGTCATGGCATATGAAAGGGTTGTCCTTTGTTCCCTGCAGGGTTTACCCTGTCCTTGGAGTACTTGTTAGAAATCCTGAAAATGCTCCTGATATTATTGAAGTGCATGATATCCTTTGACTCTATGAAACCATTTCAATTCATGAAATTCTCTGGTAAGCATTATTGATCATTACATATGTTATACTGGGCATGTGTTAAACTTGGATAAAAGTTTTAAAAAATCCATCATATTGACGGATATGTTAAATACCAAGGTTTTCATACTGCTACCGCTGTTACAAAGACTGTCTCAAAATATATTGGAAAGCTATCATGGTAAATCACATCTTTGTTTAAGTTATGGTTAATGTTGAGTTTATGCTGGAGGGGACTCCTGAACACAGTCAACATAGTGATTTCACTGTTAGTGCTGCATTTCCTGTTCATGATTTTGGTTGGAATTCATGGTATTCAAGTGAAGCACTACTGAGGAACAAAAGCAGTGACGCACACTTTAAGTGCTCTTGAACAACCACTTTACCACTAGTATTCTTTGTTTTTAGAAATCCATGAATGTTTTAGAAGCCTGTGAAAATAAGTCTTGATAAATATTCACTGTACTTTTTATTGGATATGTGATTTCTGTGCATTTTACAAGAGATACGTACACTGAAATATACATTTTATACTCTAAAAAAAGTAAGATTTTTATTTCACTATGAAGCAATCAAATTGTGGCAGCGCATTCTGATTTTAATTATTAGTGAATAAGAATGAGTATAGAATTTACTAATACAAGTTAAAGTGAATATTTATCAAAAAGCCCTTTCAAGTACCATCGCAATGTTTATGAATGCTTAGCATTCACTGGTAAATTTAATAAATTAGACATTTAAATTTTAGGTTGACTTTCTCTGGGACAAAACATGCTTAAAACCACTATTGTGATTTGCAAGGCTTACAAATGAAGAGAACACCCAGTGGTTGAAAGATGAGGTGGGCTTGGCTTAGCTATATTTGGTTTGAAATTTTAAGTTCCAAGGATTTGGGGTGCCATAAATTTGACTTTAGTGTGCTTTAATAGGACTATCACACTAAAAGTTTCTACCTTCAAAAGATGTTCTAACTACAAATATTATCTAATATGTTAAGAAAATAAATATTGATTTGATCCTTCCCGTAGCAGAATAGTATTAACTAACATGTCACGTTTTTCCACCAAATCACAAAACAATGGCAGTTTAAAACAATTGGATCAGTTAGGAATTATTTTTGCATAGACCAATGATGGTAATAAACATATGGGGCATATTTAACCCCTTGCTGCCAGGCTATTTGGGGCAGTTCGCGCTTAGGCCCTCATACCCTTTTGTCCACATAAGCTACCCACGCCAAATTTGCATCCATTTTTCCACCATCCTAGGGATTCTAGAGGTACCCAGACTTTGTGGGTTCCCCTGAAGGAGACCAAGAAATTAGCTAAAAATTCAGCAACAATTTTGTTTAAAAAAATGGGGAAAAAGGGCTGTAGAAGAAGGATTATGTTTTGTCCCTGAAAATGGCATCAACACAGGGTTTGCGGTGCTAAAATCACCAGTGTCCAAGCTTTCAGGAACAGGAGGACTTGAAGCAAGAAAACCCAATTTTTCAACACAATATTGAAAACTAGACACCTAGGGGAATCCAGGATGGGGTGACTTGTGGGGCTCTCACCAGGTTCTGTTACCCAGAACCCTTCGCAAAACCTCAAAATTTGGGCCAAAAAAACTTCTTCCTCACATTTCGGTAACAGAAAGTTCTGGAATCTGAGAGGAGCCATACATTTCCTTTCACCCAAGGTCCCCCCAAGTCTCCCAATAAAAATGGTACCTTACTTGAGTGGGTAGGCCTAGCACCTGTAACAGGAAATGCCCCAAAACACAACATGGACACATCACATTTTCAAAAGAAAAGAGACCTGCTTTTTGCAAAGTGCCTAGCTGTGGATTTTGCCTCTAGTTCAGCTGGCACCTAGGAAACCTACCAAACCTGCACATTTTTTAAAACTGGACACCTAGGGTAATCCAGGATAGGGTCTCTTGTGGGGCTCTAGTCAGGTCCTGTAGTCCAGAATCCTTTGCAAACCTCCAACTTTGGCCAAAAATACACTTTTTCCTCACATTTCGGTGACAGATAGTTCTGGAATCTGAGAGGAGACACAAATTTACTTCCACCTAGCGTTCTCCCACATCTCCTGATAAAAATGGTACCTCACTTGTGTGAGTAGGCCTAGCGCCCTTGATAGGAAATGCCCCAAAACACAACATGGACACATCACATTTTCCCAAAGAAACCAGAGCTGTTTTTTGCAAAGTGCCAAGCTGTGGATTTTAGCCTCTAGCTCAGCCGGCACCTAGGGGAACCGACCAAACCTGTGAATTTTTGAAAACTAGACACCTAGGGGAATCCAAGATGGGGTGACTTGTTGGGCTCTCACCAGGTTCTGCTACCCAGAATCCTTTGCAAACCTCAAAATTTGGCCCCAAAATATATTTTTTCCTCACATTTCAGTGACAGAAAGTTCGGAGAGGAGCTACAAATTTCCTTCCATCCGGCATTCCCCCAAGTCTCCCGATAAAAATGGTACCTAACTTGTGTGGGTAGGCCTAGTACCTGCGAAAGGAAATGCCCCAAAACACTATGTGGACACATCAAAATTATCAAATACTCAACTACCTGTTTTTGCAGGGGGACCTGTGTTTTTGGTCCTGGGCTCAGCAGCCATCTAGGAAAACCTATCAAACCAAAACATTTCTGAAAACTAGACTCCCGAGGTAACCCAGTAAGGAGTGACTTGTGTGGATCCCCCAATGTTTTCTTACCCAGAATCTTCAGCAAACCTCAAATTTAGCTAAAAAATCTAAATATTCCCACATTTCTGTGTGGTATCAGCCCACCGGGACACATTTCCTATCACCCAATGTTCCCCTCCGTCTCCAGGTAAAAATTATACCTCACATGTGTAGGTGGGCAAAGTGCCTGTGACAAGGAAGAGCGAATAACATGTCAAAATTGAGGGGGAACCAAAGTGGGTCCAAAACGGTAGTTTAAAAAAAACATCTTTAGGCTGACAAGTGGGGCAGAATTCTTATCGGTATAGATGAGACAATGCTGAGTGGTAGGAATTTTGTGGATTCCTGCAGACTCCGGAAGGTTCCATTACAAAAATGTGGAAAACATGTGTGATTTCCAGCAAACGTGGAGGTTTGCAGGGCATTGTGGGTAAGAAAATGATGCAGGGTGCATGTGAAGCACACCACCCCGGACTCACCCAGTTTTCAGATGAGTCATGGTCTTGTACATTTTTCTACATGTCTGCGTCCCAAAGTCCAAAAAGTGCAGCCCTCACCAATCCAAGTGGGACGATTTTGAGAGTTAGCCAAGCTCTCATTGCCCAAATGTAAAACCAACACCCAAAATAATCAAATCGCCTCTTGCTTGCCATGGTAGAAGATGTTTTAGTGTGCAGGGGGAGAGCTGAAAGACTGTTACCCCCTTCAGTTGGGCTGGGGGCATAACCATGCCAATACTGGTTGGTAGCCATCACTTCAATATACATACTTTTTTAAATTCCCTGACATCTAGTAGACTTTCTGTCCCCCTCGGGTGTGGATCGGGGTAATTGACCCATCTGTCCACTGCTGGGTAGAACAACTTTGGCCCCATTTATTTGAGGTGGGGGTTAGGCCATAC
Source organism: Pleurodeles waltl (assembly GCF_031143425.1). Taxonomy (NCBI): domain Eukaryota; kingdom Metazoa; phylum Chordata; class Amphibia; order Caudata; family Salamandridae; genus Pleurodeles; species Pleurodeles waltl. The sequence goes on from NC_090438.1 coordinate 876,048,541, forward strand.
GCCCACCCTCTTTTATTGAAAAAAAGTCTTCCCTGATCTCTGGTAGGCTTTCTGCCACCCTTGGGGACAGATGGGACTTTCAAAAATAGGCTGATCTGCCCCCAAGGTGGGTAGATATGGCCAACAGTAATTTGCCCCCATGGGAAGCGACCCTTGCTTAAAACAAAGCACACACATACAAACAACAATCTCTGGTGTGCCCAAGGGGTTTCTGCCCCCCTGGGGGCAGATCGGCCTAATAGAAATAGACAAATCTGCAACCAAGGGGGGCAGAAATGAACTAAAAACAATCCCCCCCAGGAGTGACCCTTGCCTATGGGGTTGTTCCCCTTATCAATATAAATAAATAAAAAATCCATGGTGTCTAGTGGCTTCTGCCCCCCCCTGGGGGCAGATAGGCCTAATTAATATAGGTCAATCTGGCCCCATGGGGGCAGAAAAGGCCTAATAAAAGTATTGCCCCCCAGGGAGTGACCCTTGTCTAAGGGGTCGCTCCCCTTACCAATATAAATAAAAATTAAAAATAAATACCTGGTTTCTAGTGGCTTCTGCTACACCCACCCCCGGTGGCAGATCGGCCTAATTAATATAGGATCTATGGCATCTAATGGTGCTACGGTGTTGATTGATCCTTGTCTTAACCATTCTGGTGGACGTCCCTATGTTTCGTAAGTTACAAGGACAGGTAATCATGTAGATGCAATTTTTTGTGCGGCAATTAGTATGTGGTACTAACTGCCATTTTGTTACCTCGCCCAGGTCCAATTCTTGAGTATAAGTGGTCAGTGGACAAATGTTACACCCTCCACAGGGGTGACAACCCCTAATCCCTAACCAAGGTCTCGTTCTGGTTAAGTCTAGATTTCTATGTGGCACCGGTCTTGTATGTACCACAAGATCTCTAATGTTGTGTGTTCTTTTGAAGGCAAAAAGGGGGCGTTCTATGGATTCCCCAGAACTTTTGAGAATGTTCCAATGTCTTTGGATTATTTTCTTAACATGGTTACTTAATGGGGTGAAAGTAGTTACACAGGTCAATCTGGTCTGAGGTTCACGTGCATTAGTTGTTAGCAGTGTATCTCTAGGAATGTTTTAGCTCTTTTTTTAGCTTGTCTAATTATAGATTTTGGATAATTGCGCTCCCTCAGTTTCTGACTTAAAGTATCTACTTGTACCTGAAAGTCCGCAGGATCGGAACAGTTCCGTCTCACTCTTAAGAACTGTCCAAACAGAAGGTTATTTTTCAAAGATTTAGGATGATGACTGTCATAAAGTAAGAGGCTGTTCCTATCAGAAGGTTTGTGGAAGATAGAGGAGTGTAATGGCCCATCTGTCAATATGATCCGTAAATCCAAGCAGGAGACTTCTTTGTTGGAAAAGTTGGCACTAAAACGAAGGTGACTATCCAGAGTGTTGATCCAATGTATGAAAGCTTTAACCTGATCTGCATCACCCTTCCAAACCACCAAAATGTTGTATATATAGCGACGCCACAATCGGATATTAGAGAAAAAGGGTTGGGTGGGTACCAGTATGTGGCGTTGCTCAAAGGTATACATGTACAGGCAAGCCAGGCTCTGAGCAAACGTGCTCCCCATGGAAGTTCCTTGTATTTGATGATAGAGACTATCTTCAAACTGAAAAAAGTTTTCTTTAAGAGCCAGGCCAGCACATTGCATAATAAAACTAATGGGAGTGTTGTAAGTCCAGGTTATAGACAGAAGTATGTCTTCCACTGCTGCTAAAGTGGCTTCCTGCGGAATGTTAGTATATAGTGCTTCAACATCAAGACATATCAACATATCAGTAGTGCCTGTTGTGTTGAAATGTTCTAGTAGGATCAAGGTGTCTTTAGTATCTTTCAAAAAGGTTGAGGTCTGTTAGACAATAGGTTGGAAAAATCAATCACAAAACTTAGAAAGAGGTTCCAAAAGAGATCCTATCCCTGATACAATTGGGAGACCTGGTGGAGGGGTGCCCATATGAATTCTTGGGAGGCAATAGAAATTGGGCACGCTTGGTTCTTTAGTGTCCAGAAATTCGGCTTCTTGCTGTGTAATCTAACCAGCTGATTCAGCTTCACTTATCATCCCACGGATCGTGTCCTGTAAACGGGAAGTGGGATTATTAGAGATAGGTTCATAGTACGTATTGTCACTCAATAGTCTGAGGCATTCTTGTCTATAAAACGTAGTATGAGGACTACAATCACGCCCCCTTTGTCTGCAGGTTTAATAATAATGTCTGGATTGTGAGACAAGGAACGGATCGCTGCTTTTTCCAGTCTTGACATGTTCTGAAAAGAATGTGTAGGCAATAAATGTTGTAATTCATGACGTACTGCCTTCTCAAAGGTAAGTACTTCAATAGGAACTGAGGTAGGCGGAGGCATGAAAGTGGAAGGCTTCCTCAAATTCGTATCGCCCTTTTGTCTTTTTGTCTTCATATTTTAGGTTCCTGTGAAATATGGTATGCCCTTCTATCGGTGACAGATAACTTTAGGATTAGGTAGCTTTATTGGTCCTGAAGAATCGCACCGGATCTTGTAGACTAAAAAGCGAGAAACATGTTGACCTACATTTATTAGAAGTACAGGGGATCCTGTACGCACATACACTACACTCCTTATTGAGAGGGTTAGTGGCAGTTATCAACACTTCTTTTTTCTTTTGGGGAGATTAGACCTTATCTTGCTTTCTCCCCCACTTATGTTTTTAATCATGACAGGGGTTAGATACCTAAATAAATTGTGAGTTACCTCTAGACATTTTTAACATCACCTTTTTCTTCTTTTGTTCATACCAATCCTACATGACAATATATATTGACCGGCAATTATTTTTGTCAAAAGATCTCCGGCAAAAAGCCCCCTTATGGGGCCCGTCAGGCATTGCAGTGCCAGCCTGACAAGGAGCATAGCCCAATGATGAAGCATGTCACCAAATGGTGAATGAGAGCTTTTGTTCCGAATTATTTGGATTTTTAGGGACCTACTTCTCCCTTTTCCCTTTGAGGTATAGCGACCCCTTTCCCAGTGGAACTGTGTATACTTTTTGATTTGCACACAAGAAGAAGCCCAGTCAAAAGGTAGCCCTGAGGCGCAGCGGTGAACGCAGCCTGAAAAAGCCACCCACGTCCTAGCTGCCTTCCGGGTGGCCTGAAAGACTGCAATGTGTGGGGGGCCGACCACTCCTTACTATAGCAGGATCCATCCTCTGGTGGCCATAAAGAAGAATTGATGTCATCGGCAGGACACTCCACAGTGGGTTGGAAGCAGGCCTGCTGCCCCACCATAGGACCCACCTGCCCACCACTGGCCACTCAAATTCTGATCACGTTTACTGATCTTACATCTCCGAGGAGTTGGAGCAGGTGCCCTTGTCTCCATCTGGACAGTCGGACTGAGAATTTCTTCGGGCCCACTCGGCAAAGAGTTGAGTCGTCTGGCACCCAAAGAGTTTTTAGAAACGTTGCAGGAGTTATGAGGTACTGTTGGTCTTTTTAATCACCACCTTAAATATTCTACATCTTAAAACAAGTGAACCATCAAGTATTGTATTGTGGGGCACAATGACTGCAAAAAAACGGAGAGCCGGCCGATTGTTTTTGGGGAGATCCTGTTCTAAAGTAAAAACCAATCCCTTGCGTAACAAGGTCACAAATACCTTAGGCCTAAGGCGCTGAAATATTTTTTTTTCCCTATGGGACAAAGAGAAGCCACCCCCCAATCCTTTAAAGCTTTAAAGCCTGGTTCTTCAGATCATGAGGGTTTTCCTTCACTGGAAGAACCTTTTTCCTCCTGTCCTTATTTCAAGGAACCAGCCCTTCCTCATGTTCCAAACAGGAGTCAGCCTCGTCTCACACATCTTCCTTTACCCTTGAGCCTTCAGCTTTTTGCAAAGCTTCTTCGCCCTCTCCATTCAAGTACAATCCCACCATTAAATCACATTGTGACCAGTCTGGTCTCTGTAAAGGAAACTTCATCTCTTGAAGTTGGCATTGACGCCCCTCTTCCATGCACTGGCCTGAAAAATCTTCCTGGGGACTTCACCCTCCCCGATCTCGATTTTGAACTTATACAAAGATACGGGTCACACCAGGAAGCAAAATCACCCTCGCCATTGCTTCAACCTCCATCCATGAGTCTGCAACTCCTTAGTAGCATACCTTCCAAACATTCCTCACTTTGCTCTCATCTTTCAACAACTCCTAACCTGATTCTAAACGTTAACCCTTTAAATGGTAATCCTGATCAAAATGTTTTGGTCTCCTCTTCGCTCTTAAGCTTAGAGCAACTTTTATCTTCTATTTTGAACCTTTCAGAAAAATTGATTGGTGGATCTGAATGTATTCTTGACTCCTGGCAATGGAGTAAATCCTGGATTTTTCATGCACTATTGCTTTGACCTTCTAGCGCGGTATCCCACTATCGCAAACAATGAAAGACCTCTTGGTACTGCTTTTTGCTCCCAGGCCGGTGCACCGCAGGTGGAACTATCTTCTATGAATCTCACGCCAATTGAGAGACCAGTCAATTCTATTAGATTCATATTAAGAGACCTTTCAACAGAGACAGACCTGGAGGCCTGCCAAAACCCAGAGATGGTTATGTTTCCATTCTTTAAAACTCGACCAAAGGCAAAAGCAAATATCCTGACCAAGACCCTGGGTACTCATGTACAGCTCCTACTATGTAAAAGCAAAAAAGTCAAAAGGCCCAAAAAATCAATCCGGAGACATCACAAAAAAGGTCAGAGAAAGATACGCTTCTCCAAAGATCAATCTGGCCTGCAAGATTCCTTAAACCAGGAAACACCAGTTCTACATCCTCGCCTTGCATCTACTGTCTCTCTGTCATTGTGTGAACCTCATCCACACATTAGCAACCCTGAAATGATCAACCTAATTTCGGCTAGTGAGCCAACTATCTCTTAACCAATTAAGTCATCCTTAAACCCCTCTTCACAATCTTTTGAAGCCACTACAGGACTTATACCCGCTCAGACTTGGCCGCAACTGACCAGAAGAGAACAGGGTTGTTATCCTGAGGATAGCTTAACTCTAGACTATATGCTTTTATTTGACAATGATGTCTTTCTTAACAGATTTCAATTGTTAAAATGTTTTTTTTCATATTGACCCCCTTAGAATGATTGAAAGTAGGTATATGCATTTGGTCTCTTTGAAGACAACTGATTTTGGTCCCCTGTCTCGCGTATCCTTTTTCTCTAAATTGACTATCAACAAAATCCTAAGTAATTTAGAGTCTTTTCAATGTAAAGTTATCGATGTAGTTCCTGTCTTGAACGAGACAGGTTTAAGGTCAACCGATCTGGTCCACCAATCCCCTGATTCCTCAGTCATTCCTCTTGTTAAACATGACACTCATCCGGATTTAGAAAATCTCCCCGGTTTGTCCGCCGCCTGATCTGAGCATCAATCCCCATTCTTGGAATTGGCTACCAGCAGTATTAAGTAGTTCTGCCACAACCTCCAGGCTAACAGTACCATCAATGTAGCAATGAGCTTACCCTAATATCTTGGAATGTGGCAGGTATAAAATGTAAGGCAGACAAAAGTGACTTTTTGAACTCCTTCAATCCTGATATAATTTGCCTCCAAGAAACCTGGTGTATTGGGGAGCTGTGGTTAAAAAATTACTATTCCTTTTGCTGTAAGACCTCCCCCTCAACAAGGGGTCATGCAAAGGGAGGAGTTGCATGTTTGCTGGCGAAGAGACTACATTGGTAGCATGAATGCTTTAGGGATCCTAGTAATTTGTTTTTAGCAGTAACTTTACACTACATTGGAGTAGGAGACAAGGTAACCTCCCTTACTTTGATTAACTCTTATGTCCCTCATGGTGTCCCTTTTAATAATCTTCTAGCCAAGGTATTTCTTTACATTAAGGGACTCTGTGAAAGGGATTCAGGAACGCAAATCATCATGTTAGGAGACTTAGGGGCATATTTATACTCCGTTTGCGCCGGAATTGCGTTGTTTTTTTTTACGCAATTTAGACGCAAAACTAACTCCATATTTATACTTTGGCGTTAGACGCGTCTAGCGCCAAAGTCCATGGAGTTAGCGTCATTTTTTAGCGTGGACACCTACTTTGCGTTAATGAGATGCAAGGTAGGCGTTCCCGTCTAAACAATCGACTCCGAGGCTTGTGCGTCGGATTTATACTCCCGGGCAAACATCATGCCCGGTAGTGGGTGGGTCAAAAAAAATGACGTACGGCCGCTTTTGCGCCGTTTTTTAGCGCCTGCAAAAGGCAGGCGTTAAGGGACCTGTGGGCTCTGAAGGAGCCCAGAGGTGCCCTCCCATGCCCCCAGGGACCCCCGTGTCACCCTTACCCACCCCAGGAGGACACCCAAGGCTGGAGGGACCCATCCCAGGGACATTAAGGTAAGTTCAGGTAAGTTTAAAAAAAAAAAAATTTTGTGGCATAGGGGGGCCTGATTTGTGCCCCCCTACATGCCACTATGCCCAATGACCATGCCCAGGGGACAGAAGTCCCCTGGGCATGGCCATTGGGCAAGGGGGCATGACTCCTGTCTTTGCTAAGACAGGAGTCATTTCTATGGGGGTTGGGAGTGAAAAAAAAATGGCGCAAATCGGGTTGAGGCGCAAAAATTGCCTCAACCTGACTTGCCCCATTTCTTGACGCCCAAGCTCCATTTTCCCCTACGCCGGCGCTGCCTGGTGTACGTCATTTTATTTAACGCATACCAGACGGCGCCGGCGGCTAATGCCGGCTAACATCATTCAATAAATACGGCGCCCGCATGATGCTTCAGAATGGCGTTAGCCGGCGCTAATTTTTTTGACGCAAAACTGCGTAAGTGCAGTTTTGCGTCAAAAAGTATAAATATGGGCCTTAAATTGTAAGATTTCCAACCTAGGACTTACATACTTTTGGGATGAAGAAAAGGAGGAAGCATTTGGACTACCTCCTTGTATTTTCCCTCATAAAATAAGGCTTGATAAGCGTGGGAAGCTTTTGCTTGAGTATCTGAGAGAATGATTGTATTAATGCTAATGGTAGACTTCCATCTGATTCCCCAGCCCATTGTACTCCTAAATCCCCCAGGGGTGCTGCAATTGTGGACTATGTGGTAACAAACTATCAGTCCTTCTCCCTGTTAAAGGATATAATAGTATTACAGACTACACTTAGTGATCATAATGTTTTGGTAGTATCTCTTGACTTGGAGGCGCAACTTACCGATTCATGGAGTTTAGAAGAGCGGCACCCCCAGCTGAATGTTAAAAATGGGAGAACATATTGGTCCCCAAGTAGTTTTAAGGGGCTCAAAGATATCCTAATAAGTACCCTGATTGATCTTGGTAGCTGGGTAGGAAAAATAATGGAGAGTTTTACTAGTTTTATGCAACTGGTTGCTTTGATCCATCGTTAGAAGCCCCAGAATATTTTATTATTGAATAGATAAATTAATACTCTTATTCGTAAACAGCATTGGGGCTATACATCTGTGAGGCAATCCCAGCTAGACATCTTAAAAAGAAGGAGAAGTGGGTTAAGAGTGCACCAAAAAAAGGTTGCCACAGATAGATTCTGGGTTGCAGTAAGAGAAGCAGTCTCTTCCGGCCACATTAGGTGGTTTTGGTCCCTGATTGCAGAGTGGTGTGGTACAAGAACCAGCCCCCCCCCAATATCTATCAGGGAATTAAGCTGGTCAACCTTTCTATCTGACCTTTATGCTTCTAATGGGACTACAGTGGATTTTCCTCAAGCCAGTCTTGATTCCTCATATTCATATCCCACTCTAAAAGAAATTGAGGTTGCTATAAGAGGTATGCACTGCTCAGCTGCGATGGGACCGGATGAAATTCCAATACTGATAATAAAACAAGATAAATCCTCCTGGTGTAGGATTTTATTCCCGGTGTATCAACATTGCTACGAAGCCAGGAATGTCCCTCAATCCTGGAAGGGTAGCGTCATTGCCCCTCTGTATAAAAAAGGGGATCTAAGTTGCCCTAAGAATTACCGCCAGATTGCACTTTTGGATGCGGTTGGAAAAATCTTTACCAAATTTTTACTGTCACAGATTAATGATTGGGCAGAAAGGTTTAAAATTATCCCCCTAGAGCAGATAGGCTTCAGGGGAAATCAATGCACAATTGACAATATCTCTGTTTTGCAAGTAATTCATTGAAATAATGTTTCTCTGCGGGGGGAAGTGATCTATGTAGCCTTTATAGATTTCTCTACAGCATTCAATAAGGTAGATTGTGTCTTGTTATGGAAGAAGCTTCTAAAACTAGGCATGCCTGGCATCCTTTTTGATCTTGAGGTAGCCCTTCACTCCTCCACCTGGTGTAGAGTCTTGTTAGGGGGTGAACAAGGTCTATCTCAAATCGTCAAATCGATTCTGGGAGGATTGTAGGCCCATCAGGGTTTTGGATACTATCAGGGTGTCATCTGCAAATAAAAGTGTTGCAAGCTTTACATTGCCTAAGGCTGGTGCGTCAGAGGGCTTCAAGGAGAGGTGTTGGATGACCTGGTTCAAATAAAGGGAGAAAAGAGTTGGAGTTAGTATACAGCTCTGCCGAACGCCCCTGACTACTTTGATCAGATCGGTGAGATTGCCCTGGTTCCCCCAGCGTACTTTTGCATAGTTGGCCTCATGCAGTCAAATTGGTGTGGTCAGTAGCTCTGGGGGCAAAACTATCATGTTAAGGACCTCCCAAAGTTTACCTCTAGGGATCAGATCGAATGCAGATTTAAGGTCCATGAAGGCTACATAGAGACCACCCTTCCATTTCACTACAAACTTCCAATACAGAAGCAGAAACCTAAACACCTGATCTATGGTGCTTGTTTTGGACCCGAAGTCAGCCTTGAATGGTGATAGGATGTCATTCTCAGAAATCCAATTTTGGATTTTCGATAGTAGGGCATGGCAAAATACCCTTTGCGCCGTATCAATGAGGCTTATGGGCCTACAGTTGGTGGGTAGGGACCTATCGCCTTTCTTGTAAATGGGTATTACCTTGGCACTCCTCCAGGACTCGGGAATGTGGGCTCCCCTAAAAATTGCATTGGATAAGAGAAGGATGTACTCAGCCCATTTATCGGTGTTGTGAAGAAAAAGGTCACCAGGAATGCCATTGGGTTCAGAGCCTTTCAGTCGATCCATATTGTTAGTTGCATCTCCGATATTTCCCAAGTTGAACAAACCATCCCCGTGGGTGGTATTCGGCTGTGGTGGAAGTGGAAGGACAGAGATGGTTGCGACTTGGCTTTCGACATTATAGAGAGAGTTAAAGTGTTGGAACCAGTCTGAGGGCAGGATATTATTGCCAATTCCAGGGGCTCCCTTTTGGTTTCTTTTGCTTACCATAAGTCAAAAGGATCTGGAATCCCTGTGTTCACACGCAACATTCAAGAGTCTCCATCTTTCCTCATTCCAGTTCTTCCTGGCCTTGTTCAGCGTCTGCTTGTACAGATTCCACAGAGTCCTAACTCAGGCGACATCCTTTTGTTTGATTGCACTGATTAGATTTGTTCATTCTATGGGGCAATCTCGGTTGTACCAGTTATGACTCTTATGGTGAGGAGCACTGCCAGTGTTGTGGGCAACTGGCAAAGATAATAGTTGTTCCAATCTTTTGAAAAACTCGGTCTGTACTTCAATTAGAGAGGAACTGATTCCTATGTCTTCTCCCATCGTGGACATCAATGCTACGCAATGTGTCAGATCTAAATCGATGGAAGAGAGAATGTCGTCTCACAGGATCACCTTGCTCCATCAAAGTTTCCGTCTGCTGTTCTCAGCCTGGACCACCTTGGCTACTTTGGCAGTGGTTGTTGCAATGGGTGCCTTACCCCACGGTGGCTCTAAAGTAAGACAGAGTGTATTGTAGTCACTGTCCAATTGGGTCCCGAGTACCATGTCATCTACCAAGTGCCAGTATCTAAGGTCCATCAGTATATAATCGATACAGCTGTTCATCTGTGTGCCAGTGAATGTGTGGGTGGCATGCTTGTCAAATTTGGTTCTTCCATTTACAGCCCTCAGGCCTTAGGGTCAGGGAGTTTAGTTGCAGGGCAGCCGAGTGCCACTTCTTGATGGGGGGAAGCTCCAGCCTACGAATGTGCCATAGATTATCTTCTTCCCTGAAATCGCCCATGTGGTCCAGACCAAGAGGTTCAAAAGGGGTATTGAAGTCCCTGCTACTACGAGGGCATGTTTGGAAGGTCTTTCACCCAATTGGGTATCTAGAGACTACAAGGTGACAGTGGTTGGGCCCACTTGTCCCCCTGGCATGGATGTTGAAAATGTTGCTGACAGTGGACCCTGTTCCCTTGAGACTGATACCAAGAATGTCAGGGCTGTCGGTGGGTATCAGTTTCACTGTGCACTGTAGTGTGATTTTCACCCATATTTGAAGGCCCCCCGATGGATGACCCACCTTGCTGGGAACAGCGGGTATGTGGTAGGTTGCATAGCCAGGCTTGTGGGCAGGTTCGATTAGCCAGGTCTCCTGAAAGATGAACATGTCGTGGTGATCGATAAAGGTGTTCTAATGAGGCAACAGGAGTTTGGATTTGATATCACCACATTTCAGGAGACAATCTTCACTTTCATGGGTTTGGGCGATGGGGGTGGGTTTGCCTAGAGATTTAGGGTGGCTGGTGCAACGATATTGAGAGAAGCGGTTTGGGCCATCCTAATTCTCTGATCAGAGATGTCTGCTGGGTGGCTGATGGTGCGGAGGCAATTGTCAGAGCTTGTGCTGCTATCATGTCTATCATAGGAAGCCTGCGCCTCGGACTATGTTGGTCAAACTATCTTGGAACAGACTGTGGCATCATCTAAAGTCACTTGGGAGGGTGGCACACAAAATGGGATGGGTGACTCGAGATTGAACTGTATAGTGGACCCGTCCGGGGGGTTAGTTCTTTGATCTAGGGGTACTAAGTCATAGGCTAGCTGCCCGTTGTCTAGAAGAAGCTCGATGTAGTCAAACGGAGTGCTCAGACACCTGTGCCATTTGGCCCTAAGAATATCTTAGCTAATTACTGAAAGGCATCTTCTACTGTGTCGAATCCAGTGGGTGACTTTGTTAATCAAGGAGTCTTCACCCTTCCCTCCTCCCCTGAGAGTTGGATCTGGGTACTTTGGTCATAAAGATTTTCCAAGGAGGAAGAACATGTGTACTGCAAAGGTGACAACCCACCCCTAGTGTGAGAGGTGTGAAATTGAAACATTTGTTCTGGGGATTGGCAAAGGGAGATTCAATTTGCACACCTACTGGTGTACGGGGACCCGATGTACGGTCTCTGACCGAGGTCCTTAAAAAGGAGTCCTCACGTGGTGGACCTGGGTGGCCTCCAAGGTGTATTATATGATGGAGCATGATGTGCACAGATGGTGCTAGAGTTGTCGGAACTGGGGTTGCAGCACTTTCCCAAGCTATTCTCCCTCTCTCTTCCATTAGACGTCCCACTGTAACCGAAAGGTTGCCTATCATACACTGAAGGGCTGCTATTTCTGCCCTGAGTGTTTGTTTGCAACCTACCAGGTCATCATTTGGGGGGAGGATGGCTGGTTATTTAGGAAACCGCCTGCCCTAGCCTGGGGAGGTAGAGCTGAGAGATTCTGAATTGTATATGGGTCTGAGGGACATGATAACGGATGAAAGACCTTGGTACAGGGGATGGGTGAGGGAGAAGGTGCCATTGCTGAGTTGTGAGGGGAGCCGGAGCTGGGTCTGGGGGTTGTGGGGCACTGTGCTGATCTTGTTTCCATTTTTTTTCTGCCGGCCTGTTGGCGGTCTTACCACCGCTTTAACACCGACCGTCAGGGTTATAATGACCACTATAGTTTCTAGTGCCAGAATTAAGGCTTTCAATTCAGACAGTTGTGTGGTACAGTCCCCGAAAGATTGTGTAAATGATGAAATTGTCCATTCTTCATGACACAGTGTACTGCAGCATAGGCCACTGAGAATTGGTGCTTGGTGCGTATAGTAAGCTGGGCTCATCCATCAGTGTGTAAAATGTATTTATACTGTTCAAGAGTTAAATTTATCACTGGGCACAGGGCATTCTTGGTCATATTGGACAAATACTTGAGTTTGTAAAGTAGGGTCAAAAGCATAGTCTACGTCACTTGCTGTGAGGGAAGTGACCCATTGTGTGCATATAGGGTGTAAGGTTTTTCACATTAGGAACTCTGGCATTTGTTACAGCCTTTAATGCTGGAATGGGAGTAACCACAATTATGTGTTCCCCTGAGCCAAAGGTCTTTCCTTTATGACAGCCATCTGAATAGCAACCAGTATATTTTCAGTGAATGCAAAACACATTTCAGCATTAGAATATAAGTGTGATTTATATGCAATGGTCACTGTTTTCATGTGAAATACGTGCAACCAGTGGAACCCACAACTATACATATCACCAAATTTGTTTCATTGACATCTACTGTGTCAGTGTGTTGAGGCAAGCACGTCAGTTTGTATTGATCCAAGAGTGTGTGTAAGTTCTGATGCCCAATGTGAAATAGAGAAATTAGGGAGAATTACATTGTACAATGGTTTAAGGCATTGTGCATAATCTGATATGTATGTCCTACTAAATTTGAAAAAAGTAATAATGATTTTAATTTTTTAATGGTGTTTGAAAGTTGTAAGTGAGCACATTTCTCTAAGAAATGTGCTGCAAGGCATTTGTATTCATTTGATAATATGTAGCCTAAAAAGAGGACACTGAAAAAAGCTACTTTTTAATTTAAAATTACAGCCATGTTCAGCAAATCACAAGGTAATATGATCCAATCTAGCTAAGTGTATATTAAAGTTTTCATCTGTGAGATATGTGGCATTAACATAGGGCAATGGTTCTTGGTAAAAACCACGTAGAATTTACATTACTCGGGAAGTCCAGGACAGTTTGTATACCCTTGAAGGAGTTGACAAAATTGATGTTGAGAGCCTAGCGAGGAGAGTACTGTTGCTTTCAGGTGCTAAATTTGGACAGAAAAACCCTTTGGAAAGATCTAAGGTTGTTTTATATTTCTTGTGAAAAAAGTTGTTCTTTAAAGCCATACTATGTGAGTTTTGAATTGCAAATGTGGGTGTGTGACTGGGTTAAATGCCTGTCATCTAAGACTATGGTGGTCATTTAGACACTGGCAGTAAAGGCCGCCTACCGCCAAGGTGATGGTCGCTAAAATACCGCCACCGCAGCTACCATTCATCTGCAAGACTATGAGCATGGCCGGACTTCAGCCACAAGAAGGGAGGAAATGCGGCAGTGATCAGACTGGCGGACGGTGGTAAGATGGTGCTGCTACTACCAGCCAACCGTATCTTAACCTGTGACACTGCCTGACAGTGTTCAGCTGGCGGGGCGGTGCTGGTGGTAGTAGCGCCCCTTCCTGTTTCCTGCCGTACGGCCTCCCCGGAGCAGGTAAGGTGATCGTCTGACAGGGGAGGGGGGTTGGGAGGGTGGGGGGACGTGTTGTGCATGTGTTTTTGTATGTCTGGAAGAATGCATGTATGAATGTGTGTGAATATGAATGTGTGTATGATTGTAAGTAAACGGGTGTACACGAGGTGCGTAGTATGTGTATGGGAGTGTGGGGGGTGTATCTGAATGTTGGGGGTTAATGAGTATGTTTAGGGGGGTAGGGGCTGGGTTTCAATGAAGGGGGGTGGGGTTTGTCAGGTGAGTGTTCGGGGTGGGGGAGCCACCTACCAGTGACAGGGAAGGAATTCTCTGTCACCGGTAGGGCCTACCACCATGATTTTTGTGGCATTGATAACACCACGGAAAACATGGTGGTAGGCTGGCTCAGAATGCAAGAGGTGGTACTCCGTCAGCCACAGTGCTGGGGATTCACATTCCCAGCCCGGCAGCTCATACCGTCACAGCGGTATGAATGGTAAATTGGCAGGTTGGCTGCATCCAATCTGCCAATCTCATGATGTGGCGGTATGTACCGCAAGTCTGTTGGCTGTACTACCGCCACATTAACACCACCAGGGACATAATGAGGGCCTACGTGTTAGGAATGGTGTTAGGAATGGTCTAGTTTAGCTACAGGAAATTGCTTCACTTGTGAGCTGGACCATATGGTATAATGTGATAAGGTACATCCTTACCCTAACACACAGGACTGCAGTACGTTGCTGGGGCTTGTGCAAGATCCCATTCTGCGTATACACATCCTTAACCTCTTCAAGAAAAGAATGGAAAAAGACAGTATCATTATGGCCCTCTATATGACTTTGGCGGTAATTCCCGCTTAGCGCTGCAGTGACGGCCGCCAACATACCGTTGCGAAGGCGAACAGCCGTGTGCCATATTATGACACACACACACTGACGCAACAGAATACTGCCACAAATACATATCCGCCAGACCAAAGGTTAGTGTTAAACTGGTAGTACAAGCACCCATCCAGTTACACCAACATAACAACACCCTCCACATTATGACCCACGAATCACCAAAGTAGACATTCAACAGCGGTAAACAACTGGCAGTATACACCAGCACGGTCAGAATGGCCACCCAAATATAAAACAACACAACATTGGCCAATACTAAAAACACACACCTGACACTGATACACACACCACACCCACTCACCCACAGCACTAAAAAACACCCACCCACATTACCCACAATCCTTTCCTAACATGAAAAATAACCAACAGATAGCCACGCAAATCATAGACACAACTACACACACACCACAAACATCCATTCTTCCGTGACGCACCACACACCCAACCACATTACTCAACACCCACTGCACACCACACAACACCCATGTCCCCACAAAGGCACCACCGTTTCAGTGATGAGGAGTTGCGGGTCATGGTAGAGGAAATGGTCAGGGTAGAGCCATAGCTGTTTGGAGCTCAGGTACAGCAAATCTCGATTGCAAGAAAGATGGAGCTATTGCGGAGAACTGTGGCCTGGGTGAATGCTATGGGACAGCATCCATGAACAAGGGACGGCATCAGGAAGAGGTAGAATGACCTACGGGGGAAAGCGCGTTCCATGGCAGCAAGGCACCAGCTCACTATCCAGAGTACTGGCGGTGGACTCCCACCTCCTTTCCCACAGCTGACAGCATGGGAGGAGCAAGTCTTGGCAATAATTCATCCTGAGGGACTCACTGGAGTTGCCGGTGGACTGGACACTGGTGAGTCAATATTTACTACATATCTCCCCATACCTGCACGACACCACCACCCCTCACCCTAACACCCATCACTTCATTCCATCCCACACAGTGCACCAACACAAACCACAATTCTAAATGCTAAGCCCTGCATGCCATACCCACTGCATGCACATCCCTCCCAGCCCTGCATGTACATCCACCACCAATGCATGCACAGCATAGAGAACCAACAATCCTACAATACATCACCATACACAAACAAAGGTGGCAGGGCAACAAGAACAATACAGGGAAAGCTAGGGATGTAGAAAATGTCACAGACATGTTGCATAATACACCAATTACATCCTAACAGGTGCCCCAGCCAATCCCAGTGGTGAGGAGGTGCCATGGCTACCCAGTCCACCACCAGAAGATGACAGCAACTCTAGACTACTTGATCTGGATGAACTCCCTGGCCCATCAGGGACCATTGGCAAGTAGGATATTCCAGCCCACTCCCAGTCTACCACAGAGCCTCCCCCATCAGTATCCAACACCACAGCAGCCACCCAACTTCCCCACACCTCTGCCCCCAGGACAGGTCAATCAGCAGGGGGACAGGGACACACAGAGGACAGCTGTGCACCGAGGGGAGGACAGGACCAGGGAACGGACTGCCCAGGAGACACTCACCCATGACCTAGGGGCTTACCAGCAATCCCAGGACAAGATGGGTCAGGTGATATACATCATGCAGGAGAACCAGCAGCTGCAGGAGGATCAGGAAAGGATTACAGGCCCTCAGCAAAACTTGGTGTCCATAGCAGGGTTGCGGGTGATATGACCAACATAATGAGGGACTACACAGCACACCAGAGGGCCCCTACCATTAGCCAGTCAAATAAACAGCCCTCCACATCTGCTGCAGCCAGTGGACAAGAGGCCCTGCCACAAGTCTCATAGGCCACCAACACCCCTCCCCCTGCAGAAGGTGAAACGTTCCCTGCAACCCAGACAGATGCAAGAGACACTTTTCAAGAACAAGACCACTGCCTGGAAATGAGACCCTCCTGAATGTCCCCCATGTGTTCCACTCTGCCACCTTGTCTACTTTGAACTGCCATTGCTCCCCTTCCTATGGCCCCTTGGACACTGGACCTGTACTACAAACAGACTGGACCAATATCCTGGGCTTACCTCTACCATCACCCCATTCCACTGAACTATTCCTTCTAAATGTTTCACTTAAATAAACACCCTTGAACACAACTTGAGTGGTAGTGCTTTATCTGACAAAATGTGTAATGTTTTGAACTGTTTCATCTTGTGCAATTATCCTGAACTTTGTGATTCCATCCAAAACATGTCCTGTAGCAGTTTGTAGTCATCACATAAGTACACAGTTATAACCACACCAACATCTGCAAAATGAGAAAGCGTAGGTGACAGTCAGTTGGGATGCTAAGGAAGTGACTTCCATCATGCTAGGGCCACACAGGAAAAGAAATAATCAGAGAAATGGTCAGTTCCACTAGCTGACCTGGGTATCATTGGAAGTACTGCCACATAACTGATGTCCTGTTATCGACATCCTCACCCTCTGCCTCCTCATCTTCACTGTCCTCTGGGTCCACTTCTACCACTGTAGCATTCTCATCCTCCTCATCCTACAGTTCGAGCACATGTCGTCTGATGGCCAGGATGTGCAACATGTAGCATACAACAACTATGTGGTAGACCTTCTCAGGAGAGTAGCAGAGAGATCCACCTGTCAGATATAGGCATCTGAACCTGGCCTTCAGGAGACCAAAGGTTGTCTCAATTATTCTTCTGGTTTGCCCATGAGCATCATTATACCTAATCTCAGCCCAGTCCGCGGATTCCTTACAGGGGTCAAGGGCCAGTACAGGTTTTGGTAGCCAAAGTCACCTGCAAGAAGTGAGGGACAAACATTAGCCTTGCACAATGGCATGGGGGAATGATTTCTGAAGCCATACACTGACATACATTGGGTGGGGACTCAGGATCACCTATAAGCCACAGCCTGTGATTCTGTAGTTGTGCCATCATATATAGGATGCTGCTATTCCTCAAGACAAAGGCGTCATGCACCTACCCAGGATACCTGGCAGTGATGTGGGAGATGTACTAGTCAGCCAGGCACACCATTTGCACATTGAGTGAATGGAAACTCTTCTGATTCCTGAACATCTGTTCATTGGCCCGGGGGTTGGGGGACAAATGCTATATGTGTCCCATCAATAGCCCCAGTATCATTTGAAATATGTCCCATTGCATAGAAACCAGCCTTCACATTGGCCAAATCATACACTTGGGAGGAAAATGATGTAGTTGTACATGTGTTTAAGCAGGGCAGGCAAAACCATTGCCAGCACTATTGAGAACATTGGCTGTGACATTCCTGCAGCCAAGCCCACTGTCACTTGGAAATAGCAAGTTGCCAATAAATGGAGCACTGCTAGGACCTGCACAAGAGGAAGAATCCCAGTAGGTTTTGGTTAGCAAATATCAGGTCAGGCTCCAATTGTGCACACAGCTCTGAGATTGTGGCCCTGTCCAATCTATAGGAGAGTATTATGTGCCTGTCCTCCACTGTAGCCAAGTCCACAAGTGGTCTGTACACGGGGGCTTGCCTCCTCCTCCTATTTCTCCACAGTGGTAGGTACCTAAGGGACACAAAGGTGAGAAGGGAGTGACAAACTGAACAATAGAACCCCCACTTCAGTGTACATCATAAATGGCAATGTATGTACAATTGACAGCAATGACAGAGTTTTCAATTTAAGAATGTTAACCTGCACCATAAAATAGCGACCACCTGTCCTGTATGTAGGGACATGTGGAAGTGATGTACTATAACCTCACTTGATTCCTGACTTTCCACAGGACAACACCCTCATGCGTGTGCTGCTGTGACCTGTGTCTGAAACCTGTCATGGCCTGTGTGATAGGGGAATGGGCCCCTACCTTCAAATCAAAGGAATTGGAGCGCCTGATGGATGGGGTCCTACCCCTGTATGGACAGCTGTATGGGCCTCCAGACCAACAGGTGAGTACACCATGGAGATGATGCATGCAACAAGGTTGCATGGAGATGTGTGTGCTGGCAGTGTGTCATTTGCGTGGGGGGTTTGGCTGGTGGTAGTGTACATGCAGGGCTCCGGGTAATGTGTGTGCCTGATCAGGGGAAATGTTTTTTGTGGGCCATATGTGTGACAGGCTGGATTGTTTGGTTTATGGTGTCCTTCTGTCTGTGTTTCCTCTGCAGGTCATCGCCCATCAGAAGAAGGGATTGTGGCGTGCCATCGCCAAGGATGTGCAAACCCTGGGGGTCTATAGCAGGTGGAGCGCCCACTGCAGGAAACTTTGGGAGGACTTGAGAAGCTGGGCCCGGAAGACCGCGGAGGCCCAGTTGGGAATGGCCTCCCAACGAAGGAGGGGTGTCCATTGGAATGTGACCTCCCGATGGTCTGCATACTGGCGGTGGCCTACCCAGAGCTGGATGGGCACTTGAGGGCAGCACAGCAGCCAGAACGGGGTGAGTACAGTGTGTGTAACTCTCATCTTTGTTGCCTGGCATAGTGGTGGGTTCCTGTCAGTGGTTGCCCCTTAATGCCAGCTCATACATTGCTGCATGTACCATGCCCATGGTACATGGGGGAATAGCAAAATCATGTTAGCTAGCAAGGAGGCACTCCATGTCAGACAGGGCTTAGTGGGTCCCAGGAGGGGTGCAGATGGTGGTGGTTGGCTCTCATCTTGCTGTGGGACCTAGCCAATGGAATGCTAGTGTGGTGCATAGTGCTCAATCTTGGTCCCTGTGTTTGATGGTAATGTGTATGCCACATGGTGTTTGTTCTGTTTTTGAACTAGTGCTCCCTTTCTCTCCACCCCCCTATTTTCTTCTGTCATACTGTCCATGTGTGCATTAGCATCATCTGGCAAGGAGCAGGGGCACCGTTAAGTGAGGGAGGCAGAGTCCACCGACGCCAAGGGGACCAGTGGGGCAGAGGGCGAGGGGAGCACCATGGCAGAAACAGGAGGTGACAACACTGACTCTGAATCCTCCTCTGATGGGAGCTACCTGGTGGTGGCGGACACCACTAGAACCACCCCAGCTACAGGTACAGCCGCCAAACCCCTTTACCAGCACCACCCTCCCAGTATCCCCCCACTGAGTTGATGGTACCCACTCACCTGGGAGGGTGGGCATCTCCTTTCCCTCCAGGCACCTCAGGCCCTACCCCAGTGAGCCCTGCTGCCCTCAGTGAGGGGGCTTTTGACCTCCTGATATGCATCTCTGTAGGGCAGTCAACCATAGGGAATGCCATCCAGGGGCTGGTATCCCAGATGCAGCAATGCAATGCCTACTTGGAGGGCATCCACGGTGAGTTGGTGACCCTACACTGATCGTTTTAGGCTGTGACCTCCTCTCTGATGGCAGCCAGTGTCCCTAGTACTACAGCCCCCCTCCAATTGCCACTTCCCAGTCCCAGTCTCCTCAACCTATCCCATGAACACATACAGACAAGCATGCACACAAAACATCACACAAGAGTGGCATTGACAAACACAGGCAGCAAACCTCAAGCTACAAACACTCACACAAACAACAGACAAAATCCACTGCCTCCACTGTCTACCCCTCCTTCTTGTCTTCCCTCACAGTTACATCTGCACTCACACCTGTATGCACTGCATCAACAGCCACAACCACCATCACCACATCATGCAGCACACCCACCTCACTTGCAAACACCTCCACAAATTCTATCCACACGTCCTGTTTCCCTCTCCCACTTTGTCTGCCCCCCTCCTAGGAGACACAAACACTTGCAGCCAGACACCAAACAGCCATCCACCTCACACACTGTCCATGCACCTGCACCCAAGTCCAGCAAATGTACACCCCTCACAACCACTACATCTACCCTCACTCCCATCCCTTCTCCAACAACCCGCCCCAATGTCCGTAAGAAGCTTTTCCTTGCCCATCTTGATCTCTTCCCTCCCCCTGACCTGCCCGTAGGTGCAGGGTCCCAATGTCCAAGCCCAGCATCTCAGCCAACCAGTCTGCCACTGCTCCCATCAAGAAATTGGTTGCTGGCACTAAAGGGCCCCTGAGTGTGATAGCAGCCACTCCGAGTAAGTCCACACCTCTGCCTAAGGGACAGAGGACAGAGACAGTGGAGGCACTTCCTAGACCTGGAGGCAAGGAAACAAGACACATGACAAATGCCAGGGGCGCTCGTCACAAGAGGGAACCCAAGGATCCCCCTCCATCAGTAAAGGAACCCAAGGAGCCCCCTCCACCACCAAAGAAACCCAAGAAGCCCCTCCACCAGCAAAGGAATCCAAGGAGCCCCCTCTACCATCTGAGGGCAAGCTGCCCCCTCCACCAGATGAAGGCAAGGTGCCCCTTCCATCTGAGATCAATGACCCCCTTCATCATCTGAGGGCAAGAAGCCCCCTCCACTAGATGAGGGCAAGGAGCCCCCTCCACCATTTGAGGGCATGTAGCCCACTCTCCTGAGACTGTGGCCTTTCACTCCCCTCCAGAAACTGTTGGGCAAGGAGCCAGAACCAGTGGGCATGATACCCACCCTTGAGACTGTGGCCTTTCACTCCCCTTCAGAGACTGTTGGACATGGAGCCCCCTCCAGAACCAGTGGACATGATACCTACTCCTGAGACTGTGGCCTTTTACTCCGCTCCAGAGACAGTTGGGCAAGGAGCCCCCTCCAGAAGCAGTGGGTATGAAACCAAACTCTAGCTGAGGCACCCCCTAAACCCGCTTTCCCCTGAGGTGCCTGTCCATTTCCAACATGATGCCTCTGAACAGTGGAGTCCGGGTGTTGTCAGGAGTCAAGTTGGGGCTTGGACTATGCCCTGTGGCCATGTGGCCTTTGGTATTTTGGACAGGTCATTGGCCCTATCTGTACATCTGCATTTTGATTTCATGATTCATTATGGTGGCTGTTTGCAGCAAATTACAGTGTTCGTACTTCAGAATTGTTGTCCTTGCATTATTTGTTTGTTTCACCCTGATGGTGAATCTTTTGTTTTCTGTACTGTATTTCTGCAAGGCTTTTGATTGCGTTCTAACCGCCCTGGAAATCCTGGCAGTTTACTCTGTCATAATATGGTGGGCGTTACCTTGACTTCCATCTGGCTGTAGGTGGCTACCGCCATGGTCAGTGGTGTTAACGCCCAAGTGGTCGGTGTGGTACATCAGCTGTCTATGGGAGGTATTACCGCCATGGTCATTATTTGGCGGTAATTCCGGCTAGGCTGTTGTGGGTATTCCCACCACTTTAACAGTGGTGGTCAGTACACCGCCAATATCATAATGACCACCCATATCTTCTCTTTGTGAGGCTGTTATAATAAACTCTGGCACCCAATCCACCTCAGCCAATAGAATGTCATAATTAATTGTTAAATTTTACCCTTAATATTTAATAGCACATCTTATATCACCCTCAGTTTGTATATTTAATTTGTTCAGTCTATCGAGAGGGCTGACTCGCTGATCTTGGGTTTCAACTTCAATAAAGTCACTTTTATATCCAGAAACTCTTGAAGGTTCTGGCAAATATTATGAATTCTGCTGCGCTGTCTAGCAGTGTCACTGCTCACTCCTTGTTCTGAAGTAAGTCTCAGTATTTGTGCCATGCTTAGCTGAAATACCTCCCGCCTTCTTCTTTTTGAATTGGGGTTGTTGCTTTGGAAGTTTATCCTTATTTTTATGATGAAGTTAGATGAGCATTGCATGTCCCTTTTCTGTTTCACTTATTCTTTTTTTCTGTGCTTTGATCACCACCCCCGTGATCATTTATCCGATGAGTGCTAAAAGGAAGGAGATGGACATGTATCAGTGTACTGATACATGTCAGACTGTCTAATTGTATCACAGTTGCGTAGTTTATACTTTTATCAGAGGACTCTAGTTGCGCAGATCCAGCCTGTGATTTTACTTTCCCTTTATTTTTCTGTTTGTCCAAGTATTTTGGGAAAACTCAGGTGATTGTTTACTATTGTCCCACTCAGAACTATCTTTAAGTAGTGGCTTATTTGGTCTGGCTCCTAAATTATCTTGACCTATAAACGTATAGGTGTCAGAAGTAATTATTTGTAGCTTGATCTTCTGGTCTGCAACCTGGACCTGTGTGAGATGTTTACGTATTGTCAGCACTGATACTTCCCCTTTAATATTACTTTATATTATTGAGAAGGTAGCAAAGTTGCCACTTAATTCATCCACAAATCTAGGGCAGGGGTGGACCCATATTCATTTTGAATTTGCTTTAGCACTTTAGGCAAAACAGCAAGTGATGGTGTACCATGTGTTATGATATATATTTCATCAAAGACTATACCCCATATGGTGGAGTCATCAGTAGGGGGAAATGTTTCAAGCAGTAAGCACGTCGTGAGAATTCAATGTTTGTCCTGGTTGGGGGAAACACTGCCTTAAGCTGGTTTGTTTTTTGTGCACTCCAATAAAGAATCTCTTCCTGTCTGGTGGGTATGTTACCCATAATTACATTAATAGTTACTGGAATAATCGCAGGCACAGCTAAAAGTGACTGGACAGCTTGAACAGCCCTTGCTTGTGCAATTTTTATCTGTATTCATAACAAAATGTGTTAAATGTCTATTTAGCCAGTAGAGTATGTAAATCATCTGAATTTAGTGGTGCTAAGTATAGATATAGGTGGTCATTCTGACCCTGGCGGTCTTTGACCGCCAGGGCGGAGGACCGCGGGAGCACCGCCGACAGGCCGGCGGTGCTCCAATGGGGATTCCGACCGCGGCGGTAAAGCCGCGGTCGGACCGGCACCATTGGCGGGGTCCCGCCAGTGTACCGCGGCCCCATTGAATCCTCCGCGGCGGCGCAGCTTGCTGCACCGCCGCGGGGATTCCGACCCCCCCTACCGCCATCCAGATCCCGGCGGTCGGACCGCCGAGATCCGGATGGCGGTAGGGGGGGTCGCGGGCCCCTGGGGGCCCCTGCAGTGCCCATGCCACTGGCATGGGCATTGCAGGGGCCCCCGTAAGAGGGCCCCTACATGTATTTCACTGTTTGCTGCGCAGACAGTGAAATACGCGACGGGTGCAACTGCACCCGTCGCACAGCTTCCACTCCGCCGGCTCGATTCCGAGCCGGCTTCATCGTGGAAGCCTCTTTCCCGCTGGGCTGGCTGGCGGTCTGAAGGCGACCGCCCGCCAGCCCAGCGGGAAAGTCAGAATTACCGCCGCGGTCTTTCGACCGCGGAACGGTAACCTGACGGCGGGACTTTGGCGGGCGGCCTCCGCCACCCGCCAAGGTCAGAATGAGGGCCATAGTGTGTAGCCTGTTAAGACTGGCCATGTTGCCCCATCATTGCTGATGGGACCTAGTGTAAAGTTTTGTGATACATGTGAAAGGTAGCCGTGGAACCAAATTTGATGTTCCTGATATGTTAATGCTTTTCCTAAATCATTATAAGCTCTGCATTGGCCCGTTATGTTAGCTTCAGTGTATGTGTTAAATGTCTGTGTATTAGCATCGACTGCAGGAAAAGGGACCTATACTTCAGTTTTATAAGCTTTGTGAGCCTCAACCACAAAAGTAACACCTCCACCCCAACAGGTAGCCCATGAAATGTTAAATGTGCTGTAACAGTGTGCCTGCAATTAGCAGGTATGTTAATAACATTTACCATTTTAATTAATGGATTTCAGAAAGGAAAATACTATAGCAGGGTATCCTTTGAAATGTTCAAGCTTGAACAAGTTACCAGCAAAATAGGTACTCCCTATCCTGCTGAGGAGGCTTAATCCCTAATACCATGGATGTCTTCACACAAGAACTACTCAGAAGACCCGTTAAATAAGTACCTGACCTAGAACATTGGTGGTGCCATGGTATACAGTTCCCATAAGAAGTGGGACTGCACAGTAGGATGACAGAAGTCCTGAGGTAGGGACTGAGGTGGTAATTCCGAGTTGGCGGGCTTTACCGAAGCATGCGGCCACCAAAAGACCACCAGTGATGGCGGTGTGAAGACCGCCGCATTACGAGTCACCCACACAACACAGCCTAAAATACACTAAAAAAACTACACCATTGGCCAAAACCACAGTGTGAAGGAGGCGGCTGCACCACCAGCCCCACTATGCCGAGAACATCCCCCGCCAAATCACAAACCAGCAGTCCGGTCCCAACACAACATCAATCCATTGGCGGTCCTAACTGCCAGCCGTAAAAAAAGGCACCACCACAAGAACACTGCACCACATTGGACAATACCATTAGCCAACAACTGATACACATACATACACACCTGCCCAGAGCACCACAAAACACCCCACACACATACCCAGAACGCTTTGCAACCAGAAACTTTGACAGGCAAAAGCATACTGAAAGGAGGCACTGCACCTAGATATCACAGGCACCATCACACTGAACACACCACTGCACACAAACACCACAGAGCTCACTCACATACCACTACCCTAACTCACACCAATAAACAGAACACTGAGCATCCCTGCACAACATCCACCCCCACCCACAACCCAACTACCATGGCACCACAAAAAAAAAATACGACTCACGGACAAGGAGCTGAGGGCAATGGTTGATAAAATCATCAGAGTCGAGCTGAGACTGTTTGGAGGACAAGTCCAGCAGACATCCATAGCCTGGAAGAACGACTTTTGACAGAGGATAGTCATTAGGGCGAATACAGTGGGGAACAATCCATGCACAAGGGTGGACATTAGGAAGAGGTGAAACAACCTACGGGGGAAGGTCCCGGCCTTGGCATCCACGTACCAAATCACCACCATGAGGAGTGGTGGTGGGCCTCCACTGGCTCCCCCAGAATTGTCATCGTGGGAGGAGAAGGTCCTGGTCATATTACATCCAGAAGGGCTGACAGGAATACGTAGTTGAGTAGACACTGGTAAGTCAAATGTATTCCCCGGCCAACATGTCCCCGTGCACAGCATGTACCCCACCACCCTGTCACCCCTCACACCACCCTAACATGCACAAGCCCACCATGGACCCAATACCCACCCTTGCATGCCACAGCCCCCTACTGACACCATTTTTTCACAGGCCCACCAATTGCATGGATACCCCACACAGCAGCAAGTACCACAACTATCACAATGCAACACTCCCTACCCTTGAATGACTGCTACATCCACTTCACATCTCTGCAATTGCATGTTTAACCATGCCACTCCTCATCACCAGTCAGTATAAGGAATGCACATCAGTACATGGCAATGACAGTAGACAAACATTAGACAAACAGTAGACAGTAGACAAACATTGACTATTCTCCAAAATAGGACCATTGCAACATTCCACTGATGGTAACACTAGCAGTGGATTAGTAACTGTCAATGCCATTACTGCCCTGCAAATCCAGTCAATGTTGGCATACAACCACGTGTGTTACTGCTACAATACCATCATCTGACACAATATCTCTCATTCCACAGGTCTCCCAAGTACTGCCACACAGCAGAGGAGCCCAGTGACAGAAAGCCCAGGCCTGGAAGCAGGTCCAATAGGGAAGTACTCTCCGGCAGTCTGGATATGGATGACGACCCTGGCCCATCAGGCATGAGTCGTTAGTCCACCACCACCAGCCTCACCCTGCCCACAAGTGAAACCACCTCCCCTGTGGCAGCCAATGCACAGAAGAGCCCACCTTCCCATAGCAGTGTCCAAAGGTCACCTCGAACATCAGTGTACCCCTCAGGACAGGGGTTAATTATGCAAACTGAAGATAATGGCGGTCCTGGTATCAGTGGGAGGGGGCACACTTCTCCAGGGGCACAGGCACAGGGGGAAAGGGACAGTGGGAGGACAATCATGGGCAAAGGGGACAAGACTGGCCAGGGGGCTGTCTCCAGAGTCCTGGGAGCCTACCAGCAAACCAGGGACAAGATGGGCCAGATACTCACCACCTTGCAGGACA
This sequence comes from Pleurodeles waltl, assembly GCF_031143425.1. Taxonomy (NCBI): domain Eukaryota; kingdom Metazoa; phylum Chordata; class Amphibia; order Caudata; family Salamandridae; genus Pleurodeles; species Pleurodeles waltl. Next base: position 876,074,711 of record NC_090438.1, read on the forward strand.
CCCAAAGGCAACAGGGGGAATACCACCAGGAGGTCATGCAGCAGTGATAGGCACTCAATGCCACCATGGTCTTCATATCAGGGGAGTTCAAGGAAATGAACAATATCTTGCGGACATCTTCCACCCATCAGCGGACCCCATCCAGTAGTCTGGCAAAACCACTGCCATCAACATCAGCACTTACTACCGGAATGGACGCCAAGCAGGAGGACCCAAAGGTCACCAGCACCTCTACCACTGCAGCTGAAGGACCCCTGTAAAAGAGGACGCCCATCCAGACATCCTGCAGGACCTGAGGCCAAGACCAACCCCAATACCAGGAAGTAATCACTCTTCTGAACTGTCACCCTTGTGTGCCACTGTTACACCCTGTTGGCTGTCCAAAATCAAGGTCACATCATACCAGGCAAATGGATTCAGGGCCTGTGAGACAAACAGCTGTAGCACCCACTCTGATCAGCACCCAGACCATTAACCCACTCCTCTGGACTGTGATGGCGTACACTTAATAAACACAAATTAACAGAAGTCATGGTGCACATCTCTTCATTGTATGTAGTGGCAATCCTGTTTCCAAGTAGCAAATGTATACACTTGTCGGCACCACAATAATGTTGAAGTGACAGATGTAGAGGGACACTCCAGCAGGTGTGTAGGTACATCCAAATCGTAATGATATCCAGTGTCAACGATGGCAACAGACAATACAGTAATCAGCTTGCAGACAGAGATATGACCTGAAGAGGGAAAATGAAATGGAATCAGGCACAATGTTGTAAGGCATGTGAACCACAGTCACATATCCATGGCATTTGAACACATGCACAGGATGAATGGCCCAGCAGCTATGATACCACATATGTGAGGGCCAGCATAGGCACTCACACATGTGTGTGACAGGAAAGATGTAACATAGGTAACATCCTCTATTGTTCACCTCCTTGAGTAGTCAGGAACAGATACTTGCCACACAGCAGCTGACAGTGCAGCATGACATGCCTACGCAGCAGGACAAGACTGATAAGTCCCCCTTACTTTTACCCATAAAGGCAGATTGAGGACTCTAAAGCTTTAGTAGAACTATAAGGCTGTACTGCAATGGTACAGGCATTCCGCACATGTCCTTAGCAGCAGTGCATTTCCACTACCCCTCATGGTAAGTCAGCTACCTTCCAGGGTCGGAAACCAAGATGGAATGCTGTAGTCCCCACACTCACCTTGATGCATGCAAATACTGGCTACAGACTGGGTTCAACAATGCATCTTCCATGTGCAGATGACATGCAAATCACACATACTTGTACATCATTGAAAGTAATGATGAAATATGTCAGTTCTGTTGTCATGTGCCTCATCTTCGTCTGCCTCCCCCTCAGCATCAGAGTCACCGGCCCCAAACACTGCTCCAGCATCAATGTCCCCCTCCTCCAACAGTGGGATGTGCCTTCTGAGGGCCAGGTTATGGAGAATGTAGAATGCAACAATAATCTTGCAGACTTTCCCTGGTTGGTACTGTAGGGCACCACCAGGCACATGGACGCAATTAAATCTAGCCTTCAAGAGACCCAAGGTCTGCTCAATCACTCGCCTCATCTGGCCATGTGCCTCATTGTACCTGTTCCCCCCTCCTGTAGTTGGATGTCTCACAGGTGTCAGGACCTAGGGCAGGTTGGGGTATCCTGAGTCACCTGTGTGGGAAAGAGAACATGACCACAGGTAACAATGCTAGGCAGAGTGCTTACTGTGTTTGGAGGGGTACAAACGTCCAACATGGAGAGCAGTACACATACCTATGAGTTAGACCCTTTCCCCCTGTAGCTGTGACATTATTGCAGGGGCAGTGCTGTTCATCAGGACGTAGAAATCATGTACTGATCCTGGGAATTTTGTGTTTACATGTGTCATGTAGTCATCTGCAAGACACACCACTTGTACATTGAGAGAATGTGTACTCTTTCAGTTTCTGTTGACCTATTCATTGGTCCTCAGAGGTTCCAAGGTGATGTGAGTCCAATCATTGGTCCCAATTACATGTGGGTCATTTGATATGTTGTAGAAGGCTGTTTTTGCAGTGGGCAATTCAGGACATTGTGAGAACCTAATGTACCTGTGCATATGCTTGAGTAGGGCATCCAGCACATCCTTCAACACCTTAATGAACTGGGGCTGTGAAGGCCCTGGGGCCAGTCCCACTGGAACCTGAAAAGTGCAACTCGCCAGAAAATGAAGGGCTGGCAACACCTGGACTATTAACCCCGGCAGGAGTTCTGGCTTCAACTGGGTGACCAGTTCCCTGATGCATGGTTCAGTTGATAGGTCAGGATGATGTGGCACTCTTTCATGGTATCAAGATCTACGAGTGGCCCTTAAACTGGTGCATTCCTCATCACTCCATTGTGGCAATATCTGGGCTGGGACACAGACAACAACCTGGGAACCTCTTACAATGTAGTGCACCAAGTATGACGTATGACAGTCACAAAGGTTTGCTCATTCAAGTAGATGGTCGTGATGTGAGAAGACACATTACTCCACACTCCATTGCAAACAAGATGATGGCACGTAATCCCTGTGACAATGGAAGTGTACAGGAGATGTAATCATACACCTTCCATGTGTTCCACTGTAAGGATTATAAATACTGACAACCCTAGTGACAAGTGTGGTGATGTCACCAGACACTCACTACATATGTCATTATCCACAATATGTGACCTAATGTATCAGTTTGTGATGACATGCAGGTAATTATGCAGTGTGAAACCAGGACAGTAATGTTACAGACTGCGGGGACCGGTGGGAGGACCTGAGATGCTGGGCCCGGGAGACTGCAGGGGCCCAGCTGGGGACATCCTGCCAACGTGGGAGGGGTGTCCGTCAGACCCTGACCCCAATAATGGCCTGCATACTGGCAGTGGGCTAACCAGAGATGGATGGGAACTTGAAGGCAGCACAGCAGCCACAAGGGGGTAAGTGTTGACTGTTAGGTGTCTTCTGCATGGTTGTGTACTGTGACCCTCACTGGATTTGGGATTTACGTGGTCATATGAGATTGTCACACCAATTATGTAGGAGTGTGACACGTTAGCTATGTTGAGCCATGCAGAAAAAGAAGTGGGGGTACTGTGATACATGTTCACCTGTACGTATGGGTCATTCAAGTATGCTATCATGTCACTGATTACATCCTCCATCTCTGCGTGTACTGCAGTAGTACAAGACGATCATATTGGCACTGTATATGGTTAATGACCGGCGTGTTACGTGAACATTGCAATTGCTTCAATTGCTACATCAATGGACCTCTGTACCACATATACTTAATACATTCCTGTCAGTTAGTTTGTGTGCTGAGTCCCTCTGTGCTCACATTTGTCTCATCCTGTAATGGATGACACATGGTTGGGAATGTTCCTGAGCTGGATTGTTGGCTAAGTAATTTAGCCAGTTGCCCTTTAGGTGAGCCGGAAAAATGGCGTAAGGAATTATATATGAGTTTTTCTTGCACCATTTTTCATGCCACTTTTCTGAACTATGCCCCCATTTTTTACAAATAATGTAGATGTGTTGCAGATATAAGGTCTTTTGTTCTGTTTTTAAGAATAGCTATCTATGGTGATTTTCTGTCTTTATCAGACACTGATAGACACCAACGACATGTTAAGTTGAGCAGAATTTCCTGGTTGAATTCTAATCTGCCCCTGTCCCCACACTGGAATTTTTAAGGTGCATTAACTTCGAGTCTAATTTCACTCTGGCCTTTACATCTGGCTCATAAAATTATCTTGGGAATGGGCTGCCCTGAAACCTATGTGCTTTCGACCCCATGGGATCCGCTTCCAATGAAAAAGTGTATGTAATTCTCCCCCAGCAAGGCAATATTCTCCTAATCTCTCTCCCAACTTCCCAGCTCCCCTCGACTCACCCTCTGTCTGGCACCTGTCCATCATATGCTCACCCCATCTTCTCAATTATTTTCCATTCTGTTTGATTTAACTTGTAATATGAGTAAATATGTGTGGGGACACTGGCCGAATTCGTTCTTCGCTGCCTCCTAGTGTCACTACACTTATTTCCTCCTAACTCAGAATCAAATCTTTATAATTGTATGACCTGAATATAGAGTCAATTTTACATGTAAGCTCGAAGTACACAGTGAAGTGAATTATGTGCGAGTAAGGCACACCACTACCCTCCATTGAGGTAAAACTGTGCATACTTAAATGCTAGTCTGGAGGTAGGATTTACGTTTTCAATGCCCTTGAGCGCTTTAGGAACACCAAACACCTCAGGGTTTCGTGGATTTTCAAAACATATTTTGTCTTACCTGCCTCATGCTGGGAAAAAGCTTTTGCTTTTAATTTACTTCTCTCAAGGCCCGGAGTAAATTTCTTTCTGAGGATGTGGTAAAAAGGAGTACACCCAACACTGCTGAGAGATGGAGGAAGGGGTTTCTACATAGAGAAATACTATCTCTTTGAAGAAACACTAGTAAAACAGTTTAAAATTCCATTCCACAAACACAGTTGTGTATTTGGAAATCACTGAACAGAGCCACAAGTGCAAGCTCATGAGAATTTCTCTGAGAGTACTCTTGAAAACAAGTGACTATCTCAAATTTCTCAGACATACCCTAGTAAACCTTTGTGAATTTGATGTAGCAATACAAATACAATGTTATAAATCTGAAGGTACAAATTATGGAGTTCTTTTGCAAGTTGGTAACTGAAAAGGTATTGTAAATGGCATGAGTTTATGCATGTAGGTGCAATCACATGCATTTAGTGGTTGTCTGTAAGAAATTGTATTATTAGTTGAGAGGGGTGAAAGCTCCACTCAAAAAATAAAGAAATACAAAAGCCATTAACTTAACCTGTGCTTAACTCTCTGGTTGCTTGGCAGAAAAAGCAGTTAGGCTTAACTTAGAGGCAATGTGTGAAGTATTTCTGCAACACTCCCACAGTAAAAAAGTGAGAACACAACACAAGAAAAATCACTAACCAATTAAAAAAAATAGAAAGCACTTTATTAAGTAAAATGACACCAAGTGATCAAAATTCAAACGTCGGAAGCGGATATATATAAGATGAAAATAGCACTAAGGAGCCCACAGAGCTGCTTGTAGTTATCTGGTCCTACTGTACTAGGGGAAAGTCACAAGCTCAGGCTGTTCTGTTCATTTTGGCAGGGGCGTGAGGAGGAGTATGACGGTGTTAAGATAGGTTTTGTTCATCACAGGTTGTCTTCACTGTTGCACGAACAGCCTGTTCTCACTGGAGGTGTGCATTGCTTGACCATCTCTTATGGTAGCTGTCGCCACAAATAGCAAGTCACATTGGTGATTCACATTCATGAGCAATCAATTCTCGGTGTGAAGCGGTCAGTTTAAGGTCTTGAGGAGCCCTAAACATCTACAAATTCAACGTTTCCTCAGGAAGAGGTCACTCTGTTGCCTGGAGGGCACCTTTTTGGCAATCAGGAATCACTGCGGCAGAGGCAAACAACAGAGCTCAGGCAGGTCCAGACATGTCCATTTGGTTCTAGTCAGCTGAGCAGTTGAGAGGAGGTCTCTGGAAACTTGATGCGTCTATGTAGTTTTCACAGGAGGTCATCCAACTAATTATTTGAGTCATTCTGGGTGAGCCTGGGCTCGAGGAAAGCAGGTCAAATCTTCCTTCTTCAGCCCGCAGGGCAGTCTCTCTTCCTTAGACAACAGTGCAGTTCTTTTTCTGAATCATCCACAGGTCCAGGAGTGTTCCGATTATAGGTTCTGAAGGTTCCACTTTTATAGCTGGTGCCAACCTTTGAAAGGGGGAATTCCAAAACCTTCCACCAAACTGGTTCAGGTAAGTTCTTTCCCTTCCCATGGTCCTGGCTTCAAACTATATGGGGTGACAAAGGCCAGGGCAGGCCTGATGTAATTTCTGTTGTGTGTGCTGCAAGCAGGACCCTTTGAAATTTATTCAGAGCTCCCCTCATGTATAGGCCTTTTTTATTCCCATGTCTGGAAGAAATACACAAAACACTACAGTAAAGCCATTCACAGTGATGTGACCATGGACACTGGAAGAAAGGCACCAATGGTTTGAACAAGAAAAGGGCAACTTTTCAAAGTGGCGTTTTCAATATAGTAACTTAAAATCCAATTTTATCATTAAAGAGGATGGTACATTACAACTCTTTTGAGAGTATACAGCATGTCACTGTCTGCTCCCAGTCTGAGGTCAACAGTTATTAAGTGTAATAAGATAGCCCACTGTTAGTCCATGGGTGGGATAGACTAAAGCAGTGTAAACAACTTTAGGAGTTTCTTTCCTGCTAGGATATGTAAAAGGTAAACCCACATGTCCTAGTTTGTAAATACCATGTATCCAGTTCATTGAGCTTTTTGGGCCTAACTTAAGGGTGACTTAAAAGTGTTAAAAGGGAAGGTTTAGCCTGGCAAAAGCTTTATTTTGCCAGGTCGAAATGGCAGTTTAAAACTGTGCTACAATTCTTCATTGGCAAACCTAAAGACATGTTTTAAAAGGCTACTTTAGTGGTGTGCTGGGACAAGGAGCATTATAACCCACAAGTAGCATGCACTTGACAAGCCCTGGGTATATATAGTACAATTTACTAGGGACTTTTACATACATTAAATGTACCAATCAGGTGTAGGTCAATTTTTACAATGCGTAGAAGGGAGAGCACAGCACTTTACCACTGGTTAGTAGGGGGAAAGTGCACAGAGTCCTAATGCCAACAAAAACAAATTTAGCCAAGTAGAAGAGTGAAGGTAGAACGTCTGGGGGAATACCACTCCAAGGATGTTAGGTCTAACATTTTCAAAATGTTTACTGCCCAGTTCACAAAGGTATTTTGTGACTTACTTTTCAAATACTTCGGGATTAGCTCCAGAATGCAGGAACAGCCAGTAGCAATGCAAGGTTATGATACACTGACCCATAGCAAAATCGAACTATCCATCATTCAAATATGACACCAAAAGACTCTTCCCATTGCTACCATTGACATGTTTCCTTCTCCCTATTGCATGCTTTTTTTTCTGTTTAAGCATCTATTCTTTTACCACACTTCAACTACGTTTAATATTTACTTAGTTTAACTTGTATTAACTGCTTATCTAGTTTCACTTTCCAGAGCTTTTGAACAATCACTTTGAAACTCTACCATTGCTTTGGACACATGGACGGTGTTTCAGTACTTCAAAAAAGGTAATTAGTACAGTGTTCTTCCTGCAAAAAAAAAAATGTTTTAAGTTTGTATGCAAAACTTTAGATTTTGGGCCTACTGGCTCACTCCAACAGTCATACTTTGCACTTCCTCACAAAACGCGAAACTGGATGTAATTCTAAATTACTTAAAAACTTAAAGTAGGAAACCAAAACAGATGTGTAGTGCCAAATGATAGATCTAACCCTAGATCTATGATTGTAGCAAATAGATTCAAACAGTGGGAACTGTTTGGACCTGTCATTTAAAACATCCTCAGTGGTGGAGACAAGGCAAACGTGGCAGGAGTTGACAGGCTCTGTCAATACATTGAATAGGGTGGTATGTAACGTGGAAGCCCTCACACAAATGTGAGGATGAGAAGAGGCAAGTGAAGGAGAAGTTCTTCAGGACTGTATATATGTATGTATGTATGTATGTGGGATTTCTATAGCCTGAGACTGGCCCAAAGGTAGTAGAGTGCAATCCATTGTCAAAGGCAAAATTAATGTCAGTGAATAACAGGAAAGGAAGCTGAGGTGTGGATGGTTAATCCATTGAGATGCATTGTTCATTGTAGAGGTGAATATTAATCTGTTTTCTAAATCAGAGCAGCATTGACGCTTGGGTGTGGAGGGATAGTCCGGATAGATATAGGAAAGTTGTTTCAGATCCTTGGTGCGTAGATGGGAAATGTTTTTTGTCTTTCTTTTTTTATTTTTACACACTTCATATTCTGCTGTTTGATGATGCTGTGGCTAGAGGTGTGCTGAGAACCACCAGAGATGGTGAACATTAATGCAACATAAGCAGGGGTGCTATTTGTGATCGCTTTGTAAATGAAACAGTTAATTTTGAAGATGTGCAAGAGAAGGGCTTTAGCACAATCCAGATGTGAGAGTAAAAAGTCTTGTACAGCAGTTATGAAGTTGCTTTCTGGAAGAAAAGGTATGACTTTCTTTAGAAGAGGGACTTTGTACCAGGCAGAGTAATTTTTTTTGCTAATTTGTTCCCTGAGGAAGAAGTTGGTTTCCAAGGTAAATCCAATTGCTTTGGCATTTGGCGGGGGTTGGGGTTCAAAATTGTCAAGGTTCATGTCATTGAGCCAGATTTGTATTGGACATCCAAGTCTGGATGATGTGAAAGAAGTGTTTAATGTATTGGATTATTAAGCAGAGGAGACTTTAAATCAGAGTTGTGTATCATTGGCATTATGGTGAATCTTGATGCTGTTACTGTGAGTAGAACACTAATCAGCTCCATGTAAATATTGAAGATGCTCAGATGCACTATGGTACCCTGGGGAACTCCACATATGATAGAGATCTTTAGTGACCTGGACGTGCCCATGTGAATAAACAGGTATTGGTTGGAAAGGTTAGAGGTGACCCAGAAAAGAACATTGCTGTTGAGTCCCATTCGCAATTCAGGTACGTATCATGGTGGGATGGTTGCCTGTGTCGAATGTAGCTGAGCAGGTCAGAATTATCAAGAGTCATAGGTTTAGGATATTCTGGCAGTAAAGGTTTTTCTTGGAGGCGCACCTAAATCGCTCTCCATTTCACCCATCTGATTTGCACATCCTCGTTGCAATGCACCCTGAGCTACTGCATGACTTGCCTGTTATGGGGCATTCCAAAGTAAGATTTATTTTATTTTCCTGTTGTACACACTAGTCTTAGTCTTCCCCTCACCCACTGATAGCTACACAGCACAGAATTTTGATACGCGCACAACTTTTTCAAACCCAAATTTTACTTCAACTTCATAATGATTAGGCTAACCTTTACATACTTGTTTCACAGCACCCATTTCAAGTGCACTGGTAATGACTGCTAGAACATGAGAGCCATCCACAATGGCAGCGGGACAACCAGGGTGCAAAACTAAATTATTCCTCACTGCACACTCTGGAAAGCCATACTTACTATTAAGAAGATTTCACAGTTTAGTGCTTTGGACAATTTGTATTAGTATATATTAACACGAATATAATTACATCTATTTTTACATGTTTATGTTAAAATGGGCTGAACAAAGGCTTACATTGATAAAGCATAGGTTTATAATATGAATTAGGTCACACTCCCAGAACCACACTTTAAGGCCTGCTACTCTTGCAAACATATGACCTACCCACCTGCATCACTCAAAGCCCAAATCCACAAGCCAAACCAAAAACCTCTAGCGAGCCCAGTAATGCATAGCCTGGGACATGAATGACCTTCCTCCTATGGGTGAGGCCAGATACCTACAAACCCATGAACCTTTCACCCAGGCACTCACTTACTCAACTACACCAATCTAAGCTTAACATTTATTTCTAAACACCACTCTTACCTATGATTCATTGGTGAATAAACATGTGTTAGTATCAATTTAAAAAGGGTTTATGTGGAAAACTTCAGACTAACATGCTTCCAACTCCGATTGTGACATATTTTGCAGTACCGCAGCAAACTTACATTCATCAAAATGCGTGCCCTCACATTCAGGGGATAGCACCAACAAATCAAAGTTAGTAGGTCTCAAAGTTGTTCTACATAATTTTAAATGAAGTTTTTGCCCATTATAAAAGCATTTTTCAATTGGACTGTACTTGGGAGTGGGCCAAAGGCTACAAAATACTACCCTAATCAACTTGCATGGGTTTGGGATACAGAAAAAATACATTTTAAGAACTTCAGGGGACAGGTCTAGTTCCATGATAAGAAGGGGAACATATAAGATCATCACTTTCCTACCAAACTGCCCAAATAATACTCCAGAAATTCTGAGGTAAATTCAGTTATTAAAAGAAATGTCAATAGTACAACAGAAAATCAAAGTCATTCCCCCAAACCAGAGGATATGTTGGAATTGCTGTTCTTGTTTGGGTGCAAAAAGTTTTGGCCACTTTCAGGCTCTGAGTTCTCCACCACAACAAACTTCACCTACACCTCTGACATGTGGTTGTACAGTTTAGAACTGAAGACCTCTAGATATGGTGGACACACAGCGTTAGGGGTAGAAAAACCTGGTACAGATATTCTTGGCGGTGCTATACCAACAGATGGGCAACTAAAATCTCTTGGATTGTTTGCAACTCCCTAGTTATAGATTTGCAATCATGACAGATCACCATTGAACCATAAATCACCTGACTTAAGGCCTCTTTGGAAATAGACAAACTGACTTATTTTGGTTATGTGGTAAAACATATAAAGGGTCAGGGGTGATGAGTGCTTCCCTTGGCCACTATTCTTCTAGCTTAGCACTTGTAGGAAAAGGAAGTATAACAGGTTCCATAAGTCAAAGCTTAGATTCTGTGGGGCCTCTGGGATGATGGAGAGGTTCACAGGAGGCTAAAATCGTTCTGCTCCTGAGACACCACCAATGGAGGAGCTCCATGATCTGATTCCTCTTGATATGTTGTGTCCAGTTCTCCCACCTCCTCAGTGGGCTCAACCGCCTCCAACAAGGGGCTCCTGGATTGAGAGAGATACATTCTCCCTCCTAGGGGTAGTTGCTGATTGAACTCAACTGAAACACCTGCCTAGCAGCCAAGGTCCTTATTGTTTGTCATCCCCAGGTACAGTTTTTCTCTTTGCTTTGCAGCACTGCCCGCTAAATTGGAATGAGGTCAAAATAAAGGAACACTAAGTACATATGTGCAATACTCCATGTACATTCAAAAATGTATGCAGCAACCAGCAACGGTAAATATGACAAAGAGTAACATTGTCAATTATTTAACTTTGCCATGCAACATCTTTAGTTACATCTTCCAATTTTAACAGTGTTGTTGAAAGGATGAAATTTGAAATAAACATCAGGACCAGGTAATATTTTCATGGTTACCTGACAATAGAGGCTGTTTTTGTTAGGCGTAAGCCTCTTGGGCCTCATCTGCTGCCTACCAGAGAAAGGCCAGAGTGGCAGAATGACCTTTCCAGCCTTGGTTCTCAATGATTAAAGAATATGCAATTGAAATACAGTTTAGTTCAAATTCAGACATTCTCACATGTTATCATGTGTCTATCCTAGCTATAGTTAACTATAACTTTGGACAAGGGGTACCTTGATCAACCTGCACAGGGTCAGTTTTACATTCACTTAGGCATCTGGACCTTAGATGTGAGTCAGTCTTGAAACATGCAGACATGGCTTGTTTCAGGATACATGATTTTCACTGATTTAGAAGTGATGATTGACTGTACATCATATGATAATTACCATTTTCGAGGTTAAAGTATGTCAAATTGACAGACATGTTTTGCACATTAAGATTGCATGGCAAAGGTTACCTAAATGTCGTCTTAAATACAGAACTTTTCTCATTGATGGACGTGCACCCCTGCCCTGAATGCCCCAACTGTAATGATGTCTGGATCCCTGATGCTGATTTTTGCTGTCATGAGCGAACACAGATCATGTGTGTGTGTCATGACATAGGCCTGTATCACTGACTGAAGTATTTCTGGACTAGGAGAGGCACCCAGGGCACTACTCTCATAGTGGTAAAAGACTACCGCCTTTGTCATTAGTTAAGGAGCATGTGTAGTAGTAGCAACATACTGTATAGTGATCTGCAGAAGTGAATAAGTCTGTTTTGGCTGTGTCAATAGAGTGAGGCTTTCAGGCTCACTCCTCTAAAGTCCCCCTGTTGTGTGCTTAGCTCATCCTTAGCCTACATTAGTTTGGTGTGAAGTTTTGCAGTGTCTGTGCGTTATGCACCTTATCTGTGTATGTGTGCCTGTGAATGGTACAGTACAGAGATAGAGAAGTGCTGTGCAGTGCTTGCGTGTTATGTGCATGTGCTGTGTGTGTGTGTGTGTGTCTGCCTGTGAATGGTTTAATACATGAAAGATGTAGTGCTCTGCAATGTATGTATAAGCGTGTGCTGGGTGTGTGTGTGTGTGAATGGTACAACACACGGAACACTCTTGTTTCCCTTTTCGTTGACCCAGGACTAACTGGAGGAACATGAGGAGTGAGAGGAATTCCCGCAGACAGATTTGTTGACTGTTGCAGTTCTATGGGGTGGATGAAGGGAGAGCCAGATTTGGGGATTGTTGCAGTTCTGTGAGCTAGAGGAAGGGAGAGCCAGGCTCTTCAGTGCACTTCAAAGGGCACACTTTGATTTAGATAGAGATCACAGCAAGGGGACCTGGGTACATCTCAGGAAGGCAATAGTAGGGATGAGGCCCTTGGGTAACCTTTTAATACATATGTCGCTGTTGCTGACTAAGCGTGAACCTCTAGTCACTCTCATGGCCCGTGTTGTATGGCTATCAGATTTGTCACTCCTACCATGATAGAATGCTTTCTGGGGGGAAAGGAGGGGCAGAGAAGAAGGCACTTTAAAAGGAAGCTGACCCCCAACATACACTTCATGGACGCAGACTCCAAATCACATTTAGGCCCAGATTTATACTCTGTTTGCACTGAATTAGCTTCATTTTTTTTCTGCTAATTCAGCGCAAACTTAACTCCATATTTATATTTTGATGATAGGCTAGTCTAACTTCAAAATATTGGAGTTAGAGTCATTTTTGAATGGCTGAACCCACTTTGCATCAATGAGATGCAGGGTGGGCGTTCCTATCCAAAAATGACTCTAAGGCCCTAGTGCCTTATTTATCCTCCCATGCAAAAATGGTGCAGAGGAGGGAGGCGGGCCTAAATAATGGTGCTAAGCCTGCTTAGTGCCGTTATATAATGCCTAGGGCAGGTGTTAGGTGACCCGTGGACCCATTTTCATGGTCAAACACCATGGAAAGAGCCCACAGGTGCCCTCCTCAAGCCCCAGGAACACCCTTGCCCACACCAGAGGGACACCAGAGGATAGGGGACCCCATCCCAGGTAAGTATAGGTAAGGGGAGATAAATATTTTTATTGATATTTCAAAGTGCCATTGGGGGCCCTGAAATGGGCCCCCCTAAATGGCACTGGGTGCAATGGCCATGCCCAGGGGTCCCTTCTACCCATTAGCATGCTAGACATCACTCCTGTCTTTTCTAAGACAGGAGTCATGTGGTATGGATGGTTTTGCGTCAAGAAATGATGCTTAGCTGGTTAGAGTCATTTTTTTTCCTCTAACCAGCCCAATGTCGTTTTTTGGTGCAAAACCCCCTTCTCTCATATCGCCACCCCACCCGGCTGATGTTATTTTTTTTTCGCTAGCCCACCCTTTGTGCCGGATCAGGCCATTCCATTAATATGGCACCCGGCTGGCTTCCTGGAATGGCTTAAACCAGAGCTTTACTTTTTGACGCAAAACTGTGTAAAGGTAGTTTTATGTAAAAAAAATATAAATCTGGGCCTTGGTGTCTAGGGTATAAGAAGGGGAATTTGAGCCCTCCAAAACTGTAAACTGTTAGGAAGACCCCCAGGCTGTATGGGGAGAACAAGCTCTGCAAGACTTCTGCCTGTGCACAGGACTGAGGATTATTCTCCGAGTTGGATAAGTGGATGTGACCCAGAGAATTCAAGACCACCTTCCCCTGCAGCCTGGAGCACCAGCGACTGAGTGCTTTCCAAACCAATCTGCCCTGTGAAGAAGAGCAGTATGCTGGAGGAAGCAAAGTACATTGGGGTATCATGGGATAATAAATGATATATCTAAATCTTAAGCACTACTTGGAAATATACTGAACATGAGGAGAAGGACAAGGCACCAGTATTATCCACAAATAAAAGTTTGGTCTCATCAGATTCCTTAAAGCACAAATTACATTATGCATACATAGTAGATAATGTAGATACATCTGTTCCTCAACATTCTAGACTCACATCTACCTCCATGACTGAACTGGCAGTAATGGTGAGATATTCAGACCCAAAAGGTGAATTATCTTTTTTTTTTTCAAACTGATCAAATATCACAGAAGTACATATCTTTTTCCGACACAAGGTCTATTTCTGCTAGTAAAAATATTAATTAATATATGTATTGTTTAATTATTAAAAACCATTGCAGTTCAGCACATCTAATTGCCATACAACATAAAAAAGATTTCAAAATACCCTGATAAAAATACTGTACTATATATAAATATCAAGGGAATATGACAGCAGTGTGGTATAGATCGTCCAGTTCAATTTGAATCAAGTTTATGAATTTAACAGATTTACTGATGTAAAAACTCTGTAGTATTAAAACATTGTAGTATTTTCTGCTTGCATTTTTCCATTTTTAAATCTTACTCATTTAAAGTGTGATTTTAATTGATTTGTTTCAGATATTAAACGTATATATACCAGCTATTTATTTCTCCTGACAATTGGATGCCCGACTAGATGATGATTTATTTTCTGTCACGTTTTTAAAGTTAAAAGGTGTTTAGGTAATATTATCACTGCCAGAGATTTAAGTGCTCGGTTGTTGTCTCCATCACAAATAAGAGTTATATTAAAATGCATGACATTACTGAAATCACTATGTTGTGAGTCAGGAAAGGAAAGACCGACACAACTCTGTTTGGCAAATAATATGAGCATTTAGGAATAACGGCCAGGAGGGCAGCACAGCTCTGTGACTGATACTGCACTCAACTCTGTCAGTGCAAACACCTTCTTGTATACCTTTTTGATGCCTTCAATGCGTCTTATCACTCATCATGCATTTTGATTTAAGCGCTTGCTTGGTACATTGTTATCTCTACTTGCGTTAGCATAAAACCACATTTTTCCTTGGGAGAGCATCTAATTACGCATTTAAAGAAAAGTGAAGGTTACACATCTGTGATGAGCACATTTGTTAATAAACTGCAATGTCTCATGTTCTGAAGCCTATCAGTAGTTTCTTCCTCAGCGAACTCCACACTTGGAAACATTTCTGTCTGTCCTCCCTTGCACAGCTGCTGGCCTTCACGCATCAAAGCTTATTGTGTTCCCTTTCCAAAACCACCATGGTGTATCCTTCCCTTGTGAACATGGATTGGAATGTGCACCCTCCCTGTGTGTGTGTTATCAAGTTATGACTCAAGCTTTCTATTGCCTTCTACTTCCAGCTGTATTATGAATAAATGTTTCTGCTTGCCCCAGTCATTGCTTCCATGCATCCTATCATGGGCTCTCTATTTGGACATCATGAGCATTCTGGGCCTGTATTCTTTTCTGATCATGTACGATTCTGCACATTTTCCTCCTAATTCATGCATTAGCAAAAGTGGGCCTTCTTTTTCCATATTTTAAGTAACAACTAGTAAAAATGCCACATCAGTGAATATTTTTTTTTTAATTCAGATATTTAATGCAAGCTTTTGGCAGTCACTTTTGGGTTTTAATGCTTTTTCTTTTTGTAGTGTGTGCTTTCAAGTATTTGCTGAATTGTACAGTCTCAGGGACACATTTATTAGGCAGCGAGGTGCAAGAGTGACACAACTTTTAAGTTAGATTTATCAAGCCATGCAAGGCCACCTTGATAAATCTATAGTAACGTAATGTAACACAAATCGCTGTGTTGCATTACTCTGCCCCAAGGAGGCATTCCATGGGTGGAGCACGGGTGTTCAAAGTATACACCCAAGGATTTTGGCACATTCCCAGATTTACCATTCATGATAGATCTGGAATACAACAAAATGCTATCTTTATTTCTTCTTGTTATTTCCTCTTTCTGCAGCACACATAGAAAGAGGAATATGCCACACAGGATTGTTTTTGTGCAGTAAGGTGTCACTTCTTGCACAAGGACAAACCTGTTACAATGCAGGTGCGCATGCAAAATTATGCATTGGCGTTAGGCAGCACATTGTGCATCAGTACAGGAGAAATACAGAAATGTGCTGAATTGTGTTAAATATGCCACATTCCTGCTCTTTCCCTATCACACACAAAAACAACAGATGATGGACGGAATGCAGAACAAATCAAACGTTCACCCCAGGCACAAATATGGGTTTAATCCATCAGTTTTTTTGCTTGCCATGACATTCAAGTTTGGAAACAGCCATTTGCAAATCAGTCTTGACCCTGTTTCCCATGGGAACAGTCTAGCCTGAACTGCCAGGCCAGGTCCTCCCTGGACCAGAAACAAGCATCCTCTGACTGGTTTCAGGGTATCACCCTTCATCAGCCAGGCTAGCTTAAATCTGATGGCATACCAAGCATGGGACCCACGTCTGGGCATACACTTCCCACTTGGGGCGACAAACCCAAATACAACAGATGATGGACGGAATGCAGAACAAATCAAACATTCACCCCAGTCACATATCTGGGTTTAATCCATCAGTTTTTTTGCTTGCCATGCCATTCCAGTTTGGACCCAGCAATGTGCAAATCAGTCTTGACCCTGTTCCCCATGGGAACAGTCCAGCCTAAACTGCCAGGCCAAGTCGTCTCTGAACCAGTAACTGGGTATGCCCAGACACAGGCCCAGGCTCACTATGCCCCTGGTTTCAAGCTAGCCTGGCTGATGAAGGGTGATACCCTTAAACCGGTCCCTGAATGCTTGTTTCCAGTCCAGGGAGAACCTGGCCTGGCAGTTCGGGTTGGACTGTTCCCATAGGGAACAGGGTCAAGACTGATTTGCATATGGCTAGGTCCAAACTGGGTTGGCATGGTGAGCAAAAGAATTGATGGATTAAAACCAGATCTGTGACTGGGGGTGAATGTTTGATTGGTTCCGCATTCCGTCTGTCATTTGTGTTTTTTGCAAGGTGGCTTGCTGCACAGTGCTGCATGTTTTTGATAAATGTTCCCTTTAATAATCATGTGGAAAGGACAAAATTAATGACATTGTAATAGCTTGTTAAAAGTGTGTCTGTGCTAGCGATCCTTTCTGCAACTTGTGCAATTAGATTATACAATTATATTCCCTATTATGCAGCTCTCTTTGAAGAATGCAATTATTTTGCATGTTTCTTTTGTACTGCACCCCAAACTCCAAAAATAATGCTTACAATTTTTCCAGGGGTGCAAAAACGATGCTAGCACACACTAAATGAGTGTGTTTATATCCAGTGGCAGCGTAGACATTTGTAAAAACTATAAAATATGGTTTTAAGAAATTAAGCTTTCTGACAGGGTGGGTTATTGAGCCTGAGAAATTGGAATGCCTGGGTTTTCAAATGGCTCATTATTGCAGAATATGGACCTAATTCTAGCTGGTTTATGAATACCAATGCACTGTTCCCACATCATCTGGAACTATCAACGCTCTGATCATGGGTGATTCTTTGATGTGGAAATATTCTAACTTGCAACTGAGAATCCCTAAGGAAATTGAGAATTACCTCAAGAATTGCTACTTCTACAACCAATTACCATGGTATTCCTATTTTTCAGACAGTTGCCCATCTGAGTATTTGACTAGGTGATAGATAAAGGAATGTCCACCTGGTAAACACTAGGAATGAGGAATTTCTGCAGTAGTTGTAATTTCTGATTTGAACGTTAACTTGGTTAACAACTGAATTTTAAAAAAAACGATTCTGCATTCTGAGGGCCATGTTTGAAAAATCTAGCAGAATTCTTGTCCTCAGTGGAAACTGTCTTGTTATATAAAACGGTTGTTGAGATTAAGCAAATGTACAGTGTGCTGGAGATACAGAATTGTTTTTCTTTCTGGTAGGACAAGGGCAAAAATGTAACTCATTAAAACTTTTGGAGGCAATCTCTTAATGGTTGCGGAAAGATGAGCTAAGTGGCAGCATTACATCCAATAAATACAATTTTAAACTATCTATGGGTGACTAATTAAAGAGTACATTGAGTGCGGAATGTATGCTTTGTGCTATAAATGCTCACGTTTGTTCTTTAGCCCGTAAGCCTTCCTGTGTGTGAATATTGTACATTCAAAACACTTATCCTGTATTATTATGTGCTCAGCATACTTTACGGAGACATGTACCCATAGAAATAAAGTTCAGAGTTCATACTTCTGACAGTGAAGAAGGCATACAACTAAAGGAGATAAACAAAAGCAGAATCTGAATCCTAAGGCCAACCTTCTGCGATCTGTTTTATCTTGAGTCGAGTCTCAGAGCCAAAGATCAAATGAAGACAATCACTAAAGACAATTTTAAATCTCCGCCAGGATCCCTTATGGAGAGAGCCTTACAAGTGACTCTCCATTTCATATCAGAGGCCAGCACTTTCAGACTTTCAGACATGCTGGTCAAAATGCCACACCATTATTGGGAAAGTTTATGTGGCATATTTAAGAACCCCTAGCTCCATTTGAACGGCACATTAGCATCATTTTTTTTACGCTAATATGGAGTTAAAAGGCCAAAAACGCTGTACCATATTTACAAAGTGGCACAATGCATACATTAACCCACTTGGTAACCCTTTGCACTCCATCATGCCTGCGCCAGGCATAATGTATGCAAAGGGGGCGTTCCCTCGTTAGGCAGGCCCAAAAAAATTGAGCAAGGAAATTTAAGAGATTTCTTTGCGTAATTTTTTTCACCACTTCTAACGCCTGCTCAGAGCAGGCGTTAAAAGGAGGCTTCCATTTGGTTACAATGGGCCTCTAGGTGCTTTGTAGGATTAGCGTCAACGTTTTTGATGCCAATCCTGCAAAGTGCCAAACTAGCGTTAAACATTCTGATGCTAGTTCCCCATCTACCACCATGGTGCACAGTATATTAAATACAGCACACACATGGTGGCTTTAGGGGGCACAAGAAAAGTGGAAATATGCCCTAATATTTAATTGATCATGAACGGAAAGGAAAAAAAAAAACAAGGATTTAACTATTTTGTGCTAAAAAGTGTTCTTTAAAATACCAAATAAGAAAATAAACTGCTGCTTGAAGCAAAAATAAAGAAGTGCTACTGTACCCATGAGAGTACATCAGAAATCGAATTAAAAGGAGAATAACGTTTTCATCACAGCCCCCATCCCAGAGAACTAGTCTGTTTCTCCCAAAATTCAGTGAGCGGTTTGTATGAAACTTCTTACATGTCTGCTCACTGAGAAGATCGTTTAGTACTGAAATGTTGCGATACAACCAGTGCAGTGTGAGTTTAGTATACGTGCTGTAGGAGCCGAAGACCATTTAGCATGCTACTCTGGTCTATCGATTTCTCTTTGCACATGGCCGCCCAGGCACACTCTGTCTGCCCTACTCTTCCCCTTCACCTGTCATCATCAGACCTCAGCTGCCCGGACCCACGCCGCTTTTTGTACAGCACCACCTCATTAGGAAAACTGGAAAGCAGATATTTCTCAATCGTTCCCAACAAAGAGAGGGTTTTCCAAAGACGCCTAGGCAGCTTCAGTGAAAAGATTCTCAAAGCTTTCAGATGGTTAAGAATCATTTTGTCCCCCGCACAAAGAGACTTCCAAGCCACGATGAAAGCGTGTCACATGTTGTAAAGTTACCTAGAATGGTTTTCGCCGTATATCTTTAGAACGCCATACAAGAGAGTTGATTTAATCCAAATAGTCACGTATAAATGTGATCTGGCGAGGAATGCGGCAAAGCAAATAGCAGACTAGTGAAACCTCACGAATGATCAAATAAGTGAATCAAAGACATTTCTTTTATTTTCTCTTCTGGCCTGCATGCCCTCTATCCAAACTGAATTTCAACAGTAATAACTCACACTATTTTTTCGTTATTGCAATACCAGCAATTTAAAATTCAATACCGGCTTTATGTAATATAGCAGTATAGGCTACCGTTACACAATGCCTTTTCTTTTCCTTCATGCCATTCAGTCTTGTCCCTTTTCATCAAGTGTTTTATTTTGTTGAAATCTCCTGGATATGGTTTAATTTGACACCTGATGCATGGGTGGTCTGAGCAAGTCTTCTATTTTCCTCAGCGAGCACAGCATGTGCAGACTTACAGAGATGTAACATTAGTGTATGTTGAAGGTTGAAAATGCGATTATATCTTTCTTATCCATCCGCCCACACAAGTTAATTGTGTAGGACAGACACACTGAATATATATTTTTTTAAAACGTGGATTTGCACGAACACAAAGATGCCTTTGAGAATACAGTGGCAATATTGTTTCAGAAACTATTTTGAGTTGTTTGTGACATTCAGGGCATATAAATAACTGGTGATGCATGATTCACAGCAGAAGTTATTGGGGAAGGTCTTTAATTTTGAAAACATACACCTGCATCACAATTTAACCATGTTTTACAAATCTTGCTGCACAGCATTGCTTCAATGCTAATTGCACATCTATTAAAAAAAAGTCATATAAATCAGCAGTTAAACACAAGATCGAGAAGGAGACTCCATTCTGTGCCTGTATGGAACTGTAATGTTAGTGGTCTTGGTAGCATGGCAGGATGAGCTATGCTGAAAGATTTGAGGCCTTATTTCCATTTTTTTGGCACAGGGCAGTGCCTCAAGCCTTCTTGATGCGCTGCCCTGTGTCAAATTCAAAGGGCAGGAATGCGCTGCATGTACAAGATACAGAGCATTTCTGTTATTTTTGCCTGCGGTGGTGCGCAAAATGCTGCCATGCACCAAAACAGGCCCATTTGCACCATGGTGCAAGGATGGCTGTGTTGCAGGGATGATTGCTTTTATATAGGAAGGGACACTTAACTGCACAAAACGTTCACAAGAGCAAAATGTAGCACACATAGAAAGCCGAAGAAATGGGTAGAAATAGAGATTTTCCCCCTGTTACGCAACCCTTACACCGCCTGTGGGGTGGCATAGGCTTTTGATGCATTCACAAAACCTTGTAAATCTGGGAATGCGTTACAATCCATAGGTGTTTCATGGAAAGACCCACCCCAACACCCATGGAACACCTCTTTGCCGCAAAGTAAGGCAATGCAGCAACTTGTGCTGCTTTGTCTTACTCCTTATCTAAAAGGCCATGAAAAGCCAAACAAAGTGGCTTTGCGTGGCTTTGTAGGTATAGGATGGCAGCCTGCACTGCCAGTGTGTCATAAAAAGTGGTGGACCAGCGGCGCAAGCTGCTAGTAAATAAGCCCCCTGGTACAAAAGGGCATAGAACCATGAATCTACAGGCCATGTGCAATGCAAGTTAAGGACAAATATATTTGCTAATAATCTATTGATTAACACACCAGGTCAGTAGGTTAATATTTTTTTGGAGTACAAGATTCCTTTCCAGTACAATTGTGAATGCAGACACTTTTCAGTCCATTTTAGTACACTACCTAGCTCTCTGTGCTGTGTGTACACACATATGTTTTTATTATGCTACTCATAAAGCCTTCAATAAAAAAGGTCCTATATAATTTTGTACTGTCCCTTAGTTAAGATCCCGCACAAACAGAGAACTCTTCTATAAAATATCTCCAGCAAGAGCACTAACATTTGGAGCCCACCTGTAATGACAGCAGGGTCAGGAGAAGACCCTATGATGAAGCATGGGTAGGTCTAGTGTCCTGTTCAAAGTATTTTATTGAGTTTTATAATAAGCAAAATACTATACAAAAAAGAGTACTGAAAGAGGTACATAGAAGAATATAGCACAATACAAACAATTATATAAATGTACCTGTAGACGTCTAAATTGTAATATGGTGATAAAATGTAAATAAATAATAAAAAGGGAGAAATAATGAATTAGATGACTATGGAAAAAGGTCTTAATAGAGCTACTTGCCTAACTTTTAAATTGAGCTTCAACATTTTAGAAAAGATGTAATTATAAATATAGTCTTATATAATTATCAATTGGTTTCCAATATAAATGATAAGTAGATTTGTTGTGTATTTCACCCATAAAGTCAAGTTGGCCCCTGTTCTACTCAAAATGAGCCATGACCACCAAGTATGAATTGATAACGATGACATATTTTTCCAATTAGCAGTAACAGATTTTAAAGATGCAGATAACAGAAAATCTAGGAGTTGCAGTTCAAGTTAGACATGTTTGTGGAAAGCCAAACAGAAGTACAAATTAATATTTTATATGAAAGATAATGAGAATGTTTTTTTTTGTAATGACATCCCTAACCTCTCTCCAAGACTTAAAAACGATATTGGAATCAAAAAGCATATGTTTTAATGCACCTGGATACAGATTATAATGCTATCAATTAGGAGAAGGTAAATGTTTTGCATGCAATAACCTCAACGGGGTCCATAGACAATTAAATTATACGAAGGCATTAGTTTGGTATAGAGATACAGGTAAGCGCCCAGAAATATTATTCATCCATATTGTTTTCCACGTATCGTAAGAAAACAATACATTTAGTTTAGTATTCCAAAGGGTAGAGAATATTAATATTGTCTCATTTAAAGTTATTCAATTTTTTAAAATAAAAACACCGATACAGCATGAGATTATGTACTTATTAAGAAATTTAGAATTAGAATATACATTTCTAAATCTAAAGTGGCTTTTAAAGGCACAGTGCCTAGGAAAGGAATCAAGGATAGAATTACATAAAATTATGTATTTGGATAAATCCAAAGGTGGTAACTGAAATTTCTGTCTTAACTCATCCAAAATTAAAAAGATGTTGCATATACATCTTTAACATAGAAAATACCAGCTTTAAGCCATGAATGGCAAAATGTTACATTTCTTTCAAGTTTTAACAAGGGATTATATCATAGCGAAATACTTAAGGTATTTGAAATATGAGAATAAAATGTGTGTCTAAATCATTAAACATTAATTTTGTAGGGTTCAATATAATGTTTTTTCTATATAAAGTTGTAGAGTTGTAGACTTTGACATAGTCAGTAAAGCATGTGAAGGAAATAGCAGCCAAACCGTTTTTCTAATGAAAGTCATGCAGGTGTATTTTTAAGGTGAGTATCACTGAACCACAAGATGCTTTGTTTTATTATAAATGTTTTCTGATAGTTCAGAAAATCTGGTAAACCAAAACCTCCAGTACATAAGGTAATTTTTAATTGTTTAAAGATATACAAGGAGTTTTATTGTTCCAGATATGCTTAGACAAAGGTTTGCCTACATTTTTATAAAACTTAATAGGAAATTGAATATGAATAATAGAAAGGAGGTAAAAATGTTTGGAGCAATGTTCTACTGCTCCCTACCATGACAAATGCAAGGCTGCCACTTACATAACTTATCTTTAATATGATTTAGAATATAATCACAATTTTCTATAATTGATTGTTTGATGGCATTGAAAAAGAAAATGTCAAGATATTTACGTTTTTCCTTTTGCCTTGTTATTGTCTTGTTTGTGAGCATGTCAGAAGTAAAATGAAGGTAAAATGAAGGTTTGAATGAAAAAATTATGTATTGTTAGTATTTAAGGAATATCTGTGACTATGAGTGAGATATATCAAATAAAGGAGAAAGGGACAGTTCTGGATTACTTATATATAGTATTACATCATTAGCATAAACTGAGGTTTTTACAATGACATCACTAATGTTAATACCTTCAGTTGCTTCACGGTTTCTGATGGCTTTAAGTAAAGGTTCATTAGCAAGAAGAAAAAGTAAGGGGGACAAAAGACAATCTTGCCTAGTGTCCCTAAAAAAGTAAAATAAATATTAGCGATCTGACCTTTAAATTTAATTAAAAAAAATAATAGGTTGGGGTTCTTCTGCGGGGTGATCGCGCCCCCCAGATTATGAAATAAATGCTTTTTGACAAAAAAATGGTAGGGTCAGCCCTTTCTACACTGCCCAACCCTTAGGGGTATTTTTGTCTAAATAGTTTTCCCTGGGGGTGATTACGCCCCCCAGGGGATATTTAAAAGAAAAAAAGAAAATAGGGGTATTTTTTTTTTATACATGTGTGTTTTGTCATGGGGTCACAATCGGCCCCAGGGAAAAGCACACATGTATATAAAAAAAAATAGAAGTGATGTAGAGAGTCAGTCTCTCTTTTTATTATATATATAACTATGAATATTTAGGGGGTCATTCTGACCGCGGCGGACGGCGGTCGCCGCCCGCCACGCGGTTCCCGCCGAAAGACCGCTCCGCGGTCAAAAGACCGCGGCGGTCATTCTGGCTTTCCCACTGGGCTGGCGGGCGACCGCCGAAAGTCCGCCCGCCAGCCCAGCGGGAAACACCCTTCCCACGAGGACGCCGGCTCAGAATTGAGCCGGCGGTGTGGGAAGGTGCGACGGGTGCAGTTGCACCCGTCGCGAATTTCAGTGTCTGCTAGGCAGACACTGAAATTCTTTATGGGGCCCTCTTACGGGGGCCCCGCGGCACCCCCTACCGCCATCCTGTTCCCGGCGGGAGAACCGCCAGGAACTGGATGGCGGTAGGGGGTGTCAGAATCCCCATGGCGGCGGAGCGCGCTCCGCCGCCGCCATGGAGGATTCTCAAGGGCAGCGGAAAGTCGGCGGGACACCGCCGACTTTCCGTTTCTGGCCGCGGCTGAACCGCCGCGGTCAGAATGCCCAGCGGTGCACCGCCAGCCTGTTGGCGGTGCTACCGCCGACCTCCGCCATGGCGGTAATTACCGCCAGGGTCAGAATGACCCCCTTAGATATATATATATATTTAAAAAGTGACAAATCTTGCTATAGATATGTATGTGTGTGTGTATATATATATATATATATATATATATATATATATATATATATCTTTCTCTATAGCTATCTATCTATCTATCTATCTATCTATCTATCTATCTATCTATCTATCTATCTATCTATCTATCTTTCTATCTATCTATCTAATTGTTTTACATGTGTTTTTTTCTGGCAGCCACAATCGCCCCCCCAGGGAAACCACACATGAATAAAAGTGATATATATATACAGAGAGAGATAGAAATAGATCTGTCTTTTGGCTAGTGGCAGTTTGAACACCATAAAATAGTACAGATGGTTTATATGCCTGTTGCACAGGATATACATGTATTTAGCTGAGTGGATTAGTAAAGCCAGGCGTTACCTCCACTTTGAAACAAATTAAATGTATCATCGGGGGGACTTTGGAGATAAGAGGGGCACTTTTGCTGGGTGGTACTGAGGGAATTAGAAGAGGAGGTCATAAGAGGCGGAGTACCACAAATGACTGTCACACTGGGTGTCACCAGCGCTAAAGGCTGTGATGATGAGTATGTGGTAAGGTGAAGTAATAGTGTGTCTTTTTTGTTCTTTTCAGTGTCTTCAGAGAATCTGCTGAATCAGAGAAGAAGCAAAGGTAAGGTGACAACATTTACTATTGGATACATCACACACACCCTCAAGCAATTGTGTGGCTCTATCTGCCTTCTACGTATGTATAGTACTTTAGAGGGACATTTTAGCAAGTAGCAGAGATGGCGTCCCATTGGATGACTTCTGCTCAAGCCCTGACTCAGGTTATAGAGGATAGCTCTGAGGCAGGATCAGAGACTGAGACAGCATCTGAGGGAGAGGACAATGGGGAAGAATCTGGGAGTGATTTTTCAGTTGGCAGACTCCCATCCAACGACACCTCTTCCAGTGATTCTGAAGGAAACAATGACGACAGCCGTGCTGTCCCTTCGCAAGCACAGTGTATGCAGCGGGACAACATTGGGTTAGCCGAACCCAGAGAGCAGGTGCCTTCAGCCGCAAGAACAGAGAGAGTGCTCTCTTGGCAGCCCCCCTGTTTAGTTCAGCCCCAAATTCCATCTTCTACTGGTGACACTGGATGTAAATTCGATACCAACAACTTTTTGCCAGTCGACCACATCCATCTATTTTTGGGTGTTGACTTCCTTCAGGAATTTGTGCAGCAAACAAATGTGCGTGCAGACCAATTTCTGAGGGAGCATGGAGGCACTCTAGGGCCCCATTCTAGGGCACGCCAGTGGACTCCCACTTCGCTGGCAGAGTTGAAGATATTTTTGGGCCTTAAGCTCAAAATGGGGTTAGTGTAGAAACCCACCTTGCAGTCTTACTGGACTACTCACACGGTTTGGGTCACCCTTATCTTCGCACCACACATCAGCAGAGATCTATTTTGCTACTGCAGCGCATGCTGCATTTCAATGACTATTCTGGTGCATTGTCCTGGGACCATCCAGACCATGACAGATTATTCAAAATTCGGTCTGCTGTGGAACATTTGTCTGCCAGGTTTCCAGTGATCTATGCTCTTGGAAAGAATATAGCAGTCGATGAGTCCTTGATCCCGTACAAAAGGCGGCTGTTGTTCAGACAGTACATTGCAAGCAAAAGAGCTTGCTATGGCATGAAGCTGTACATGCTGTGTGAGATCCCCTCTGGCTATGTGTACAGCTTGAAAGTGTATACAGAGAAGGAATCTACCCTAAACCCTGTAGGTTGCCCTCCTGCATTCGGGGTCACAGGTAAGATTGTTTGGGAGCTTGTCCAGCCACTCCTTTACAAAGGTTGTAACCTTTATGTGGACAACTTCTACACAGGAGTAGAGGTGTTCAGTGAGCTCTACAAAGCTAGCACTGTGGCCTGCGCTACAGTTCATTGTAACCGCAAAGGATTCCTACAGGAGCTTGTTTGTAAAAGCTCCAGAAATCGTTGTGGAGTATTGCGTTGCATTCCAACGAACTGCTTGCAGTCAAGTTCTTGGATAGGCACGATGTATACATGCTCACTACAATTCATGATGAGAGCACTTCCCCCATCACGGTGTGGGGTCAGATGGCCAAAGTCAACAAGCCCATCTGTATACTTGATTACAATGGGCGGAGTGGACAAGAACGACCAGGTTCTTCAACCATACAATTGTGTCATAAAACTGGCACTTGGTACAAGAAACTGTTTACCCATCTGATCTAGATGGCAACATACAATGCTTTTGTTGTTTACTGTCAGACAGCCAAAGGAATGCTCATGACTTTCCTTGACTTCCAGTTGTCTATAATTGAAGGCCTCACTGCTGTTACAGAAGCAGCAGCAGTCTCTACCTCATATGTTCTGGAGGATGTGGCTAGGTTGCAGGAGCGACACTTTGCTGATCACATTCCTCAAACACCCAAAAAGGTGTCCATGTCGTCGCTGTAAAGTGTGCTCGAAGCATGGTAAGCGGCAGGAGAGTCAGTATTACTGTCCCCAGTGCCCATCTCAACCAGACCCCTGTGTCCCTACTTGATTTACGTTGTATTATACTAAAGCAAAGTTCTGGGAAATCGAATGAGGTGGAGCTGCTGTTGGGCAATCTTTTCAGTGGCTCTGCATGATATCGAACGTCCATGGGCCACTGCTTCGTTAGGCAAACAGCCACAGAATTATACTTCATCTATTTCAGGAAATCATGGACTGCCTCACGGCTTGCTTGAGACCTATATCCACTGTCAGAACATGGTAGGTGTTCTGTTCAATTAACGTGCATTATAGTCCCCGTAATGCACATATTAGTGGACAGAACATTTGCCGCATTGTCACGGAGTACCTTGTGTGGCAAAATGTTCAAGGCATGCCTACATTTTGAAGTGCTTGTTAGGGGAACTTATATATGCTACACAAGGACCACCATGATTGTCAATGAGAACTAGAGTAAGTGTAATAAGTCAAACAAATGTCCTTTCGGACATATTCACCAACATTTCTACTTGTTTGAAAGTGTGCAAACTCAAATTGTAGCTTCACTTTCAAAGCAAAAGTGGAAACAAGGATATTTGTTTGACTTTTTTACTTGAGATATCTTAGGATTTCTTCACCAGCATTGTCTGCCTTAGTTTCAATGTTAGATGTGCTCGCTCAGTTTGAGAAACAGGCCTCCCAAGGAATACTCTGACACCCCCAATTTGCATCCACAAACTAGTATAGGTTCACTTGGCAAATATACTGGATTAATCAGGACTCTGATGAGGACAGAGACATGAATGGGTAAGGGAAGCTTATGGTAGGTGTGCTTTCACAGGGACATTGCACAGGTAGAGGGCAGATAGTAAAGGTAGTACGGATGTACATCATCTTCACATATGGATTCAAACCCATTGCTGCCAACCCAGCACTGAAGGACAATTACACGTATGGGTCAGTGTTTGACCTGCTTTTCATGTTCATCCTTCATCAGAACTTGGTAGATGTTCAATTTGGTGTATGATAAGTGCATTACAGTCACAGCACTGCACATAATGTTGACTGGGACAAATGCTACCTTCTTACGCATTCCCCTGTGTGCCAAACACTATCCTTTTTCATAGCATATGACCTTCTCTTTAGGGAACATCGCGAGAATTCCCCAGCATGTCTGCCTTAGTTTCAATGGTAGATATGCTCATTCAATTCGAGGGATCGCTTTCTACGGCATACTGGGACACACACCAACTTGCATCCACAAACTGGAAGAAGTTGTATTTAGCACAGTGAGTGTGCTAAAGGTGCATGAAAAACATGTCTTCCTGAGCCTCAGGTGGCTGTCACAGAAGTAATTAGTAAAGGTTCACTACGCATGCCTTCTTTAATGTTCAGGAAGAGGGAGGCGGTTACCTGACAGGTGGTAAAATGTAGTCAAACTCATTCCGTCCTTTGGTATATGAATGTGATGGGCCCTCGTATGGCAGCAGTAAGTTAATGTGAGTGCAATGATTGGTTGGATTAGGCCCGTGGCCGGAGGTATGAAAGGGTTGTTTATTGTGCATGAATGGCATGTGAATGGATCATAAAGTGGTTGGTGCCTAGGCGTGGCTTTATGGCCCATCTTCAGAAGACTTGATTTCTATATTCAGATACTTTGATAAGCATTCATGCTTTGAAACCATCATTTCTAGAGGTGCTTAAACAAACCAGTGGGAGTGGTGGATTAACTTTAACATACTAGTACCAGGGGAGTCCAAGGGTGCAGGACGTGCATGGCTCTCACCAGTTTTCTTTCTCCCAGAATCCTCTTGAAATCACAACTTTTGTTAAAAAAACACTTTTGCCTTGCATTTCAATGAGGAGAAGTCCTGGAATCTGCAGGCAGCCACACATGTTTTATGACCCAGCGTTCCACAAAGTCTTCATTGAAAAACATGGCCTCACTTTAGTGGGTGGGTAAGTAACCGCAATAGGGAAGTTCCCAAAACGGCCTGGTTTTGTAAGACAGTCACCTGAGTATGTGGTCCTGGGCTCGGCTGCCATGTAGGGAACCCTACCAAACCCAAGCAGTCAATGGAAGTGTGGCATGTTTGGATTTCACAAAGTTTTCTTACCCAGAAAACCCTTCAAAAAGTGAAATGTTGATTAAAAACACTATTTTTCCTTGCTTTTTCATCACAGAAATTACAGGAATGTGCAGGGATCCACAAGATTCCTATGACCCAGTGCTTCCCCACTTGTCCTGATAAAAACACAACCCCACTTGTGAGTCTGTGACTAGTGCCTGTGTCAGGAATGGATTACTCCAAGGTTAACAGTAGCCCTCATGCAAGGACTACCATTGACCCTTGCATGATCCATTCCTGTCAGGGCTCTAGCCTACCCACACAAGGAAGGTACCATTTGTATCAAAAGACTTAGGTGAATGCAGGGTGGAATGAAGTTTGTGGCTCCCCTCAGATTCCAGAACTTTCCATCACCGAAATGTAAAGAAAAAGTATTTTTTGGGCCAAATTCTGAGGTTTGCTAAGGATTCTTGGTAACAGAACCTGGTGAGAGCCCCACAAGTCACCCCATCTTGTATTCCCCTGAGAGTCTAGTTTTAAAAAATTGATAGGTTTGGTAGGTTTCCCTAAGTGCTGGTTGATTTAAAGGCCAAAATCCACAGCTAGGCACTTTGTAAAAAACAGGTCTGTTTTTTTGGGGAAAATGTGATGTGCCTATGTAGTGTTTTGGCACATTTCTTGTCTCCGGCTCTAGGCGTACCCTCACAAGTGAGGTACCATTTTTATTGGGAGACTTGGGGAAATGCTGGGTGGAAGGAAATTTGTGGCTCCTCTCAGATTCCTGAACTTTCTATCATTGAAATGTGAGGAAAAGTGTTTTTTTTTTGCCAGTTTTTGAGGTTTGCAAAGGATTCTGGGTAACAGAACCTGGTGAAAGCCCCACAAGTCACCCCATCCTGGATTCCCTTACTGGTCTGGTTTTGAAAAATGCACAGGTTTGGTAGGTTTCCCTAGGTGCCGGCTGAGCTGGAGGCCAAAACCTGCAGCTTGGCACTTTCCAAAAAACACGTCAGATTTTAATGTAAAAATGTGATGTGTCCATGTTGCTTTTTAGGGCATTTTCTGTGGCAGGCACTAGGCCTACCCACACAAGTGAGGTACCATTTTTATCACAAGACTTAGGGGAATGCTGGGTGTAAGGATATGTGTGGCTCCCCTCAGATTTCTCAACTTTTAATCACCGAAGTGCAAGGGAAAAGTGTTTTATGCCAAATCTTGAGGTTTACAAAGGATTCTGTGTAACAGAACCTGGTGAGAGCCCCACAAGCCAGCCCATCCTGAATTCACATAGGTGTCTAGTTTTAAAAAATGCACAGGTTTGATAGGTTTCCCTAGGTGCCGGCTGAGCTAAAGGCCAAAATCCACAGCTAGGCACTCTTGCAAAAAACAGATCAGTTTCCTTTGGGGAAATGTGATTTGTCCATGTTGTGGTTTGGGGCATTTCCTGTCTCCGGCACTAGGCCCACCCTCACAAGTGAGGTACTATTTTTTATCAGGAGACTTGGAGGAATGCTAGGTGGAAGGAAGTTTGTGGCTCCTTTCAGATTCCAGAACTTTCTGTCACCGAAATATGAGAAAACAGTGTTTTTTTGTTGGGCAAATTGTGAGGTTTCCAAAGGATTCTGGGTAACAGAACCTGGTGGGAGCCCCACAAGTCACGCGATCCTGGATTCCCCTAGGTGTCTGGCTTTAAGAAATGCACATGTTTGCTAGGTTTCCCGAGGTGCCGGCTGAGCTAGAGGCCAAAATCCACAGCTAGGCACGTTTTCTTGGGAAAATGTGATGTGTCCATAATTGTGGTTTGGAGCATTTTGTGTTGCGGGCAGAAGACTTACCCACACATGTGAGGTACCATTTTTATGAGGAGGCTCAGGGAAATGCTGGGTGGAAGGATGATTGTTGCTCCCCTCAGATTCCATAACTTTCTATCACCAAAATCTGAGGGAAAAGTGTTTTTTTTCTTGCCAAATTTTGAGGTTTGTGAACGATTCTGGGTAAGGGAACCTGGTGAGAGCCCCACAAGTCACGCCATTCTGGATTCTCCATGGTGTCTAGTTTTGCACCGGTTTGGTAGGTTTCCCTATGTGCTGGATGAGCTAGAGGCCAAAATCCACAGCTAGGCACTTTCCCAAAAAACATGTCAGATTTCAATGTAAAAATGTGATGTGTCAATGTTCGTTTTCTGTCGTGGGCACTAGGCCTACCCACATAAGTGAGGTACCATTTTTATCGGGAGACATGTGGGAACATGGAATAGAAGAACAAGTGTTACTGCCCATTGTCTTTCTCTACATTTTCTCTTTCCAAATGTAGGAAAGTGTGTAACAATGATTTGTATTTGAGAAATGACATGTAACTCACATGTTAGTATGGGGACCCCTAAATTCAGAGATGTGCAAATAACTACTGCTTTTCAACACCTTCTCTTGTGCCCATTTTGTAAATTCACAAGTTTCCTTGATATCTATTTTTGACTTTTTATAGTTCACCAAATGAATTGCTCTATACCCGGTATAAAATGAAAACCCATTGCAAGGTGTAGCTCATTTATTGGCTTTGGGTACCTAGGGTTCTTGATGAACATACTAGCCCTATATATCCCCGCAACTGGAAGAGTCCAGTAGACATAACAGTTTATTGCTTTTGAAAATCTGAGATTGCAGGGAAAAGTTACAGAGTAAAACATGGAGAGAAATGGCTGTTTTAT
The DNA here is from genome assembly GCF_031143425.1 of Pleurodeles waltl. Classification (NCBI taxonomy): domain Eukaryota; kingdom Metazoa; phylum Chordata; class Amphibia; order Caudata; family Salamandridae; genus Pleurodeles; species Pleurodeles waltl. Next base: position 876,106,579 of record NC_090438.1, read on the forward strand.
TTTACCTCAATTTAATATTTTGTTTATTTCAGCTGTTATTTTCTGTAGGAAAACCTTGTAGGATCCACACAAATGACCCCTTGCTGAATTCAGAATTTCGTCTACTTGTACAGAAATGTTTAGCTGTTCGGGATCCAGCATTGGTTTCACACCCATTTCTGTCACTAACTGGAAGGAGGCTAAAATAGTAAAAATGGGGTATGTCCTAGTAAAATGCCAAAATTGTGTTGAAAAATTTGTTTTTCTGATTCAAGTCTGCCTGTTTCTCAAAGCAGGGAAGATGGCGTTTTTATCACTGCAAATCCTTTTTGATGCCATTATCAGGAGAAAAAAACGTGCTTTATTCTGTAACCCTTTTTCCCAACTTTTCTGGAAAAAAAGACATTTTTGCTGTATTTTGGCTAATTTCATGGTCTCCTCCAGGATAACCCACAAACTCTGGGTTCCTTTAGAATCCCTAGGATGTTGGAAATTGGAAAAAATGATGCAAAATTGACCTGGATAGCTTATGTGGACAAAAAGTTATGAAGGTCTAAGCACAAACTACCCCAAATAGCCAAAAAAGGGCTCAGCACTGGGGGGAAAGGGTCCAGCAGTTAAGGGGTTAATGAAAAGTTGAGTTGAAGTGCTTGGCTATAGTACCATAATCATACAAATCAATGAACTGCCAAAATTAAATGCCAATAAGATGCAAAATAAATATTTCCAATGTACTTTGTATTTTTCTGCATCTAACACCATTTCTGGTATAGACAATGAGGAACCAAATGCAATCGCATGGAATAACATTCTAGTATCATTTACAGAATGTCTATGTTTCATGAAACCAGACTGACTAATATTAATCAGGGAATCAAGTACAGAGGACAGTCTAGTTGCAAGAATTTTAACACAAAGTTCACAATTTTGATTTATTAATGAAATGGGGTGGTCCTCGGAAACAATAGTAGGATCTTTGTTAGGTTTTTGAAAAACTATAATTAGTGCTTCAGTAAAGGACCCATATGTTGAACCTGAATTACTGAAGTGGGTAAAAAAGTTGAGCAAATGAGGTATAAGCCACACTCAGAATGTCTTAAAAAAATCAGCTGGAATACCATCTGGACCAGGATACTTAAGCAATTTATGAAATTCACAAGCAGATTCTGCTTCTTCTATAGAGATCGGTAAATTAAATGTATCTTTAACTGTTTGGAAACATTTTGGCAGCCCACAACTTTCTAAAAATGTATTAATAAACTACTTATCACTCGATAGAGGATTATGGTATAGGGTTGAGTAATAAATAACAAATTCACTGACTATGCCTACATGAGAAAGTGCACTATTGTTATTACATTAAACCCATGGATTGCATTATTTGGACCTTTACCTTTCTTGATACATAGATAATTTGCCAAGGGTTTTCCATTCCTTTTAACACTAAAAGAGAAATTTGCATTATTATTAGAAATTTGAATGACAGCCTGTTTGCTTAATATTAAATTTAACTCATATCAAAGTGCTTGCAATTTTTTTTATATATATTTTAGATCATTTAATGTGATAAAGAAATATTCAAACTTTGTAATTTGTTAATCCAAATCTTTGATTTTTTAATTAAATGTTTTGTTTTCATGTGTCATAATGGAAAAGGTTACTCCTCTGATGTATGCCTTAAACAAGTCCCAGCAATATACAATAAAAGTCAAGCCTTCTGAATTAAAAGAAAAATATTCATGGAGTGATGACAAAAGGTTTGGTTGATTTGTTTCATTCAGTACAATATTTGTATTAATACGTCATCAACATTGAGACTGTTGAGAAGTGTCAAGAAGTGTCAAGTTGTAGAACACACAAAATAAGTGCAGAAATGTCAATATTATATATAGCTGGAACTGAAACTGAATGAATCAATTGATGAGATATTAAAAAATAGTCAAGAACATAAATTATGAGGATTGGATAAAAATGTCAAATGTTTCTCTGTTGGGTGATGTGGGTGCCAATTATCAACAAATTTGGTAGACTTATTTCAAAGTAAAAAAAGCCTTAGGAGGACGATATTTAATTTGGGATGATCTATCCAATAACGGATCACATACTAGGTTAAAATCCCCTCCACTTATAGGCAGAACATTACCTAATTTGAGCACCTCAGAGGTGAATAGAGACTAAAAATGAGTATCATTCTTTGTTGGACAATATACATTAATCATATGAAGAAGAACTGTATTATCAATTTTTATTTTCATTATAATATATCTGCCATCTGAATCAGAACATTCGTTTAGAATTTGAAAGTGTAGTTTTTAGCACAAAGAATAGCAACACCATTATTTGTCAACTGCAGGAGAAGAAACAACATTGCCAACCGACTTTTTATTCATGTACGCTAATCTATATCATCAATATGAGTCTTCTGGCATAAACAAATGTCAGCTTTATACTTTACTAAATGATCTAATCTTTCAGTATACTTAACAGGGTGTCCTACACCTTTAACATTAAAAGAACCCATTTCAATATTATGAACTTTATCCATACTCAAATAAAAAAGAAGACAGTAAGAAAAATTGAAAAAAGAAGTGTAGATGAATAGAAATAGAAAGTACCTTGGAAGCTGGAATTAAGGAATAAAAGGAAAGACACAGACAAACATAAAGAAGACAACATAGAAACATAAATAATACTGTGAAATAATACATGTGTATGAGAAAGGATGACCTGCCTACACAATGCCCTTATAACGAAGCTTGGAAAAATAGGCTGTTTGTTATTCAAAAGAATTATGATGTAGGATTCAAGTATCAGTGTCATTCATTTCAATGGAAAGTGGTGAATGTTGGTCAAGAAAACAAAGAAGATCATCTGAACTTTCAAAGGCCTTGGAGAAACTATCTTTCCATATTCTCATAGTAGATTAATCAAAAAGACCATATTTGAAACCAATAACTTCTCAGTCGTGGCCTAACCTCAGTAAACTCTGCGTTTTCCCATAGTTTCCTTAGCGAAGTCTAGATGTATGTACATTTTATGTCCATTCACCATTAAAGATGGTATCTCTTTAGCTGCCTTTCTTATCATCACTAAATGCTGGTGGCACAGGACTTTGTCATGAAAAGGATTACGATATGAGAGAACTCTGCACCATATCAAGCTTAAATTTTTCTGAGAACCTTAAATGCAGTATACCAGGTAGTAGGTTCTCAAAATACTTCTTTCTTTCATTGCCTTCTATCTTCTGGCAAATTAAAGATGTGCAGGTTACGCTGTCAATGACAATTCTCGAAATCCAATAAAATATTATTCTTTGGCAAGGTTGTTGCTGCAATTGGGGACAAACTGTCAATTTTTATTTGTTGCCTTGAATTTTGATTGTATTATCAGAGACTTTCATAGAAAGACTAGCCACGCTGTTGCATACTTTTTTTATTTCCAATGCTATTTTATCTGTATTTAAGTGAACTGCCTGTAATTCAACCAATAGTGCTGAAAAAGAGGGATCTAAACTATTTTGGATTCAACTGGTAGTGGAAATGTAGGTTGTTTTCATTTATTATTCACAACATGCACATTTTCCCTTCCATAATTGTAATTGAACTGTATTAAACATAAGCATAGCTTAAATGGGCAGTTAAATAAAAAACATGAATAAAAGTCACTACAAATGAAGGCTATTCAGCAGCTAAAACCAACTGTGGGAGTGGTTGAGCCCTCAGCCATGCTCTTCCCTAAACATAACTCAGGCTTCCTGACAGGAATCTTCAGCCACGTCTTTCTGAAAAGTCATGTGGCGAAACTCCTCAACAAAAAAAGATTCAAAACCAGTTCAAAAGTTCCCCCCCAAAAAAGGTACCTACATGAAGCGATAGTCTTAGAGAGCTTCCAGGGAGATTTTCAGTGAGGTAAAACCAGCTTTTAATTTAATATTGGATTGCGGATAATGCAGGTTTTACAGAGGATCAGTGGGAGGGGGAGACCATCTTGTTTGCACACTCATGAAACTCAAGCCTTGCGTCCTAAGAACAGGTACAACTATGAGGTAAAAGGTATCCAACTCTTCCATTTAAATAACATGATAAATCTGCTTCAAACTTTTCCTAATTGTTTGTCTAGTTCTATCATAATTATTGTGTCTGAATAAGGTAGTTTATACAACATATGGTCAATTTATTCTCACCCTTTCTTTTACTGATAATTCATACAAAATTATATGTCAGTGCAATTTAAAAGGGGCAACAAAAATGGGCAGTATAAAATGTTAATTGCCTGCTACTTCTTTATTTTAACCACATAGATAATTTGTAATGTGCAAGTATTGTTTTGACCATCTTCAAGCATGGAATTGTGATAACAATCCTTTAACATATCTAAGGTTGAAGGTCTAAAAGACACTTAAGACATCAGTGGCAAATCAGTATGCACCTGGTCACCTGGATTGTTCACACTGAAATGTGTCAGTTACACGTTTTGATGTATTCGCACCTACTGGTGCCTGGGGAGATTTAGAATGTCCAGTAAGAGAAATCTGGTAGGAAGGTAACATGTTATAATGTTTGCTTCTAAGGCACAAGTAAGCAATTGATAAGAGGCATTTCTGAGAGGCAGATAACTCAAAACAGTATTCAGGCTCAGCTGGTAAAGCAGGTGTGGTTGGCCAATGCATGGGAGTAAAAGGCTATTTCTTTTGGTCAATGACGTCCTCAGGGATTCTGCTCTTTTAGGCCCACATTTAAGAGAGCCTAGAGCCATTCTAAAGACACATTTGCATCATTTTTGTACGTTAATGTGGCGTTAGATGGCCAAAAACGCTGCACCATATTTACAAAGTTGTACAATGCATTCATTGCACCATTTTGTAACCATTTGTGCAACATTATTCCTGAGCCAGGCATAATGTATGCAAAGGGGGTTCGGCACTTTTAACGCCTGCTCTGAGCAGGTGTTAAAATGAGGCTTCCATTGGTTACGATGGGCCTCTGATGGCTTTGCAGGATTAGTGCCAAATAATCCTGCAAAGCGTCAGACTAGCATCAATCAATCAGTATATTTGTAGAGCGCACTACCACCCGTGAGGGTCTCAAGGCACTGAGGGGGGGGAAGGTGCTGATACTGCTCGAGTAGCCAGGTTTTGAGCCTCTTCCTGAAAGTCAGTAGGTCTTCGGTGTGTCGTAGGGTCAAGTGACGGGTGTTCCAGGTCTTGGCGGCGAGGTGGGAGAAGGATCTGCCTCCGGTAGTCGCTCTTCGGATGCGGGGAACGGTGGCGAGGGCGAGGTCGGCTGAGCGGAGTTGGCGGGACGGGATATAGAAGGTGAGTCGTCTGTTGAGGTAGGCTGGAGCGGTGTTGTGGAGAGCCTTGTGTGTGTGGGTGAGGAGCTTGAAGGTTATCCTTTTGTTGATGGGGAGCCAGTGTAGGTCTCTCAGGAGAGGAGTGATGTGGCTGTGACAGTGGGCATCGAGGATCATGCGAGCGGAGGCGTTTTGTATGCATTGCAGTCGTTTGAGGAGTTTGGCTGGGGCTCCTGCGTAGAGGGTGTTTCCGTAGTCAAGTTTGCTGCTGACGAGGGCTCGGATGACTGTTCTTCTTGTATCTGTGGGGATCCATCTGTAGATCTTGCAGAGCATGCAGAGGATGTTGAAGCAGGATAAGGAGACGGCGCTGACTTGCGGTCATGGAGAGTGTTGAGTCGAGGATGATGCCCAGGTTGCGTGCATGGTTGGTGGGTGTTGGGGCTGCTCCCAGAGCTGTCGGCCACCAGGAGTCGTTCCAGGCTGAGGGGTTGGCACCGAAGATGAGGACCTCCGTCTTATCTGAGTTAAACTTCAGTTTGCTGTTCCTCATCCATTCGGCGACGGCCTTCATTCCTTCGTGGAGGTTGGATTTGGCGGTGAGGGGGTCCTTGGTGAGGAAGAGGATCAGTTGGGTGTCATCGGCATAGGAGATAATGTTGAGGTTGTGCAGCCGGGCGACACAGGTTAGCAGGGCCATGTAGACGTTGAAAAGTGTAGGGCTGAGGGACGAACCTTGGGGAACGCCGCAGATGATCTTGGAGGCTTCGGAGCAGAAAGGGGGGAGGCGGATGCTCTGGGTTCTGCCAGAGAAGAAGGAGGTGGTCCACTCCAGAGCTCTGTCCCGGATTTCTGCATTGAGGAGGCATGTGCCTAGGATGCGGTGGCAGACGGTGTCAAATGCATCAGAGAGGTCCCGGAGGATGAGGGCCGTGCTTTCGCCATTGTCCAGCAGGGCCTTCATGTCGTTGGTGGTGGCGATGAATGTTTCAGTACTGTGGTTGCTGCGGAACCCTGACTGGGATAGGTCCAGGATGTTGTTTTCTTCGAGGTAGTGGTTCAGTTGTTTGTTGACGATCTTCTCGATGGCCTTGGCCGGGAATGGGAGCAGGGAGATGGGACGGAAGTTCTTGCCAGATCCCTAACTGCAGCCATGGTGCACAATATATTAAATATGACTCACACATGATGGCACTAGGAGGGCACGATGGGGAACAAGAAAAGTGGTGTTGCACTAGGTGCTGCGCCACTTTTCATAAATATGCCCCCTAGTGTTTTGACTGGTTGTTTTTCTGGAAGGCTAGAGTTCAGGCAAATTGTGTTGTCTAGCCCAGAAGCGACCATATAATAAGGATACCTGCAATCTGCTGGTTGCATTCAATATAATATGAGAATTCACTGATAATTAGGAGTGGCTCACGGTGCAGGAAAGGGGTGGGTGGTGCGTGGCGTGTGATCGGGGACAGCGACAAAAAGAAACATTAAATAAAAAAAAAAACACTGACCTGATTCCCTGCCGCACCATGCCACTCTTCTACCTCCATGCAGGCACAGGCTCCCAGCCCACCCTGCAGCCAATCCGAACGTTGCTTTCATGCTGGCTTGGCGCTCTGAGGCAGATTGGGAGCCTCTGACTGCTCTCACCAACCAGTGCCAGGTTGGAGAAAGCCCAGTGCGCATGTGATTTTGTCCCAAAACAGCCAGCCAAACACACAGGCACATTGTGGGGAGTGCTCTGGACTCCTCATCTGTCCCTGTCATTGCCCGTGGCCCTGCCCCATGAAAAATAAAAACAATAATAAACACTGTTTCTTATTGTTTTTATTTTTCATTTTGCATCTGCTGCTGCTGCTGGCAGTGGGTGATTCCTCACCATAGCGGAGGAGCCACTGCTGCTGAAAATCCTAAATTTATGCTTACATCACTTTGTGGCTGTGGGAACCGGCTAACAAGTGAAGGATGGAAAAGATAAGGATTTGTGAATGGGACCAGTTTCCACTAAATACAAGGGCATTTTGATCCATTCAACTTGAATTTGGCCCATGAATGAGGCAGCCAGAAGTGTAAATATTGCTCTGTAGAATTTAGTGAGGTCAGTGGCCGTTTGGACCATGTTTCAGATAATACAAAGGGTCCTTTAATAAATCATTACTCATTACTTCAGTATAATATAAACTGTTTAACCCTCATCAAGTCCCTAGGGTGGTCTGTTATAACGATATGAATGGGACCGAAATGTCAACAGTTTAAAAGTTTGGCAGGGCACTGAATAAAGAAGGGGTTTTTTTTTTCCTGTTTGGATACTCATACCCCCAAGCTCTTTTCCATTATCTGTGTGATAGGCTTATTGTGACTTTCTTCATGGATGCACATATAGGGTTTACCAATGTAATTTTGGAATTGCCTTCTTTACATATAACATTTTTTTAAAGCTTTTTCATATTTAGGGGCATATTTATGAGAGGCTTGTACCGTGGTTGCATCACTTTTAGTGACGTATCAGCACTTCAGAACTTTCAACTATATGTAAGAGGCCACACAAAGCCATTTTGTTGGTTTGAATGGCCTAGAAGATATGGAGTAAGGCAAAGCTGCACAAATCACTATTTTGCCCTACTCTGCATTAGGAAGGCTTTGCATGGCCATTACGGTGGGTGTTTCATGCAAAGCCCATGAAAAGCAGGTCAGCAACCCCTGACCTGCTTTTTTGGTCGGGAGAAGCTCCCTGCGCTGCACAACTCCAACTCCTACGTTGTGCCCGCATCCCTCTCCCCACCCTCACCGCTGCTACTGCGAGTTCGAGGCCCTTATCCACCCGCAGACCCCCGCCTGTGCCTCATCCCTGGTGGTCTAGTGGTGCCGTAAGTACTGTCTATCTGTTTGTCTTGTGTCTGTTTTTCACTTTCTTTTTGTCACTGCTTCTCTGTTTTCTTGCTCTGTTTTTTGTGCCTTTTTCACTGCTCTTCTATTTTCTGCCCTGTTTTCTTTCCTTGGGCTCCCCCGTGATTCCTCTGCTGCTGCGCCCCCCACGGCCCTGTCCCTCTCGCGCGCCCATTTGTGCTTCCAGCTGCTCCTCCAATCCCACCTCCCCCTCTTAATGGTGACCGCGCCCGAGGCAAGCACATCTGCGCACGCCCGCACCTTGACCGTGCCCAGTGCCAATCCCCCTGGCCGCCGAGATTCCCCCAGCACCAGACACCACTACGACGCCAGAGCCCTCCACACCCTCAACACCGGCCGCTCTACCACCTGCTTCCATAATCTCAACCAACACCGAACACACCCTCAGCACTGCTGAACACATGCACTTCCAAGTCCACATCGACCTCAAGACTACCCTCGGGGATACCTTCATCTACAGACGGACCTCGACCTCAGTTCAGTGACTCCTTCGCCGACATCATCAGCACTCAAGCCCTTGTTTCTACAGATTACATCCTGCTCGGGGACCTGAACTTCCATCTCGAAAACACCAATGACAGCAACGCGATCGCCGTGCTCACCAACCTCAGACTCAATCAACTCGTCACAGCTCCCACCAATTCCGCCGGACACACGCTCGACCCCATCTTCTCTGCCAGCAGACACATCACCTTCAGCCACACCACTGAGCTCCACTGGACCAACCACTGCTGTGTCCACTTCACCTTCAATAAACCTACCACCCACAACCGATCCCTGCCGCCGCTGGAACAAGATCACCAATAACCTGATCTCTGCCCTCGCCCGAGCCCTACCGGCTGACTCCACTGACGCCGACTCAGCCGCCCGCAACCTCAGGCAATGGATCGACGACTGTGCCAACCCTCTCGTCCCGTTCAAAAAACCCTCCCACAACTGCGCCATGAGAAAGGCCACCTGGTTTACCACCGACCTCCGGACATCCAAACAAGCCTGCGGCAAACTCGAGGGGAAGTGGCGCCAGGAACAGACACCAGCCACCCACACGGCCCTCAAGAACGCCACCTTCAAGAACCACAGCTCGTCCAGGCCAACAAGAGATCCTCCTTCAAGGAATACATTGACAACAATGCGCACAACAGCAAAGAGCTCTTCAACATCGTAAAGGAACTCTCAAACCCCAGCTCCAGCACCAATGACAGCCCACCTTCGCAAGACCTCTGCGACCACCTTCTTTCACTGCAAGATCACAGTAATCCACAACAGCTTCAACATCAAGACCCTACCAGTAGCCACCAACACCTCTGACTCCTCACCCCCCAACCACACCAACCTCCTGCTCTCCTGGACAGACGTCAATGACGCCGACACAATCAAAGTAATGAACACCATTAATTCTGGCTCACCATCCGACCCCTGCAGCACTACATCTACAACAGAGCGAGATCCATCATCACCCCCAACTCCGTGTGATCATCAATAGCTCCTACGAGACCGCCGCCTTCTCGGAAAGCTGGAAGCATGAAACCCCAGGCAGACCCTAAGGACCTCAAAACCTACTGGTCAATCTTCCTGCTTCCGTTCCCGGCAAAGGTACTTGAGAAGATTGTCAACAGGCAACTATCCCACCACCTGGAGGAAAACAAAACTCTGGAACCATCCCAATCCGGCTTTTGCAGCAATCACAGCACCGAGACCGCCCTCATCGCGGCAACCAATGACATCCGGCCCCTCCTAGACAAAGGTGAAACAGCAGCCCTCATCCTCCTGGACCTGTCGGCCACATTTGACACCGTCTGCCACCACACCCTGCGCAAATGCCTCCACGACGCAGGGATCTGCAACAAGTCACTGGACTGGATCGCCTCCTTCATCACAGACAGAACACAGAGAGTCCGCCTCCCTCCATTCCTATCTGAAGCCACCAAGACCAACTGTGGGATACGAAAGGGCTCCTCCCTCAGCCTGACATTCTTCAATGTCTACATGGCACCGCTCGCCAAAATCATCCGATCCCACAACCTCAACATCATCTCTTACGCCGACGACACCCAGCTGATCCTCTCCATCACCGAGGACCCCACCAAAACCAAAACCAACCTCCACAAGGGTATGCAGGCCATCGCCAACTGGATGAAGAACAGTCGACTAAAACTAAACTCAGACAAGACAGAGGTCCTCATCCTCGGCCCAACCCCCTCTGCTTGGTATCCCTCCTGGTGGCTGCCCTCACTGGGAACCGCACCAATGCCCACTAACCACGCGCGCAACCTGGGTTTCCTCCTTGACTCATCGCTCTCCATGACCCAACAAGTCAACGCCATCTTGTCCTCCTGCTTCAAAGCCCTCCGCATGCTCTGCAAAATCTACAGGTGGATCCCTACCGAAACCAGAAAGATGGTTACCCAGGCCCTCGTCAGCAGCAGACTGGACTACGGCAATGCTCTCTACGCGGGAACCACGTAATCTCTCCTGAAAAGACTACCACAGATTTAGAACTCCTCCGCACGCCTCATCCTCAACATCCCCTGCCGGAGCCACATCACAGCCCACCTAAGAAACCTACAATGGCTTCCCTTCAACCAAAGGTTCACATTCAAACTCCTAACCCAGGCCCACAAAGCCCTCCACAATGCCAGACCACCATACCTCAATGATTGTCTCAACATCTACAACCCAAATCGTCAGCTCTGCTCCACCAACCTCACCCTCGCCATCGTCCCACGCATCTGCAAGACAACAGCCAGCAGCAGATCCTTCTCCTACCTAGCGGCCAAGACCTGGAACACCCTCACCATCCACCTATGGCAGACCAAGGACCTACTGACCTTCAGGATACTCTTCAAGACCTGGCTGTTCGAGCAGTAGTTGCCCCTACCCCCCCCCCCCAAGCACCATGCGACCCTCACAGGTCAGTAGCGCTCTTTAAACACATTGATTGATTGATTCCCAGATTTACAAGGCCATGTAAACCTGAGGATGCTGCAAAATCTTATGCCTCCTCAGTGGAGGCCCAACAAGGAGAAATATATTTATCTCTCCTGCATTCTGCAGCACACAAAGAAAGATGAAAAAGCCTCCCAATAAACAATTCTGGATGCAATGCAGACTCCTTTGCACCACGGTGCAAGGGTGAATGCGTTGGCACTAGGCAGCAAAACCAGTGGTAGCGCAGTAGGACAGGACAGGAATGCATAATTGTGCATAGAAACTGTGCATTCCTGCCCTTTCCCTTCGATGCAAGGCAGTGCAGCAAGGTAACAGCACATTCCTTCACTTTCCCTTTGATAAAGGGCAGTGCAACAAGGTAGCTTGCTGAACTGTCCGGTGTCAAAAGCCCCTATATCTGGGTCTTAATTGCTGTAGTGTCTTTGATATCTTGTACACTAGTGTCCTGGGTAGGCTCTAGACAGGGGTTACATAGTCTGATTGGCGGTGTTAAGTTGTAGTTATAAAGTTATGATACAATGTGTGGAGTGCACAACAGAAGACATCTGTTGCAGAGTTCCATGTGAAGCGTGTTAATTTACATAATACTGGGCTGGGGAGGACTCTACAACTGGTGATGAGTAGGGGATACATTTCCTGAAGAAACAAAACTGCTCTCCCTGAGTGTTTGCAAAAATATAGCAAACTGTTTTTGCATGCCATGTACACCCAAATTGATGCAAAATGGTCTGCAATTAGCATATGTGGAGTCAAAGCCCCACTCCAGCCCATACACAGCCATTGAAGAAGTTGAGGCCCTGCAGGGGAGAACATTTAAAAAGCAAACCAAAACCCGTTGGTAAGGCTAAAAGAAGAAACACTGCACTGCCCCATGACACTGAGTCATCATCAATGTGAAGCAATCTATAAAAGCTGTGATGACCAGGAACGAAACAGAAACTCACTTACTGGCACAAGTGAGTAGAGCACTGCATGACCTTAAATCGGACGCAGTGACCCAGGTTCAGGGGAGAAGCTGATGTGGTCACGAGTTGAAGGTGACATTCTGCACAAATAATGCTATCTGAACAACATACACCCTCATTGAGACCAGTAGGGAGCACAAAATATACCTCACCTACATTCCTGAAGCCACCACCTTCATTTAATTTAGCCAAGAAACAGAACATTAGTGCCAGGTGAACTGCATGGATCAAAACATTTGATGACTTCTTAGGTGCGCTAGGAGAATAAAACAATAAGAACATCATTAAATATTTGAAAAACTTTGTTGATGATGGAGTAAAGAACATACCAAAGAAAGTGTCACAAGCTGATGAAACATCATAGCAAAAGATAAAAGAAGTTCTGGATGATAAATTCAATCCAATGACAAATGTCGACTACAAAAGGTGCATATTCAGCCAAGCAGTTGTAACAGAAAAAGGAATCCTTGTTCTCCACCCAGCTGTCCAAAGCAGCGGGGTGGAATGTGCATGTGAGTTTGGCCAGTGCTAGTCTGCTGGCCAAACTGACATGCGTGCTTTGCAGTGTCTGCCAGCACTGCTCTAGTCATCTGATCAAAGGAGGTACACCCCTTATTTCTCCTGGCTCAGGAGCAGACTGTACTGCTGGGGTATACCTTGTGAAAATAAACTGGCAAGTAAATCATTTAATTACCATTTTATTGTTCAATTTTAGCGCAGCACGCAGTGGGTCAGGGGGCAATGCCCCCCCCCACCCTCAAGGAGAAACCACAGCTGTCAATACGTGTGAAAAACAAATATTGAACGGTAAGGTATGTGTGATTTATGACCAGAAAATCGATGCCAACCAGTAAATCTCAATTCCTTTGGATTTAACAGCTTAATTTCACTGTACTTCAGTAATTTTACCATGCTGTAACAGTAAATATGCATTCAAATTAACTGTGCGGAATGTTTGCTCTAGTAGAGTGAAGCTTGAAATTAGGACCCATTAAGTACAAGTGGCTGTAGCGAATACAGATGCAGAGAAGAGTGTTGTTGCTCGGGTAAACCAAATGGCCACTGGTCTAAAAGTGACCGCTTTCAAAGGTTAGCTAACCATAGAGTGACCCAAATTAGCAAGTGTATGGATTATTTAAAAGTGTAAAAATAGAGCTGACTCCCTTTTCAGTGTACGATGCACTGTCTCCAATCCATGGACAGGGGAGAAAAAGGCCCAGAAACAGCATCCTTGGAAACATTTCCAAATGTAACCAGATACTGCAGGACACGACTGAGGAAACAAATACAGACTTAGCAGATGAGCATAGGTGATTAATGGAAAAATGTGATTATAAGCTGATCCCTTTGAAAGAAGGCAAAGAAGACCTAACCGAAAGGCAGAAGATACAACTTTTGCAGGAAGGAGTGTTACATCATGTGGAGTACAACAGAGGGTAGGGTAATGTAAAGTGCTTGGAAATTAGCACTGAGTAAGGATTCCGTGAAAGCACTGTGATTTCCCTAAATTAATTGCTTTTCTTTATCCATATCTTGGAAATCTTATATTTTATCTCAGCTCCTATTTACTTCTTTTTAATCGCAAAACCGTTCTATCAAGTAAAGCTGTAGCAGTAAAATGAGTGTAGTCTAACACTGGTCCCATCTCTATGCACTAGAATCCTTCTGCGTCTTCAAAAACATTTCTATGCATGTGGACAACTAGGACTGCAAATCACTGTACTTCTTCCAGAAGGAGCACATCGAGAAATGTTGTTTTAGCAACATGTGCTCCATTGTGTCATTTTTCCGTGTCCCCTTGGATATTTCACAGTGATTTTCCCAAAATGTGGAAATAATTAGAGAAAATAAAAGTGTATGTTTGTGAGAAGCATATTTCTATGCTAGTTTTAGAACAGACCCGAAAATAATCTTGATCCATAGTCAATAACAGCAAACCCAGGATAGGCTTCCTAGACATAGAGGGACTTATTTACAAGCCCCCTTGCACAACCAGAGCGTCACTTTTGTGTGGCTTTCCAAAGCCCTGTAGATATGGAATGAGGCAATGCAGCACAGGTCGCTGCATTGCGTCATATTGCGATAGGGAGGCGTGACAAAGGGGTTATGGTGGGTGTTCCCATAAACCTGGGAATATATCAAAAGCCTATGCCTCCCCATGAAAAGTGTAAGGGAGGCACAAAAAGGAGAAATATTATTCCTTCTTGTTTTTTCCTCTTCCTATGTGTGCTGCATCTTGCAGCACACATAGGAGGAAAATTCCTACATGGGTTGTTTTTGTGCAGGAAGGTGTCCATTCCTGCACATAAACCATCATCCGTATAACGCAGACACCCTTGCACCATGCATAGCAGCTTTGCTCCATCTCAGAACCAACACATTGCTTTGCCTGCACGATGACACATCTTTGACATGGATCCTCACAACGCTCTGTAAACCAGAATTTCAGGTACTTTGTTCAGTGGGTGTAACTGATTACTCTAGAAGGCCATGCTTCATCATGGTCAGTCTGAACTTGTGACTTTGTACTGGTCCAGTGCAACAAGATACCCATATTTGGAACTTTGTGTTTTTTGGCACTACTATTTTCACTAAACTCTTTAAAACAATATCTCTGGCTATACTAATTGGATTTTTGTATTTTTTTAATTAAAGAAAGTCCTATTTTTCTAATTTGGTGTGAGACACTTTTTGTGTGGTATTTTCACATTATTACTGTATACAATGTTGCACAAATACTTTAGTGATTTATGGTTGGCTTGTGCCTCACCCTGACAAGAACTGTGGTTGCAGCTTGACCGGGGTTCACATCCCAGTCAACCAACAACCCAATTTCTGACAGCATGCTAGGCCTGAAGTACAGGACTCTAAAGACTTGTTTGATAACGATATAAGGAAGCATGAAAGTGCGTAAGTACAGTGCATGTAACAAAACTATGTATGGAACAGTTAACAGTAGAAGGTTCAAGATTAAAAAGGCAAGGACTGCCTTAGGAGAATAATCCCTGTAACTTTCCCTCTGTAATTACCCAAGGAGAAGGTTGGACTAGGGGTACCAAAACAATGAGTACAAATTCATACACCAATAAAGCGGTGAAAAGTATTTGTATGACAACGAGCACCAAGAAGGTTGGAGTAGAGCTATCAAAATAGCAAAGAAAACTTCAGACATCGATAACACGGTGAACCGTATTTGTATGACAGTTAGTATGACAGTTAGTCCCAAGCCAGTGGAATCTTGAGTAAATCAGAATTAATGGTTTTTGCGTTTTTTACACTTTTTTTGCTTCTCCTGCGTAACTTTCTTTTTACATTTTTGGGTAATTTGTGGGCACAAGACACTGGTTTGAATAGAAAAAGTCACTGTTGGCTATCCTATGTATATTGCAAGTATCTGTAACTTTGGTGCTGAAAACATATCTCAAAAACAGTCTTCATAGAGACGATCACTATACAGTTGGACTAGGAATCTTGAATTACTTTTATACATATTTGTACACATCAAGGGCAACTTTCACACAGAGAATGGCAGAAGTATAATTTGCATAAGGCACCGAATTTTCAAACCAATTATGTGCATTACTCATGGAAATAAATCAAGCTACCTTGCCCATTCTTTGGAAAGCAAGCTGTAGGTTGATGTTGAAATTTGTACCAAATAGAGATTTGCTCCTGATTTCATTAATTGTAACCTGACCACAGCAGGAAATTATGTATAGAATTTGTGGAGTAGAATAGTGCTGTGTTCTCTGATGAAAGCATGAAGAATAAGCTCTCATTTATCTTAGCTTTGTGTTTAACACAGCTAGAGATGGAGTACAATAGGCTATCAAAGCCTTGGTGCCCGGTGCAACTGAACGTGATGCACTGACAGCCACAATCCTGAATAGATCCAAACTTGAAAGGCATGCGTTTTCTGGTGAATAACTGCCAATATAAAATTGGAGAAAATATAGGAATGGTTTCTTTGATGAAGAAAGTGCTTTGGCGACTAAATGAAAACTGCAAAGCGAGGGCATTGGTGGCGCACACCTTCAATATTCACAGTATGTTCTACATTTTTTAGAAAAGTGTAGAGTAGATTCGTTATTGCTATATTGAGCCCTGGAGCTATTTCGCAAGACCACGAAATGAAAACAAACCCTTAGTCAATCAGGCCTGCATTAGATACCTGTCAGTGAGAAGCTTGAAGGTTTTCAAAATAGAATCCTATTTTCCACAGGTCCCGCTCATATTATATTAATGGAAGAAAATGTAATAAGATTCGGTGTTGGTTCCTGCGATGCTCTTACGGAATTTAAAAAGACATTTTGGTGTTTCCTTTTTTTCTGAAGATTAATGGGAAACCTATATCAAAGAACTAACAAAAAGAAGAAATTATGCATATGAAATTAAAATGTTTTAATGGCATGCGGCCAAGTATATATCTCGTTTGAGTAAATTGATTACCTCTACATGAATACATACATAAGTAGAGCCTTTCTGTGCTCAGTTGGAGCCGTGAATCAAGTTAGGTAAAACAATATCATCCAAACACGGCATTTGAAAGTATTTCTTTTTATCAGTGTTTACGCAATTACTTCTTGTAATTTTATGAGTTCCTCTGATGTTGCTGTTTCTATTGAGGCATTGTTGTGCACTTCTCATGTTAAATAGAAATATCTTCACTTGTTTGAATACTAGATTCCGTTTTTTTTAAATGTCCATATTTGATTGGTTATATTCCTAACCATAGTCTGCTGGTCTGTTTCTTTCTTTTGTGACTACCTTCTGCTTTTGCAACGGTGGAGGTGTTACTCCAGTACTAATTCAACAGAAGACAGGACGCACTCTCCTCTGAGCAATGGGATAAGGCTGTGCGGTGCTCCTGAAGCCTGTGTGTTGACCAGCGTTGCAGATGAGAAGAGCAACCGGCCAATCCTTGTTCTTTGTTTTCCCACTCCATACAGTACAGCACATCACATTTGAAATATATGCTGTCTTGCATGAAATTTTACTAAATGTGGGCTATCAAGTCCTAAATGTCCTCCAAAACAACATCGTCCCTTTGGAATTAATAAGAAGAAAGATATACATAAAGGGGGTGGTGGGAGGGTTATAAACAATATTAAAGACATGATATGTAGGCCAGATTATGGGGGTCATTACAACATTGGCGGTAAAAGCCGCTTACCGCCGTGCAGAAGACCGCCAACACACCACCACGGCCGCGGAATTCCGCCACAGCTATTATGACCCACATCTCAGAATCCGACAAAATTCAGACACCCACACAAGTCCGCCACACCAAAGGTCAGTGATAAACTGGCGAAAACAAAACCAACACTGTCACACCAACAGAAATACGCCCACACTATCACGACACACGAATCCACGCGGCGGTCTTTCAACCGCGGTATTCCATTGGCGGTACACACCGCCACGCTCAAAATACACACACACATACAAAACACCGCCATATCGGACAATTCGAAATACACACACCTGATACACATACACACACCACTCCCACACACCCATTACAATATTAAACACACACCCACATCACCCACAAACCCCTACGACCTCTATTACAGAGAGAAGGCCAGAGAGAGACACCACCATCCACAAACTAGCAGCCACAGGCACACAACACCATCACCCACACAACTTACACGCACAAAACACCACACACCACTACATATCACCACACACACCACCCCACACATCACCTACACCACCCCATGGCATGGCAAAGACACCCCAGGTTCTCGGAGGAGGAGCTCAGGGTCATGGTGGAGGAAATCGTCCGGGTAGAGCCGCAGCTATTTGGTGCACAGGGGCAGCACACCTCAATTGCAAGGAAGATGGAGCTATGGCGAAGAATAGTCGACAGGGTCAACGCAGTGGGACAACACCCAAGAAATCGGGAGGACATCAGGAAGAGGTGGAACGACCTATGGGGGAAGGTGCGTTCCGTGGTCTCAAGACACCACCAGGTGGTTCAGCGGACTGGCGGTGTACCCCCACCTCCTCACCCACAACTAACAACATGGGAGGAGCAGGTCTTGGTGATTCTGCATCCTGAGTGCCTCGCAGGAGTCGGTGGAGGAATGGACTCTGGTAAGTCAAACCTTTAACAACCACATCCCCCACCCTACCCGCATGCTATCACATACCCCCACCCTCGCCCCCACCCCTATCACTCCAACTCCTCACAAATGTACCAATATCACAAACCACCTATCCCAAAACCAAGCCCTGCATGCAACAACGCATGGACACCCATCACTAAAGAATGCCCACTGCACATACCCATACACCCCCCTAAACCATCATCACACAAGCCCCCACACAGGAATGCCAGCACTGGGATACACGGTCACCCACCTATTGCACACCATGACACACACAGATGCAATAATCATGCCTTTCCACCCCTGCAGGACCATTACCCAACGTCACCAGACAGGAGGGTCCAGACATCTCCACTCCAGCCTCAGAAGAGGCCCACAGTGATGACAGCACCTCTGTCCACCTGGATCTAGATGACCAGCCCGGACCATCGTGGGACTCGGACAGTCGGTTCCCCTCACACAGGCACAGGCCACCACAGACCTTCCCCCCTCTGGTAACACCAGCACAGCACCCACCCAGTGGGCCCATACCTCCGTCCCCAGGACACGTCAATCAGCTGTGTGTCCACCACTACAGGGAACCCAGGATAACCCACCACCCCAACAACAACAGGGACCTGGGGGCAGTGGTAGTGGGCACACGGTATAGGGGACGGAGGCCCAGGAACACAGGGGAACTGGGAGGGCTGCTGTGCGACAGGGGGCGGACAGGCCAAGGGAACCCACTCTCCACGAGGCCCTCTCCTCTATCATGGGAGCATCCCACCAATCCCAGGAGACAATGGCAACGGTCCTGCCCAAGTTTCAGGAGACCCAGCGCGTGCAGGAGGAACAGTATTTGGGGTTCAGGGAGGAACTCAGAACCATCAGCTCCGCCCCTGGCACCATCGTAGGGGTGCTGAAGGAAATACTCAACACCAGGAGGGACACAGTGGCACTACAAGGGGCCCCTGACACTAGCATGGACGATGAACTGCTCACCACCTCCGCCGGCACTAGTGGACAGGAGGCACCACCACAGGACCACCACACCAGCACCCCACCCCCTGCAGATGGAGAGCCACCCCGCAAACGGTCCCTGAGATCCAGGAACAAGACAGAGCACGATGCCAAGACCCCCGTCAAGAAATGAGACCACCCTGATTGTCAAGCCACTGTCCCACTTTGTCACCCTGTCCATATTGAAAGTGCCCCAGCTCCACTTCCTATGCCCATATGGGCAATGCACTTGTGAGACAAATAGACCGGACTCTGCCATGGACACTCCTCCGCCATCACCCCTCACCAATTGACTTCCCTAACACACCTAAAGCACCAAAACATCTGGAGTATGTCTGTGATTTCGAAATAGTGTATTTGCAATTACAGTGACACCATTTTCAGGAAATAGTAATGTCAACATACCTATGTCACACAGCTCTAGTCCATGAGGAATCTAAGCAGATGACACACGTTGGGACCCACACCTGTGAAACCGTAAGGGAAAGTGACAACTCAGTGACCATACACTGGATGAAATCGACAGACAGGATAGTGGTAGAAGTGTAAAAGTACTTGTAGGAGGCAGGAATGTATTCTCACCTGTGTTTCACTGGAAATATTACTGGATGACTGAGTCCCTGTTGTCAATGTCTTCTTCCTCTGCTTCCTCCTCATCACTGTCCACAGGCTCCACAGCTGCCATCTGGACCATTCTCCTGCAGAAAAGGCACCTGTTGTCGCAAAGCCAAGTTATGAAGCATACAGCAGGCCACGATGATCTGGCACGCCTTCTTTGGTTAGTAGAATAGGGATCCATCTGTCATATGGAGGCACCTAAACCTGGCCTTCAGGAAGCCGAAGGTCCGCTCGATCACCCTCCTAGTACGCCCATGGCCCTCATTGTAGCGTTCCTCTGCCCTGATCCTGGGATTCCTCACTGGGGTCAGTAGCCATGACAGGTTGGGGTAACCAGAGTCACCTAATAGCCACACACGGTGCTTCTGGAGTTGACCCATCACATAAGGGATGCTGCTATTCCGCATGATGTAGGCGTCATGCACTGAGCCAGGGAACATGGCATTCACATGGGAGATGTACTGGTCGGCCAAACATACCATCTGTACATTCATGGAATGATAACTCTTCCGGTTCCTGTTCACCTGTTCACTCCTGTGGGGGGGGGGGACCAAAACCACATGGGTCCCATCAATGGCACCTATGATGTTGGGGAAATGTCCAAGGGCATAGAAGTCACCTTTCACTGTAGGCAAGGCCTCCACCTGAGGGAAAACTATGTAGCTCCGCATGTGTTTCAGCAGGGCAGACAACACTCTGGACAATACGTTGGTAAACATAGGCTGGGACATCCCTGATGCCATGGCCACAGTTGTTTGAAAAGACCCACTTGCAAGGAAATGGAGCACTGATAGCACCTGCACTTGAGGGGGGATTCCTGTGGGATGGCGGATTGCTGACATCAGGTCTGGCTCCAACTGGGTACACAGTTCCAGGATTTTGGCACGGTCAAACCTGTAGGTGATTATCAAATTTCTTTCCTCCATTGTCGGCAGGTCCACCAGCAGTCGGTACACCAGAGGATTCCACCATCTCCTCACATGTCCCAGCGGACGGTGCCTATGAAGGACAACAGCGAGCACAGAGTCAAACAACTCAGAGGTATGTACCCACAGTCTACACAGAACACGATTCATACTCAAAATCTGGCCTGTATGTGTGTTGAGAGTAGGCCTAGGTATGTGTGACGCAGTTGGTAATTAGGCCATGTGGGCCACTGAAATGGCAGCTGCCTGACCTCTAAAGTGGGACAATGGGATGTGAGGTAACTGCGCTGGTGTTGCACACCGTCGCGGTAGGCGATCGAAGACCGCGGCGCAATGCAGGATTGGTTAACATTTTACCATATGGGTCCCAGGAGCCAATGACGATGTTCACCAGCGGTGATGGTACGCACCGCAGCGGACGTGACTGCCGCGGACGTGACTGCCATATTCTAGCTGTTGAATCACTCGATACCTGATCTTCGACAGGAGAGGACCTACACTGCAAGTGCTGCTGTGACCTCGGTCTGGAAGAGACAATGGCTTGTGCGTCTGGGGAAAGGGCCCCTGCCTTCACATCTGAGGAGTTGGAGAAGCTCGTCGACGGGGTCCTGCCCCAGTACACGCTACTCTACGGTCCTCCAGACCAACAGGTAAGTACACAGGGAGCATGTTGTATGGGTTATGCCTGTGTGGAGAGGGCTGGTTGAAGAAGGAAGGGGGCAGAGTTCTGAGTGCATGAAAGACGGTGGGTGCATGTGCCACATGGCAAGGGTAGGGATGGGGGCCACTCACTTTGACGGCGCAGTTGGTAAAGACTTCTCTTCTTCCCCTGTACATTTCATGTAGGTCAGCACCCACCAGAAGAAGGATATTTGGCGTGCCGTCGCCAAGGATGTCCGGACCCCGGGGGACCACCACATACGGAGCACCCACTGCCGTAAGAGATGGGAGGACATTCGCCGCTGGAGCAAGAAGACGGCGGAGGCTCAGCTGGGGATGGCCTCCCAACGTGGGAGGGGTGCCCATCGAACCATGACGCTCCTGATGTTCCGGATCCTGGCGGTTGGATGGGCGCTTGAGGGCATCACAGCAAACACAAGGGGGTGAGTACACTCTCATTCAGCTGACTTTGCATGCAGTGGAGGGGTCTGGGTGGGGAGGAGGGCTGTGGGTTTCCCTAGGCCAGGGCGAGTTCCGTAGGCTAGGCCCCTTCGTAAGGCATGGCCCTGTGGCCCCCCACCCCACCTCTGTAGAGTGCCAAGTACAGCTATTCATGCACCTGTGTCATCAATGTGTGCAGATGTCGTCCATAGCCTTGTAGGCCATTCCCCAGGAATTGCACTGTAGAGCCCAACAGTGCAACATAGTGCAGGGGGCTGCTATGTCTGTCTTGTCCGCCAACTGTAGCGGCAAGCCATGCACTCAACCTGTCTTTCTTCTGTTCCCCCCCCCCCCATTTTTTTGCGGTTTCTCTGTTCTTGTGTGCATTAGCATCATCAGACGGAGGAGCAGTGGCACCGCAGCACGAGGGAGCTGCATCCCACATTGCCATGGAGGGCCACACTACGGACTCTGAAGACACCAGGGGACCGAGGGCGAGGGGAGCACCACGGCGATGACAGGAGCTGAAACCAGCGACACAGACTCGTCCTCCGATGGGAGCTCCCTTGTGGTGGCGGTGGCAACATCTGTGCCCCCCACTTCTACAGGTACAGCCGCCACCCCCCCTACCAGCACCGCCCTCCCAGCAGCACCTCAGCCTTCGCCCCGTGCCCGATCACCCAGGAGGGTGGGTATCACCTTCGCCCCAGGCACCTCAGCCCCTGCCCCTGTCACCTCTGCTGCCCTCAGTGAGGAGGCCATTGACCTTCTCAGGTCACTCACTGTTGGGCAGTCTACCATTTTGAATGCCACCCTGGGTGTAGAAAGGGAGTTGCAACAAACCAATGCATTCCTGGAGGACATTCATTCTGGTCAGGCTGCCCTTCATCGAACCTTTCAAACTCTGGCCTCAGCACTGATGGCAGCCATTGTCCCTGTGTCTAGCCTCCCCACCTCCAACTTCCTCCACCCAGACCCAATCCCCTGTACCTCTGCCTATTCCAAGCACACCATCAGACCAGCCTGCACACACCTCACCACACAAGGGAAGCTCAGGCAAACATAAGCACCACACATCCCACAGGCATTCACGCAAGCATCACACACATACAGACACAACAGCATCCACTGCCTCCACTGTGTTCCCCTCCTCCTTGTCTCCCTCCTCCCTCCCAGTCTCATCTACACTCACACCTGCATGCACTACCACTACAGCCACTACGTCCCGCACCAGCACACCCACCACCACACCCCGCTCACACGCACTCACCACCCCCACTACCATTCACAGGTCCCCTGTGTCCTCTCCCAGTGTGTCTGTGATGCCCACTCTGAAGATACACAAACGCACGCACACACCCACCCAACATACATCCACCTCACAACAGCCTCCAGCGCATGCACCTGCACCCAAAGCCACTAAACTTACACCTCCTACAACCACCACCTCTTCCTCCACTCCCAAACCCCCTCCAGCTACCCGTCCCAGTGTCTCCAAACAACTTTTCCTGTCCACCCTTAACCTATTTACCACCACCCCCCCATCCAACTCATAGGTCCCGTACTAGCACCTCAGCCACAAAATCTCCGGGACCAGTGGTGCCTGTTGTCACAGGTATGTGGAGTGCACTGGCCGCGAGGCCAGCCAGTGTGTCACGGAGCCACAGCACAGCCAGTCCCCCCCCTGTGAAGCACCAGAAGTTGGCCAGTGCCCGGCGGGAGAGGGGGAAGACTCCAGCCAGCCAAGCCACTCACAGGGGTCCCGGGGGGAGTGTGGACTCAGCTGTGACTCCTCCCAAGGTGGGGAAGGGGGAGAAGAAACCTGCAAAGTCTGGGAGGAGCTGCACGGCGGAGAAGACCGCCATCATCCCCGCTGGCCAGGAGGCCACCGCCAGCCCCATCATCGCTGCCAAGGAGGCCACCTCCACTCCCATTGTCACTGCCCAGGAAGGCACCGCCAGCCCCATTGTCGCTGTCCAGCCCGTCCCCCCCGTGAAGCACCAGAAGTTGGCCAGTGCCCGGCGGGAGAGGGGGAAGACTCCAGCCAGCCAAGCCACTCACAGGGGTCCCGGGGGGAGTGTGGACTCAGCTGTGACTCCTCCCAAGGTGGGGAAGGGGCAGAAGAAACCTGCAAAGTCTGGGAGGAGCTGCACGGTGGAGAAGACCGCCATCATCCCCGCTGGCCAGGAGGCCACCGCCAGCCCCATCGTCGCTGCCAAGGAGGCCACCTCCACTCCCATTGTCACTGCCCAGAAGGGCACCGCCAGCCCCATTGTCGCTGTCAAGGAGGACCCCGCCAGCCACAGCCCAACTGCCAAGGAGGGCCCCGCCAACCACAGCCCAGCTGCCCAGGAGGGCCCCACCAGCCACAGCCCAGCTGCCCAGGAGAGCCCCGCCAGCCACAGCCCAGCTGCCCAGGAGGGCCCCGCCAGCCACAGCCCATCTGACCAATGAAGGACCGCCAGCCACAGCCCAGCTGGGCAATGAAGGACCAGCAAGTCAAGCACCGCTGAACAGGGCAAGGACCGCAAACTCAAGCGCCGCTGAACAGGGCAAGGACCGCTGAACAGGGCAACGACCGCCAAGGAAAGCACCGCTGAACTTGGCAAGCACCGCCAAGCAGGGCAAAGACAGCAAAGGCAAGCACCGCTAAACAGGGCAAAGACCGCCAAGGCAAGTACCGCTGAAAAGGGCAAGGACCGCCAACTCAAGACCCGCTGAACAGGGCAAGCACCACTGAACAGGGCAAGGACCGCCAACTCAAGCACCGCTGAACAGGGCAAGCACTGCTGAACAGGGCAAAGACCGCCAAGGCAAGCACCGCTGAACAGGGCAAGGAGCGCCAACTCAAGCACTGCTGAACAGGGCAAGGAGCGCCAACTCAAGCACCGCTGAACAGGGCAAGGACTGCTGAACAGGGCAAAGACCGCCAAGGCAAGCACCGCTGAACAGGGCAAGCACCGCTGAACAGGGCAAAGACCGCCAAGGCAAGCACTGCTGAACAGGGCAAAGACCGCCAAGGCAAGTACCGCTGAAAAGGGCAAGGACCGCCAACTCAAGACCCGCTGAACAGGGCAAGCACCACTGAACAGGGCAAGGACCGCCAAATCAAGCACCGCTGAACAGGGCAAGCACTGCTGAACAGGGCAAAGACCGCCAAGGCAAGCACCGCTGAACAGGGCAAGGAGCGCCAACTCAAGCACTGCTGAACAGGGCAAGGAGCGCCAACTCAAGCACCGCTGAACAGGGCAAGGACTGCTGAACAGGGCAAAGACCGCCAAGGCAAGCACCGCTGAACAGGGCAAGCACCGCTGAACAGGGCAAAGACCGCCAAGGCAAGCACTGCTGAACAGGGCAAGCACTGCTGAACAGG
Source organism: Pleurodeles waltl (assembly GCF_031143425.1). Classification (NCBI taxonomy): domain Eukaryota; kingdom Metazoa; phylum Chordata; class Amphibia; order Caudata; family Salamandridae; genus Pleurodeles; species Pleurodeles waltl. The sequence continues at coordinate 876,131,798 of NC_090438.1, forward strand.
GCAAAGACCGCTAAGGCAAGCACCGCTGAACAGGGCAAGGAGCGCCAACTCAAGCACTGCTGAACAGGGCAAGGAGCGCCAACTCAAGCACCGCTGAACAGGGCAAGGACTGCTGAACAGGGCAAAGACCGCCAAGGCAAGCACCGCTGAACAGGGCAAGCACCGCTGAACAGGGCAAAGACCGCCAAGGCAAGCACTGCTGAACAGGGCAAGCACCGCTGAACAGGGCAAAGACCGCCAAGGCAAGCACCGCTGAACAGGACGAGGACCGCCAACTCAAGCACCGCTGAACAGGGCAAGCACCGCTGAACAGGGCAAGGACCGCCGACTCAAACACCGCTGAACAGGGCAAGCACCGCTGAACAGGGCAAAGAGCGCCAACTCAAGCACCGCCGAACAGGGCAAGGACCGCCAACTCAAGCACCGCTAGACCATGAGCGGCAGGGGCAGTGACGCAACTGGGACCGTCACAGGGTGAGTGATGCACTCTGGGCACCAGTCCCCCTACAGAACCAGTGGAGAACAGCATCCACTACCTCTGTCCTGCACAGGATGAAGCACTCTGGGCACCAGTCCCCCTCCAGAACCAGTGGAGACATGCATCCACTCCATCTGTCCTGCACAGGATGAAGCACTCTGGGCACCAGTCCCCCTCCAGAACCAGTGGAGAACAGCATCCACTACCACTGTCCTGCACAGGATGAAGCACTCTGGGCACCAAGCCCCCTCCAGAACCAGTGGAGACATGCATCCACTTGAGAGACTGTGGCTTTGCACTCCCAAGGATGGAACAGTGGGCAATCCACCCACTGTAAAGACTTGAGAGACTGTGGCTTTGCACTCCCCAGGATGGTACAGTGGGCAAACCACCCAGTGTAGAGACTTGAGAGACTGTGGCTTTGCACTCCCCAGGATGGTACAGTGGGCAAACCACCCACTGTAGAGACTTGAGAGACTGTGGCTTTGCACTCCCCAGGATATGGCAGTGGTCAAACCACCCACTGTATGGACTTGAGAGACTGTGGCTTTGCACTCCCCAGGATGCAGCAGTGGGCAAACCACCCACTGTAGGGACTTGAGAGACTGCGGCTTTGCACTCTCCAGGATGCAGCAGTGGGCAAACCACCCACGGTAGGGGCTCGAGAGACTGTGGCTTTGCACTCCCCAGGATGGTACAGTGGGCAAACCACCCACTGTAGAGACTTGAGAGACTGTGGCTTTGCACTCCCCAGGATACATCAATGGGCATGGAGCCCCCTTGTGGATCTGGCGTCGTGCACTCATCAGGCTGAGGTGCCCTCCCTTCCCTTCCCCCTGAGGTGCCTGTTGTATTTCTATCTGATGCCCCAGCAGTGTTCTCTCCGTCATGTTCGGGTATCTTGTGTGGGCCTCGCCCATGCAATTTGGGCCCAGTGGTCCACGGACTATGAATGGTGCAATACCTGGACTACTAATCGTGGTGTATATTTTGTTAATAGTGTATATATATATATATTTTTGCTTACTGAATTTTGATATATTACAATGGTTACACTCATTTCCTTTTGTCTTTGCATTCTTCCGGGGGACTGGGGGGGTTACTGTAATGTATAGATATGCATTGGTGTGTGTGTTGTAGTGGGTGGGGGTTGGGGTGTTGCGTGTGAGTGTGAGTGTCCCTGTTTTTTCCCTCCCCCCTCCCCTATGTCGTAGGTGCAGTACTCACCGTGGTCTTCGCCGCCGGCGTTGGTGCTCCTGGTAAAGGAGCATGAAGACTAGCGCAGGGAGAATATGAAGTTCCGGCTCCATGGTGTCCTCCTTCCTCGTGGAGTGTGTAGAGGTGAGAGTTTTTCCTTCGAAATGCCTTTTTCTGCTGTGTTTTTATCCGCGCTGAATCCGCCCCGGAAAAGGTGGCGGATTGGCCTGTCATAATAGTGTGGGCGGTACATTGTCCTCCGCCTGTCTGTTGGCGGTGACAGCCGAGCTGTTTGTTTGTACCGCCGTGGAGGTTGGAGTGTTAAAGTGGCTGTCTTTGTTGGCGGTTTCCGCCATGGTCGTAATTCCAAATTTTTTACCGCCGGCCTGTTGGTGGTCTTACCGCTGCTTTAACACCGTCCGCCAGGGTTGTAATGACCACCTATATGTCTGTATACTATATTGTGATACACACACACTGTACCACAGTGTGGTGAAATACACACTTTTTTGTGATTCCTAAACATTTTTGAGAGGTATATTTCTTTGCCCAAATAATACACTTATATGAGCAGTACTCCAATAACTTATACAGCTAAAGTGCTGGCTTTGATCAATTAAACTAAAACATGTTTTGTTCCTAAGTAAAATTCTAGGCTGTTTGGGTGTGACTTTGGGATGAAAATCCCTAATCAAGGTGTTTTTTGACTCATGGGTAGGAACATTTAAAATACATTTCAGTAACCACTATTAAACCTAGTTCTACTTACACCCATCACAGTCTTTACCATGAGGTGAATATGCCTCTCTCATAACTGATTCTCTACATATTCCTTTAAAAAATAGTAACTTTACACATGATGAGGCCTCTTAAAAATATAGAGGCTCCTGCAACTCTGGGGAGCCTCATGTATGGTGTGGAGCTGGGACCCGAAGCAGGGTAATGACACAAGGCACTGTGGGCTTGAGTTTTGACCAGGATGCAATTGGCCGACCAGTGGTCTTCGTCACTTAACTTTGGTGGGCGGGTCTCTTTGGTTTCCTCTCGCTGTCTGAGATACCTTGAAGGAGTCCTCCTTGCTCCCCAACCCACTCAAGCATGACAGAATTGGCACGCTTTGCGCTGTAGCAACTCTGCACCGCAACCCCTGCACAGCTCCAGGGCATTCTGGAAGTTGCATAGGCCTGAGCTTTGACTTGCCTGACCAGAGTCCTTTTAATTGCTCAGTGTCAGATAAGGAGGGTGCGTGAGGCCTTAGCAGGGCTGTGGAGGTAAAGGAGGGCATGGGGGTGCAGTGAGGCCCGTTTTTAGGCCGTTTTTGTGTCAGGTATTTTATTTGATGAGTTGGCTATTTTTTGGCAGCAGTAGCCTCGTTCGGTGCCTGGTTTACATCGTTAGTAGAGTGCTGCTGGGGGGATGAGTGGGACCCTTTGGTGTTTTTTTGTGGTTGACCTCGTGGGGCCCTGGTGTTTTGATAGTTTGCCTCGCATTGCATTATCCACCTATTTTGGAAACCAGTTTTCCTTACCTGCTTCCTATGGTTTGTGCTGCAGTGTAGAATCCTGCAGGTTTGAAGCCTTATTATCAATGATGAGTGGCCCTCGTGTTTCTGGTGCTTTTTGTTCGGTTATTCCTGCCTGTGAATTGTAAGGAGAGCTTTTTTTACCTGCTGTTTGGCTGTATCACTCTGCAGGGTAAGTTGTCATTGTGATCTGGTGCCATGTTTACCTCTGTAGTGAGGCTGCCAGGAGGTAAGAAGAGAGACTCCAAGCATGCATGCGCTGAGGTAGAAATGGAGGCATTAATGTGTAGATGGATACGATGGATGAGCGCTTGGCCCTCTTGCACCCACAGACCCCGCATGATGGGCATCCTAGTTAGCCTATTGTGGTAGCAGAGAGGCTGAGGAAACCAGGGGTGGCAATCCGAGTGGCATTTCCCCTGGTGAAGGTGCATGGTATAGGTCAGGGGCGTAAGAAGGAAATGGGTCCAAGCATAGGGGTTGTCCTAGAAGTCCCACCAGTGGGCGGCATAGGTGAAGGGGTAGCACAGGGCAGCATTTCTGCTGTGATGGTGCCAGCGGAAAATAATAGTATTGTACAGAATGGCAATAGGTCCGTGGCAAGTGGGGTCATGTCTGCGGGTGGTGCTGGGCAGCATGATTTGGTGCAAATTCACCCAGTGTTTTGCCTTGGATTTCAAAGGCAGGAATGTGGTCTGCACCTTTAATGGGGGCTCTTTAGTTGTCATGGCTGAAGGCAACATTGTGGAAAGAGCCAGGAGGCTGTTGGCTCATCTTGAAGATGTAGGGGCAAGGAGTTCAAACACAGACTGCTGGCATGCCCATGGCCATGTGGTGCAGGGGTCAACACTGGCTAGTTCCTCACTCACAAGCGGCATGCAGCAAACTTCATCCCCTCCTCAGGAGTTAGCACCAACAGGTACAGTGCCTCCATTGCTGAGCATTAGGCTAAGGGATGTGCATTCCATACACAATCCGTTGGACAAACACATTCCAATGGAGGTAAAAGAAAAGATTTGGAAGGATATTAATATTGATTTGTGCAAGTTGATTGCAGATAGACTTGAGCAGGAGGAGAGCAAGGAGTGCTCCCCTTCTAGGGATTGCCTCACTGCCCCCACCAAAATATGGTTGAGGAGGCAATGTTGGCTCATAGTCTTCACGGTCTTCCAAGCAATCATGGCAGAGTTTCCTGACCTTAGGGGCCCATTGGCATGACAACAGAATAGAATAGTGTGTGTTTACAATGAGTTTGGGGGCACAGCTTGGAGGAATTATAACAAGGAGTTTAAGGAGGATTAGGCCGGTAGGCCCACGCTGGCATGGAACCAGATTGATGTGAACAACTGGCTGTGCTTTAGGAAGCTGTAGAGGCTGGAGGCTGCGCCTAGTCAGCCGTTTTGGGCAGGTGGAGGGGTGAGCAGTGGTACAGGAGGGGGGCAAAGAAGGGGTCCTTTTGGGATTTCAATAATAAAAGTTCCTGCTCCAGACGCCCGGGAATGTGAATTTCAAACATTGTTGCTCCTTCTGTGGTCGGCCTTCCCACCCACAGTGAAAATGTTTTTAAACATCAAAGGACAGGGGCTCCAAAAAGCAGGAATGGTCAGTCCCTCATGATCGATTCCCCCTCTCCAGTTAACTGGAAGGTAGTGGTATCGTTGTTCAATTTCTACAACAACTCAGGGGCAGTGCTGCGCTTGTACGTGGATTTTAAAGATGGTTTCGGGATTCCAGTGGCAGGATGTGTGGAGTTCTCATACTGCAAATACCAACAGTCCCTTAGGGCCAACCATAGAGTCACCAGGGTTAAGATACTGAAGGAGAGGAACCTGTGGAGGGTGGCGGGTTCATTTGAATCTGATTCACCTGAGAATTTTGCCTTTTCCCCATTGGGTGTGATCCCAAAAGAAAAACCCAAGAGAGTACTGCTTGATCCACAATCTATTTGCACCTAGGGGACAATCTGTGAACAAGTCTATTAACTGGGCACTATGCTCAGTCGAATATGGCTCTCTTGATCAGGCGATCAGGATGCTTCAAAACTGGTGTCTGGGATACTACTAGCAAAGGTAGACATAGAATCTGCTTTTTGGGTTGCTACCTATATGCCTGGATGAATTCCATTTACTGGGCTTTCATTTTGATGGATCTTTCTATTTTGACAAGAGCATGCCCATGGCCTGTTCGATCTCCTGTGCTAACTTTGAGAATTTCAGCATCTTTCTTGAGTGGGTATTCAGATAGAGGTCAGGGCACCAGTGGTACTGCATTATCTGGCCATCTATTATTTCTGGGTTCCCTCAGTACGGCATGGTGTGGTGGGGCCTTACAGTCTTTCCAGGAATTGATGGGGATTTTTGGAGTACCCTTGGTGCACAGGAAGACCTGTGACCCAATAACAACTATTGAATTCCTGGGGATAGAATTGGACTCTGAGACCGGTGTATCTAGGCTCCCCCAGGAAAAAGTAATCAAGGCTTTTTCACAGGCATTCGAGGATTGTCTTGCAGCCTAGAAGGTGACTTTACATCAGTTACAGGTGGTAGTGGAGCAGTTGAATTTTGTTCTCCACATCATTCTCTTGGGCCGCCCATTTTCACGATCCAATGACTAGGCATCTGTGTGCTGAAGTTGAGGTACCACTATACTAGGTTGTCTAGTGAGGTTTGTCAGGATATGAGAGCCTGTGAGGTAATATTTAGGGATTTAAATGGACAGTAGCATGACAAAGCCCTGCCAGGGCCAATGAGGAGATAGGCTTGTTTACAGCTTCTGTAGGAAGTGTAGGTTTTGGTGCCAATAAGGGTACCTCCTGATGTGCTCAGAGGTGGCTAAAGGGGTGGGTGGAGGCTAACACTGGATTCCTTGAACTCTTTCCCATTTGATGGCCCTCGCGATTTGATTAGGGCACCCCATAATATTCTGATTGGATAACATGACTGTGGTTCAATGTATTAAACAACAGGTAGCCAAGTGCTGGATGATACTCAGGTTACTGACAGTAATTGTACTTCTGTTTAAAATAGAATGCAATTTTTAAAGCCAAACATGTGCCATGTATATTGAATAATGCAGCAGATGCTCTGTCTCACTTTAAGATGCAGGCATTCAGGTTCCACCACCCAGAAGCAGCAGAGTTCCCCACACCATTCCTGGTGCATCTGTGGCAGCCTAGTGCCCCAGTTTAACAGACCTTGGCCCAGATTTATACTCTGTTTGTGCCAAATTTGCGTAATCTTTTTAAACGTAATTTCGGCAAAAATTATCTCCATATTTATACTTTGGCGTTAGACCCGCCTAGCACCAAACTTTTGGAGTTAGCATCATTTTTTGCTTGCAGGAAATTACCTTGCGTCAATGAGAGGCAAGGTATGCGTTTCAGTGCAAACATTGATGATATGGCCGTAGTACCATATTTATCCCCCATGCTAAAATCACGCACGGGGGAAAGAGGGCTTAAATAATGGCACTTAGCTTGCTTAGCACCATTATTTAATGCCTGGGTCAGGACTGGTGTTAGGGGAACAGTGGGCCTATATCCATGGTCAGAGATCATAGAATGGGTCCACAGGTGTTGTTCCCTAACCCCAGGGACACCTCCACCCACACAAGAGGGACACCAGAGGATAGGGGGACCCCATCCCAGGTAAGTAAGGTAAGAACAGGTAAGTATTTTCCTTTTTTTTTTTAAGTGCCTTGGAAGGCCTGACTTGGGCTCCCCTACATAGCGCTGGGCCCAATGGCCATGCCCATGAGACATATGTCACCTGGGCATGGCCATTGGGGTGGTGGGCATGACTCCTGTCTTTACTAAGACAGGAGTCATATCCATGGGGGTTGTACGTCAAAAAATTACGCTAGTCTGGTTAGAGGCATTTTTATGCGTTTAACCAGACTAGTGTCATCCTTTGATGCACAACCTCCTGTTCCCCCTTCGCTCCCGCCACCAGGCTAGCGTCCTTTTCAGAACGCTAGCATGACCTTAGCGCCATCTAACATCATTCCATAAATATGACGCCCGGCCAGCTTAGCGCAGTTTTGCGTGAAAATGTATACATCTGGGGCCTTGTGTCTGCCAATTTAGCAACCAGGACGAGGCATGCCTTTGAGGGGACATATTGCACATATCACAAGTTTCAGGAGCATGCAAGGGGTTAGCGACTGTTTTTTGCACAAGCTGGTAATAGCTATTCTGGGGTCCTGGAGGGACTGGAGGAGCAAACGGTATCCTATGCCCTGTGCCATATTGAGGCAATCTCCTTCTTTACAAAGATACCGAGGTACAGAGATAATACAAAAACTTTTCTGGTGCAGAGGGAGCTGAAGGGTTTGCAGAGTTTGAAGGAGGCAGGTCTGACTCCAGGCGTCCTAGGTGCAGTAAAGTTAGCTGCCATCATGGTCAACTTGGATAGCATTTGCAAGTCACAGGATAAGGTCTGACTTTTCAGGGCAGCCTTTTCCCTGGCAGTGCAGGAGGGGGCGCAAGTGGCCAAGAATAAAGGGGACAGAAGTGGGGTCTGCAGCAGGCAGATATTTATTGGCTAAACGGCTCGCTGGAGGTCACTATTGCTTGTTCAAAGACTGACCAGATAAGTAGAGGCAACCACATTCTGCTACACAGTGCCACAAGGAATGTGTGCTGAATTTGTAAGCTTTGCTGGCCCACTGCCTTCAAAGGACTATTGCCCCCTTTTGATTCACGAGGAAGGGACACCACTCACAAGGGTTCAGTTTTCCAGAGTGATTAGTGGAGCCCTGGGGGCTGCAGGTTGATCCCTATGAAGTACAGCTCCTATTAATTTAGGACTGGGACAGCCACTGATGTTGCAATGATGAGACTTGCAGGACCAGCAGTACAAAGCATTGACAGGTGGAATTCTGACTGCTACAAGTACTATGTGATATTGAACCTCTTCTAGGTGTTATGGCACTAATTTCTCATTCTTTTTTCAGTGTTCTCCTGTCGCGTGGGCTCTCATTATCCTAAATGAGACTACTGGATTTCTAGGCAGCAGGATCGATAACAGTGTGGGGGACTGAGTCTGACCCACGTGTAAGGAACTCTGTTACCCTAAGTCCGGTTTTTGCTCCGGCTAACTAGCAGTGCCTCATTCCTCCCACGGGGAAGAGATGATTGGGCAGCCGAGCGCATGACATCTTTGGAACTTCTCAGGGAAGTCGTGGTCACTCAGATCCAAACCAACTCTCTCATTTACAGTTTGATCTCATATACAAATGACAAAGGCAGTATAAGTTTTATATAATGTTTTAATAAAACAACTGCATTTTAGATAATAATGCGTGAGCCGCAATAACCAGAACCATACAACACAGTAGGATTGAAATAGTCACCAGGAGAGTAAAACATAAGAACAAAGCTATCATCGTGTCTATTAGTTTCTACTCTCCCTCTGCTTGATCTATTTCGAGCACAGCATGTTAAGCTTCTAGCTTGCCTTTCTGAATCACTGGAGAGACATCAGCCCTCATACCTGAGCAAAGGCCTGTGATCTTGTTTCAGCATCTGCAACGAGGCAGTCAGCGTCTAGTTGTGGTTTCCTGGTCGGAATCTCCCTCTTGCGTGTATTGGGACAAGGAAGTGATTTTATAACTAACATGTCAGCGTGATCACAAAATGTCCCTACGCAGGAATGCCAAAGACTAAACTCCTACCACGTCTATCGGCAATGTACCAGACTGTATCCTTGACTGAAGCGCTGAGTGAACAGGAATGTGTTATGGAGAACTCCAGTGCTGAAGTAGGCTAAACAGTGTGATATGAATAAAAAACAAGACCGTAGAACTGGCTATTTGAAAAATAACAGTACGAAGCCTAATAAAAAGCATTTAGAGCAAAGTGCACAGAGGCTCTAAGCTGCAAGCAAATGAATAAAATACATCCAGGGCAAAGTGCACAAAGGCCTAAAGCCTGAAGCTAATGCGCATAGGATACGTAAAACTAACCACACTACACTCCTGTTGACGCAGTTAGAAGACATGCAAATCTGATGCGGCTCCTGGATACTTCATCGCCTCCTGTCAACATGTGAGCGGGGACTGTTGCAGAAGTGCTGGGTGTTGGGTCACTTGTAAGTGAGGCATGCAAATGTTTTCTATTTCACAGGTGAGAACTCAGTCGGGGCAAAGGAAGTGGGATATTGTCTGAATTTCTGTGGTCAAGGAAGGCTGTGTTTGGCCAGTTTGAGGATGGCATTGGACAGACTCTTTCCCCATGGGGTTTCTGCTCCCAAGGATTAAAATTGTGCACCTTGGAGGCACAGATTTGATGGAACATGGGAGGAAGGACTTGTTTGAACTGGTTATTTATGAGATTTGTTGGTGCACCAAAATTTTCATGAGACCATGATCGTGTGATTTAACATAGTTCCCTGGTTGAACTGTAGTGGTGATAAGTCTGTCAGAGCCCTCACCTTAACTGTTGTTTGGTGGTTGAAAAGGAAGGTTAAGAAATTATTCGGGATTGCATGGATGTCATCTATACCGAATGGATGCAAGAAAGGAGAACGCTTCTTCTTGCAGAATGGAGTCCACTTGTCTAAGGAAGGTAATGCAATGTTTCTTGAGACTTTGTTGGCATGATTAGTGCAGCATCCATGGTATGTTAGGTAGGGCCAGATAGTAGGTGAACTATGATAGCCCATTGCAGGCAGGACCATAATTGGTGGCAATATTTAGGGTCCATGTACAGCAACGTTTTTGACCAAAATTAACAACAGCATCACTGGACCCTCCTAGGGGTGCTGGCAGCAAAGTCAAAATAAGGTTGCAGTGGTGTGGGAGGTTGGGGATGGTCACTGACACAGTAACATTATCTGGTAGCCACCCACACAAGCACAGTTGGTGCTAGCTAGCACAGGCCCTTTGAAAATAAGGAATATGGGTGTAAAGGTGACCAAGGTAGGCAGCCTGCACAGGATCCCCAAGATTGGGACATAGGTTGGTGGGTTCTTCCCATAGGGAGGGACCCATCCATTGTCCATTATGGGTGAGGGGTTTTAAGAGGAAGGGTCCTAAAATCAGTCATAATCTTACTTAGAATGCTTATGTTGTCTTGGTTGCACAGGAACAAAACTAGTAATCGTTAGGTAACTCCCATGTTCTTGAGTCTCTGTTATTGCTAGGTCTCAATTCTGTAAACAAGATGTGATTATTGTAGTCATTTGTGTTGTGGCTCAAGAGGAGCAAACTACCAAATTTACAGTCAGTTTATTGATTTGCAACATAAAAATTGTGTCATTGTGCAGTGAGCTTGTGTGATTAAATTGTTTGTTATCATGGCCAACTGCTGTCATGTTGTGAAGTCTGTGTAGTGGGAAAAGGATCCCAAAGCTTCAAGCAACTTTCAGGGGAGTTCCTTAATGACATATTTGAATTGTATAAAATAGAAAAATGTTAAGGCTTTCTTAAGTAGGAAAGGCTGTTGTGATCTTTGTGACAAGTCTTAGTTATTTTACAGTGCTGACCTTAACACTTTGAGTGTTCCATGTTTCTTCATTCTGAGTCTCCAAAAATGATCAGGGGATCATGGCACGGGAGCTGTTTTTCAGGCAATTATTGACAAATAGTGTTTGCAGGTTTTTTAGACACATAAGATATATGGCTTAAAGTATATTAATTATTTGACAGATGAAAATAATGTGTGTTTAAATCTGACAATATGTGCTGCTGTATTTTGAGATTTGGACAGAGTCCTGTAAAGCATTAAGGAGTTTTTGCAGCTTCCAGATTTGACATTTTGGAAGGACATTATGGGGGTCATTCCGACTTTGGCGGGCGGCGGAGGCCGCCCGCCAAAGTAACCCCGTCGGAAGACCGCGAGGGTCATTCCGACTTTCCCGCTGGGCCAGCGGGCGACTGCCAAAAGGGCGCCCGCCGGCCCAGCGGGAAAGACCCTGCAACAAGGAAGCCGGCTCCGAATGGAGCCGGCGGAGTTGCAAGGGTGCGACGGGTGCAGTGGCACCCGTCGCGATTTTCTGAAAATCTTAATGGGGCCCTGTTAGGGGGCCCCTGCACTGCCCATGCCAGTGGCATGGGCAGTGCAGGGGCCCCCAGGGGCCCCACGACAGCCGTTCCCACCATCCTGTTTCTGCCGGTGAAAACCGCCAGAAACAGGGTGGCGGGAAGGGGGTCGGAATCCCTTGCAGCGCCGCCATGGAGGATTCCCTGGGCCAGGGGAAAACCAGCGGGAAACCGCTGGTTCCCCTTTTCTGACCGCGGCGGTAAGAATGGCCCTGGAAGCACCGCCAGCCTGTTGACGGTGCTTCCGTGGTCCCCGGCACCCCCTATATATCCTATTACAATAACAACCTTTCAATAGGCCTAGTGATTTTCCTAGATCAATGGTATGGCTAAATGTCAAACATAAGACTGTCTTATTTGATGTGCTCTGTGCAGGGTTCATGCCTTTGACACTGTATTCACATGAAATGCAGGTGATCCATTTTTTCAGCAGTTGCTCAGTTTGTGGCCTTTTCTATTTGCGTGGCAGCACTGTGAATCACCAATGGACAGAACAAGGATTGAATGTTATTGTTATTGTTTTTATTCATTCTCAGCATCACAATGTTTGAACTATTGTGGCAGAGGCTCTTTGTCTACAAATAATGATGCATGTCTGTAGGAACTCTGAGATTTTGTTCTTATATTTGGCCATCCATTAACTCTTTGTTAGATCTGGATACTATCTGAAAACATCTATATCTCTATATGTACATATTGAATAATAATGGTGAGGACCATTGTGCACCTTAGAACCCCTCAAGAGAACCCTGGGGCTGTAGTATCAAAGGAGCCCTGGGGAAGCAGGGGGTGTATGCGCTTGCTTTGTGCACTGGTGCAATATAAGAATGAGTCCCCTTAAAATGACTAAGCACTTTGACTCCGCATCTGCTCTGCATCAGCTATCCATTATAGACATTGGCGCAGATTTCAGAAAGACAAAATGCATAGTCGCTCCCTCAGACGGTGCTCCTTAAAAAGGGGGCATAAAGGGTCTTATTGATTATCTGACATCTTCCTGTAGGCAAGTCATTTCATCCACCTGCAGGATGATCTCTATCTCCCTTTGAATTGTGGGCTGGGTGAAAGAAGGACCAGTGGCTTCAAACAGCTGGTCGGACTTTCACTAATATGCTGTCATTAGGCCAGGTGCAAACTTGAGGCTCTGCTACAGGCAACTTATTCATTGTGATAGGGTATGTTGACCACAAAAATGCATTATGTAAATCAAAGGTGTAAGTAGTTCCTAAGAAAGAAAAAGCAAATCAGGGTGTTGGGATAATTTGACTTGTGTCACACCATGTACCACTGTATCCGAAAAGATACTGAAGATTATTGAGAGAGACTGGCTACAGGATCCCTTTCTCTACCAATTCCACACTTCTCATTTAAACAGACTGCAAACATGATTGTGCATACAATACCATGCACTGCTGTAAAACACACATGCACTGTTGTAGAACACACACAACAATCACTGTGGGTGGGGGAGGGTGCCACCAGATACAGGTCATTATCCATACTGGTCTTGTGGATCTGTAGCCTCACTGAACCATCAAAGGTTGTTCAACTTGATGATGACCAGTCTTGGGTCCAAAAGTCACACACCCATTGCAATTCTAAGAACTACATTTATATGATTACCTGCCCCTGTAAGAAGTGCTATATTGGCATGATGACACGTGCAGTTAAGCTCAGGATTATGGAACACTGTAGTGGGATTCGATGATTCGACTCACTTTCTTGATGCACAGCATACACCTTACGACATACACTGGACAGTCCTCGACGTACACCCCGAGATGAGCAAAAATACCCTGAATTGGAAGGAACAGAAATTGATTTTTCATCTTTCTAAACACAAAGTAGGGATTAATGACAATATCACCTGGGGTGAAATTGCTATAATTAGGTATAGGTATGCTCCTAATTATGGATGTTTAACACTGGGTGCCCTTTAGTATGGTTGTTGGTATGGTCTTTGCAATGTGCTCCGGAGCCACTGCCTGGGGTTTTTCATGACCCTACATCTACTCTTTGTGCCACTACCATACCTTATATGTTAACCAGAATTCATCAAACCGCAATAAATGACTTGTGTTGTAGTATTCTAGAGTTTCTTTTCATACTCCCACATCCTTACTTGCTATTTATTAAAGCATAAACAGTGGTTCACACTACATGACATCCATTATCTGATGTCTGAATTGAAATATACAAGGTGAGAGTTTTCCCCTTTTTATAGTTGGTGACTCCAACCGTTTTTGTTTTAGGAATTGTGGGCTATAGATTCTCTGTACACTATGGGCAGGCTGGGTTTGTTCAACCTGTACTTTTTCCCAGTGTTGGCATGTCCGTGCTAAGATGGTCACCACCATTAGGGAACTTGACGCATAGTTTTGCTCAGTTTAGCTTGCGCCCGATTATGAATGCTACGGGTTACCTTTGTTTAATTTTATCTTCATTTTATTTCCATTTGCTTTAGCATCCCTTTGAGGGGGTTACACTGCCCCATCAGTGTCTGAACGAGACCACTCGAATTTCGAATAACTGTTGCTTCTTTTAATTTGCTCTCCACTTTCAAGTCACCAGTGAGCGCTTCCTGTGCCACTCATGCTGGGTCATAAAATATAACCTGATACAGTAAGCCTTATTTGTATTTAGATATGAGCAGTGACTCTGCTGACCATGGAGTGTTTATACATGTCCATTTCAGTCCTTTTTGCTTTTTAAATGGTTTTATGTGAGTCGTTGTCTTTGTAATTAACATTGGGTATGAAGCCCTGACATGGGGCTGAGAAGCATTACAGAGGTGCTTCAGTTTTTACATATTTTTTCGCAACATTGTTCATCACTTAAATGCTATATTTTGGTGTTATGTTTCCGTTTCAGGTCGGTTCTCTACTTGCAAGGTTCATTTTTAGTCCACTTTCTTCACAATTGGTATAGGATCGAAAGCATTCCTCAGTTTTTGGCACCCCATTCATGAGTAAATTGAGGCCTTGGTCCTAACAAATTGCCAGATCATCACTGACTGTAAAGAGTCAAGAAACATGTTGACCTTTTTCCTAGAATTTACCTGTTGAGCTAGCGAGGATCACTGTATCCACTTCTGGCCAGTGACATTTTAATCATAAGGGCTTCTGAATATTAAATAAGATTAGGATATCCCTTAGTTATTTTTAGCTATCACTTTACTCCAGTCTAATCAAATCATTATACAGAACAGTGCGCCTCACACTTCACATCGGCAGTCAACAAAATATAACTCCAGCAAAGAGTCCCCGTGCAGGGCCCGTTGGGCATTGCAGCACAGGCACAATGAGGAGTTGCCCGATGATGAAGGATGACACCTTTTTGGGCATGTGAGGGCTCTAGCTTCTCAGGTAGCAAATCCTCCGATCAGGTGGCTCAGGTTGTTTCCGACCTATTTTGCTCTTTCTTTCTTAGGAACTGCATACTTCTTGGATTTACATAGTCTCTGAGGGTTGAGTATGCTGGGCCTTTATCTGTCCTCTGTCTCTTATTTATAGTAGGCCCTAAAGTGCATTGTCAGACTGACCAGGTAAGTTCTATATACCTATGATATGGACCCTGATGTTTCTAAATAGACTGAACAATTAAGAAATGTAGATTTCAGTAATTCACTTCATATAGGAGTAATCTTACTGCCATTTATCAAGGCCCATTTTTGAGTGTTGTATCTTGTCGCTGCTGCATATAAAGATGAAATTTAAGGATTATTAGCACTACATTGGAATGGTTTAGGATAGAAATATACTGAGCTTGTCATCCCACATTTGTTGAGAAGTCTCTTGACCTTAACATTAGGGACCCTGTAGTATTTTCATCTTTTCTTCTGTAGGATATGATGTTACATCTAGTGTAATGCTGTCCATTACAAGCATAGGGAGAAACTTGTTTTGTAGGCCTTGCTTTGCACAAGCGCTATTCTGCCTTGCAAAAACTTGCATTTAGTTGGAATGTTTAGTATTGACTTTCCAATCTACATTATATGATCCATTTGTTACTTCCATTTCTTCCCTGCAAAAAAACAGAAAAATGTCTGCAGAGACACTCTTGTTCTGTTTGATGGGATGCTTAGTTTTGCAGGTAGTAAACCTTCTGTTTTGGTCCTTTATTCACCTCAGTGTTCTTCATTCCAGGCAGAACCTGACATTTTAGGCCAACATTTTTCTTTCAAGTTAAAGTTTCATAAGGATATTGCAACTATATCAGCAAGAGCAAAATATAAGGAGTAGAGAAACGTGGCTTTGCTCCTACAGCTGCAGTGTGAGCAAAGAGCCACTGAAATAACAACTAGGCAACTTCCTTCTGCTTGGAAGAGTTAAACTGCCTAAGAAAGGAGGAACATCCTAACCAAGATGTGCCGGCCTGAAGGCCCATTGTAGAGTTTGTGTGGCAGCTATTTGTTGCTTTTGTATGTCTGCCAATGTATTGGAGTGTTTAACAGTTTGTTATTCAATTGTTTTTCAATTAATTGATGTTTTGGTGTACTTTATATGCAAAGGAATGAATGATTATTGTTTCATTACTTGCAAGAAAGGGAGGTGTACAGTATCCCTTGTGTCCCCATTCCCTGTATGTCTGAGGTGGTGCATGGGACGCTGATAGAGCATTATGCAGCAGAATGTTAGTGTGTGGTGTGATGTGGAATCTAGAAGATAGGGACAGTTAGAAAAGGATGGAGCCCTTGCAGGACCTACCCACTGTTGCTGTAACCTAAAGGTCTAACATGGGCTAACAAACTTACTTCATACCAAAATGGCTCCATGCTCTTGTATGAAGACCCGACCATCTAACTACAACGCTATTTCTTCCTCTTACTTAACAGTTTTGGAAATTTTACTGATTGTTTTTCTAACTTTAATGTTGCACTCTCAGTTTCCTGAGGAAAAGCCTGCTTCCTTCTGTGATATTAACATAAGAAGACCTGTTTTTTTCATTTGTGGGATGCCATACATTGTTCTCCCCACAGTTAGTAATACTGGCTCGCTCACGTGGTAAAACTGAAGCTATGTGTTATTCTGCATAAAAACATGAAAACATTGGATTGAGGAGCACATCAATACCTACAGGAAAACAAAACCATCTGCTAATGGCTTTTCTCTCCATATGGGTATTCCCTATGTAATAATTGCAGAACTCAGAATAATTATGATTTAACCTGAATTTCACCTAGCAAGTCAGAATATAGACTTGTGATTCATTCCAAGTCTGCAAAGAATAGGGAATTTGAGAGCATTTGGTAAAAATTGAGTAATGTCTTCCAATTTGTAAATCCATTAAAGTAGCCTCAATATTGCACACTTCCCAGCGTAAAAATATTTATATTTTCAGCCGAATCCTGGGACATATTTATCAAAGTTTTGTGTCGACCCTGTGCCACACAATGAAGTGCAAGTGTTAGACCTCACAGCCTTAGGGTGGTCACCCCCACCTTTTTGCCTGCCTTCCTACACTGCTTTGCTGGTTTTAGGACTCTGCACACTTTACCATTGCTAACCAGTGCTAAAGTGCATATGCTCTCTCCCTTAAAACATGGTAACATTGGTTCATACCCAATTGGCACATATAATCTACTTGTAAGTCCCTAGTAAAGTGCAGGGCCTTTTGATTGAATGCTAATACTGGTTGTGCCACCCCATTCGTAGCCTCTTCTCCTTTTCTCAGGCCTGCTATTGCAAGGCCTGTGTGTGCAGTTTCAATGCCAGTTTGACTTGGCAAGCCTTTAACTCCCCTTTTTCTACATATAAGTCACCCCTAAGGTAGGCCCTAGGTAACCAATAGGGCAGGATGCTGTGTAAGTAAAAGGCAGGACACATACCTATGTGTTTTGTATGTCCTGGTAAAGGAAAACTCCTAAATTCATTTTCCACTGCTGTGAGGTCTGTTCCTTTAATAGGCTCACATTAGGGCTGCCCTCATATACAGTTTGAGTAATTGATTATGATCAGAAAGGGATAGACAGGTCATATTTAGTATTGCCAGAATGGTAATACAAGATCCTGCTGACTGGTGAGGTTGGATTTTATATTACTATGTTAGAAATGTCACTTTTAGACAGTGGGCATTTCTCTACACTTAAAATCCATCTGTGCCTTACAGCCTGTCTCCAATCCACTTCTGGGCTGGGCTGGTTGACAGCTCCCTTGTGCATTTCACCCAGACAACCACAAACAAAAGATGCTCAGTCACACTTGCACACATCTGCATACTGAATAGGGCTGGAGGGTGTGGACACGCTTGACACTTAAATTTTAAAGGATGGTGGCCTGCACTCACACAAAGGACTGCCACACCCCTCCCGGGACCCTGGCAGACATACCTGTATTGAAATGGGACCTTGTGCACTTCAAAACCACTCTTTGAAGTCTACCCCACTTCAAATGCACTTTTGGGTATATAAACTGGGTCTCTGACTCTACCAACGCAGGCGCTTCCTTGGACAGACAGTTTGAACCAGATCAAGCAATCTGCCAAGAGGAGCTGCCTGTCTGCCCAAAGGACTCACCTGGACGTCTTTGCTGTGAAGGACTGCTGCCTTGCTGTTGCCCTGCTGCCTTGCTGGCCTCTGGCTCTGCTGAGAAGTGCTCTCCAAAAGCTTGGATTGAGCTTGGCTCCTGTTTCCTGAAGTCTCAGGCCCAAAACGACTTCATCTCTTCAAAGGAACTCCTTGTGCGGCAGAAATCGATCCACAGCCTGCCAGAATCGATACACAGCCTGCCTAGCGGTGAAAGAAACACCCCACCGCCGACCTGGAACAATGCAGCCCGACTCCCTGACTGGAGATCGATGCAGAGCCTGCGTTGCGACCATAAATTTGACGCACAGCCCATTGGATCGACACATCACCAAGCTGGAACAATGCAGCCCAATTTGCTGCATGAGGGATTGACACAGCGCCTGCCATGCTACAGAAATTATGACGCATCACCCACCGGATTGACGCAGCACCTGTGACTTCGTCCTGCACAACCAAGATTTCCACACATCGTCCTGGGGCGTCAAAAGACCGCACATCACAGGGAGGTCCCAAAACTGTGTGCGGGAAAGTGACGCAAAGCCCTTGCAGTGTGGGAAGAATTGACGCATTGTCCGTGTGCATCCGGAAATCAGACACACACCTTCCTTTTTCCACGCATCTCCTCCTCTGTGGTCTTCGTGCATGTAATTTTGACGCATACCAGGTACTTTGTGCACACAAGAGACATCTCTTGATTTTTAAAGACTTACTACTCTCCTTATCATTGCAAACGTGATATTTCAACTTGTGCTTATCAAATCTTAATCATTTTGACCTTAATTTACTCAGATTAATATCCTATATTTTTCTAAACCTGTGTGTTGTATTTTTGTAGTGTTTTCACTCTGTTATTGCATGATTTCTTGCGCAAATACTTTACACATTGGATTCTATGTTAAGCCTGACTGCTCAGTGCCAAGCTACTAAAGGGTGGGCACAGGATAATTTGGATTGTGTGTGACGTACCCTAACTAGGTTTGTGATCCCTACTTGGACAAGGGTGTATACTCCTGACAATTAGAGACCCCATTTCTAACAGCAAGGTTGATACAAAACCTAGAATGATATTTACCAAGCCACGCAAAGCTACCTTGCGTGGCCCTGCATGGGCTGGTAAATCTGGACTAACAAACTTAAGTGCAAGCTGCTGCATTGCATTACTGCACCCCAGGGAGGCGTTCCATTGGTGGAGCGTGGGTGTTCTCATGCACCAGCCAGTAGATTTAGGTCTATCCCCAATTTACCAAGACGGGGAAACCAGTGAATATGTCAAAATGCTATGCCTTCTTGCTAAGAGCAATTCTGTGTGAAAAACAGGCACCTTTGGTGCAAGGGAGTCTGCGTTGGGCACTAGGCAGCAGTGTGTTCGCCAGCGCAGGCAGAGAGCAGAAATTTGCCATATTTTGATGGAAATGGTACATTCCACCTTTCTCTCTTTCATGCAGATATGCCCAGCAATGTGTCTTGCTGTGCTGAGTTGCATGAAATAAAGATAAATATGCCCCCTGTGTACAGATGTGTAGTTGTGAATGTATCCATTGCTGTTCCTAAATTAAGATCCTTTTTTAAATTTCAGACAAAATGTTTGTTTCATAAATAGTGGATTTGATGTAATAATTCTTAGAATTTAACCTGAACTCCACTTTTCAATTCAGAAAGTATCTATTGTTCCAGTGTGACGTAATCAGAGAATATTGAAATTTGGGGGGATAAGACAAATTGTAATGGATTAAAAAATATTACTACAAAGAGCCAACCTGTGTATTTTTACAATAAAAGCTGTACATGTAGACAAAACATATTTTCGGTAAATGTTCAAAGAAACTATTCTTGCTATGGGAACGGTGGACTGTGATGCTCTTTACTTCACATAGAGACATTGGCCCGTATTTATACTTTTTTTGCGCCGCATTTACGTCATTTTTTGACGCAAAAACGGCGCAAACTTGCAAAATACCATTGTATTTTATAGGTTTGCGCCGTTTTGCGTCAAAAAGCGGCGCAAATGCGGCGCTAAAAAAAGTATAAATACGGGCCATTGTCTTTTTGATATGAGTTGTCATTGTTTTATAAAAAGACTTTTCCATCACATGGGAAATTCTTTAACTTTACATACATTTATTTTTTCCTGATTGGTGTTATTATAGAACATTATAGAATGTGTGTTGAGCTGAACATGGCAGTATTTCCCCAGGGTCTTAGTTAGAAAACCTAACAAATTAATCAAATTTGTCAAGTATATTTAAATTTCTATTGCATGCATGTTTAACTTAATTTGCATATTCACTAAGGGCCAAATGTATCAGACATTTTTGTGATCACTGTTTGCGACCGCAAAAATGTGTTTTGGTATGTAATAAGTCCAATTTGTGATTTGGTAATTTGTTACCCAATCGCAAATTGGATTTGTGATTACATACCGATTTGGTATTAGGAAGGGGCGTGTCAAGGGCGTCTCTTCTTAAAACCGAATTGCAGAGGTATGTATGATTAATTTGTGACCATGAATGCGGTCGCAAAACAATCGCAGTTACCACCTACTTTAATGATGAAGAAGCCATGAGCCTGATAGTCATTGATGGCTGCCTTTCAGATTCCTTCAGAAGACACATGTTGAGAGAGTCACTCACTTTAAAGAAAATGTAAATGGCTGCAAGGACAGATCAACAAGCAGATCAACAAGCTTCTGGTGTGGATGCAGAAGTAATGCATAATGATTCAGCGTTGATTATGAAAAGCAAGCAAAAGCACAAAATAAATGCACACAAGTCAACATCTCAGAAGAAGAAAAAGGTATGCTTCCGATGCAGTTTTTAATTATTTCCTTATGAAGGTAAATATCCAGCAATATTGCAGACTTTCAAAGGCTGTGGGGAAGAAAACCACGTTATAATGGTCTGAAAAGCTAAAAAGAAACCAAATGCATCACAGCGAGAAGAGAAAATGGATGCCAGAAGGTTCCATTGGCAATCTCACGACACCCACAATGCCAAAAGGCAACATCAGCTGCAACAGGTAGAAACCAAGCACAGTCAATCATTGTCAAATTCATCATATAATGGCACTTTAACATCATTTTCAGTCTCTAGCACAGAGGACAGATGTGTCCTGATGTCAACTAAGAAAAGACATGCACATTTAGGATTAGCTGCTTGCAAAGAAGACTAAAAGTCAAATAAGACTCACTGAATGAAGCAACAAAGTTAACTTGGACATCAGCTAAAAAGTACATTAAAGGTGATGGGTTGTCCCATAACTTCCATTATAGACAGTGGTGTGTTGATTAACATCATGACAATAAAATGTTTAACAGCCTGTCTCCTGTTACCATGCTTTACTCTGTCAAACACAAAGGTATACATGTGGGCTGCTTCACAACATTTAAGGAGTAAATGGTCATTTACAGCTACCTTGCAACACAAAACAATACTACTTTTTAAACTCATTAGTTTTTTCAGATAAAAAAGACTGTGTTTCGGAGTACCTTTGGTTGAAATATTTCAGGATGTTATTTGCTGACTTATTCAATCTGTTATGAATGATTTCAATTAAAGTGATGACATATTTGTAGTTAGGGCAACAAAAAAGGAGCATGCAACAGCTCTTATGCAAGTGTGTCAATTACTGCTGATGCAGGTCTCACTCTGAATGCAGCAAAGTGTGAGTTTCACAAATCTATACTTAAATTGTTTGGGCACAGAATCTCAGATGGGCGATTGACCTTTGCCCCTGAAAAGCTACAAGTACTGTGAGCTTCATGCACCTCAGAAGATGTAACATCTTTCTTCTTAGTCATGGCCAGTTATGGCTCAAGCTACATTCATGACTTTGCTGCAGTAAGTGCCTCATTGAGGGACTTATTAAATCAGAATGTCCAATTTCAACGGTCTCCTGCATTTGATCACAGTTTCAAAGAAATAAAACATGCAATTGAGAATGCAACTGAAATGGCCTATTTTGGACTCAAGTCACATACTGAGATCACAGTAGATGCAACCCTGGTGGAGCTGGGGGTTATCCTTGCTTAATACAATGGCCATCCGAATGTCTAGAAACACATTGTGGTCTATACCAGTAGAAGCCTGTCTGAAATAGAATGAGCCTACTCTCAGCCGGAGAAGGAGAGTCTGGCTGTAGTATGAGCCTGCAAACATTTTAAAGCATTTTCATATGGGAAACATTTCACTATTGTCAGAGACCACCAGGCATTGCTCACTGTTAGTCTCAGCATCATTGGTATGGTCTTGCCTAACTTTTTGCCTCTACTTTACAGGTTCCTTCTGTGAGCTGGACTTTATTTTTGCTCTTTTGTTTGCTCTGGACACTTTACCGCTGCTGACCAGTGCTAAACGGTAAGTGTTCCCTGTATAACATATATGCGTACATTGGCTCATCCATAATTGGCATATTTGATTTACTAATAAGTCCCTAGTAAAGTGCACTAGAGGTGCCCAGGGCCTGTAAATCAAATGCTTCTAGTGGGCCTGCAACACTGGTTGTGCCACCCACATTAGTAGCACTGTAAACATAGCTCAGATTTGCCACTGCAGTGTCTGTGTGTGCAGTTTTAAATTGTCACTTCGACTTGGCAAGTGTATCCACTTGCCAGGCCTAAACCTTCCCTTTTTATACATGTAAGGCACCGCTAAGCTAGGCCCTAGGTAGCCCCGTTGGCAGGGTGCAGTGTATGTTAAAGGTGGAACATGTACTTATGTATTTTCCATGTCCTGACAGTGAAATACTGTGAAATTCAGTTTTCACTGTTCCAAGGCCTAACTGTCTCATAGGTTAACACAGGAGCTGTCTTTAAATGGGAGCAGATAGAAATGTGGAGGTTAGGGTCTCTGAACTTACAATTTAAAAATACATCTTTTAGTGAAGTTGTTTTTTAGACTGTGGCCCTCATTCTGACCTTGGCGGGCGGCGGAGGCCGCCCGCCAAAGTCCCGCCGTCAGATTACCGTTCCGCGGTCGAAAGACCGCGGCGGTAATTCTGACTTTCCCGCTGGGCTGGCGGGCGGTCGCCTTCAGACCGCCCGCCAGCCCAGCGGGAAAGAGGCTTCCACGATGAAGCCGGCTCGGAATCGAGCCGGCGGAGTGGAAGCTGTGCGACGGGTGCAGTTGCACCCGTCGCGTATTTCACTGTCTGCGCAGCAGACAGTGAAATACTTGTAGGGGCCCTCTTACGGGGGCCCCTGCAATGCCCATGCCAGTGGCATGGGCACTGCAGGGGCCCCCAGGGGCCCGCGACCCCCCCTACCGCCATCCGGATCCCGGCGGTCCGACCGCCGGGATCTGGATGGCGGTAGGGGGGGTCGGAATCCCCGCGGCGGTGAAGCAAGCTGCGCCGCCGTGGAGGATTCAATGGGGCGGCGGTACACTGGCGGGACCCCGCCAGTGGTGCCGGTCCGACCGCGGCTTTACCGCCGCGGTCGGAATCCCCATTGGAGCACCGCCGGCCTGTCGGCGGTGCTCCCGCGGTCCTCCGCCCTGGCGGTCAAAGACCGCCAGGGTCAGAATGACCACCTGTGTGTTTGAAAATGCCACTTTTAGAAAGTAGGCATTTTCTTGCTTAAACCATTCTGTGACTCTGCCTGTTTGTGGATTCCCTGTCTGGGTCTGTCTTACATTTGGGCTCTTTGCACCTCTCCTATAGACAGTGACACAAAGGGAGCTGGGGTGTAGCCTGCATATCCTGATGGGCCATCTGGGCTGAGGGGAAGGGAGGAGTGGTCACTTATACCTGGAAGGGCTGTGCCTCCCTCACACAATGCAGTCTTCAACCCCCTAGTGTGTGTCTGGGGCCTGGCATGGGCAAGGCAGGATATTGAAAACAACAGAGACTTCTCTTTGAAGTAGCCCTACTTCAAAGACAGGGAGGGGTGTGAGTAGAGCACCAAAACCCCCTGAAAATCAGATTACTTATGGAACCAAGATGAACCTCTGCCCAGGAGAAGAGCTGGAGAAGCTGCAGGAGGAGTAGTACTGCCCGTTTGCCTGTGACTGTGCTTTGTTGGGTTGGCCTGAAGTAGCTGCTTCTACCTGAGAGAAGTCAGAGACTGACTTTTGTGTGACTTCCCACTGGTGAAGAATCTCCAAGGGCCTGAACTGAGCTTGCCTCCTGTTGTTGAAGTCTCAGGATAACAAAGACTTCTCTTGGCCAGCACTTAGACTTTCTGCTGAGATTCCTGATTGCCAAGTGGTGCCCTAACCTGTCTCTGGGCCCTTGAAAGGTGCAAATGGTGAAAAAGGACAGAAATCCTTGCAAAGACTGCCGTGCGGGGAAACTTTTGACGAACCACCTGCCTGATGGCAGTTAAACGATGCGCTGCTGGCCTCATGGCCAAAATCAATGCTTCACCTGCATCGTGGCTAGGAGATTGATGCAACGCAGCTGGAGAAACAGCACACAAAACCTGCAGCGGCTGCTGTTAACAACGCAAGCCCCCAGGCAACACAGTTTCTTGACACTGTGCAACTGGATTTCAACGCAACATCACTGGGTGTGGAAAATCAATGCAAAACTTGCCCGGACACGAGGTGTCTGCCCGGGATCTACGCATCAGTCTCTTGCGTGAGAGAAGAAATGACGCACACCAACCCGACCGGAAGAGGAACGATGCACGGTCTTGCTTGCGAGTTGGAAATCAACGCATCACTGGCCTTTTTTGATGCACACTCACCCGTTCCGCTTTATTTCAACGGTACGCATTAAGGTCGTCATTGTGAACATGGTGGTAAACACCATCCCCCGTTGTGGCGGCGGTTAACAGAAGACCGCCATTGGCGGTCAACAGAAACCCGCCATATAATGATGCCAAAAACAGAAACCTCAAAAAATTCTGCTACCTCCAGCCACTGCCAGGGCCCTTGATAGCAGAAAGGCTGCACACCCCACACCGCCACCGCCAAGGCAGACAAATCCCCGCCCTCCAAATAATGATGCACTAATAACCGCAGCGTATAGTGGATGTTGAATGACCATAGGCGGTATGGACTGCCACGGCCAGCAAATGGACCCAACAGCAAGAAATGCACACATTGGCTACTTTGAAACCCACACACCTGACACACATCCACAACACTATAAAATACCCACATACCCATGCCACAATCCTTTGCATTGCCAATAGGACAACTGAGACACAACACGCAGACAAAGAAGGCAACATCACACAAGTCACACACCCAAACACACAAGAGCACCCTCACCAATATCCACACAACACATCATCCACAACACTCACCTAAGCACCCACGCTTCACAGATAGGGAGCTAAGAACAATGGTGGGCGAAATACTCAAGGTCGAGCTACAAATCTTTGGGGCACAGGTCCAGCACACACACATCGCCAGGAAGATGGAGTTATGGCAGATGATTGTCAACAAGGTCAATGCAGTGGGAAACCATCCACCCACGAGGGGCGACATCTGCAAGAGATGGAACGACCTGCATGGAAAGGTGAGGTCGAGGGCATCCAGGCACAACATTGTGGTCCAGAAGACTAGGGGATGACCTCCACCTACAGCCTCCGGCTACACCTACTGGGAGGAAAAGGTACTGGCCATCCTGCACCCTGAGGGCCTCACTGGACTCACTGGAGGAATGGACTCGGGTAAGTCATCTACAGTTACCCCATATCCACCACACCTGCAATGCATGCACCACCCCACCCCTCCAACTACATCCAGGCCACAATCACTACATCCAGTCACCCTGCATGCCCACATCCCCACCAATAGGCCCACATCCCTCCCCCTATGCACAGCCCCCTACCCCTATAAGGAATCACAATGGCACTACACCACCCACAATGCACCTCCACATCCCTTAAAAAACGCACTGGCAACCCCCCAATAGGTCCCTACATGCCCCAACAGGGGAATACACAGCACAAAATGTGGCAGAGCTGTGCATCCTTATTTGAATGAGTACATTTAACATACATGTCCATTCCCCCCTACAGGCACCACCACCCATGCTACCCTGAAGGAAAGGCCAAGGAGTGGCAGTGCCCCACATGGAGACAGAGGCTCCACTCAGGACACTGGAGAGGGAAGTGTGGACAGTGAAGAATACCCTGGCCTGTCACACAGTCCTGGACTGTCACCCTCCAGCAGCTCCACCCAGGACACCTCTGACACCCCTACCACCTAGCTACCAACAGCAGCTCTGGCCAAACAACCCCACACCAGTGTCTCCAGGCCAGAGACAGAGTCTCCACCTACTAACAAGCAGGATGATGATGGTCCCAGTACAAGTGGTACTGCCAGACCTGTGCAGGGGACACAGGCACAGCGGGCTAGGCCCAGTGGGAGGGTATCAGTGGCCCAGGGGGGAGGCCAAAGGATAGATGCTGCAGCCGGGAGGTGGTCTCTGGGGTCCTGGGAGCATACCACCATACACAAGACAGGATGGGCCAGATCCTGGCACAGGAACACCTGCAAAGACCAAGGCCCTCACTAAGAAGTGACTCTGACATGGACTGTCTCCAAAGTGAGCCACTGTGCCACCATCCTCACCCGCCACTAGCAACATAACAACTTGCAAGGGACAGATAGGCGTATACCCACTGCCACCAATTGTTGAGCCCATGTACCTAGTATGGACATCCACCATTAGCCCACTCCCTATCTCTGTAAAGCACACCAATGCATATATGACACCAAATAAAACACATGTACACCAGTTTGTATGTCCCCTGTCATAATGATGAATCATTTGTAAATGTTTATGCATTTGACAGTCAATTCCATAATCAGACCTTTATTGCTGGAATGACACCCCACACACAACATTGTGTGGAGTAAACAAAAATGTACACCATGTTTGTTTCCATGGCACATGCCACCTTCTTCTTCAGGTAACAGTGTCAATGGCTACAGACCCCACATGCCCATAGTGAATAAGTCAGACAGACATTATGCAGTGCAGACACCATCATGGGTGAACAGTACCTCATAGTCACTGGAAGTATAGTTGGATCAGCTGGTTCCTGGAGTGAACATCTTCCCCCTCATCATCCTCACCATCACTCTCATCCCCTCTCAGAGGAAGAAGGTCTGGATATACAGCACCCTCCTCCTCTAATAGGGGGATAGCTTTCCTCACAGCCATGTTGAGCAGCATGCAGCAGGCCACCACTATTCTACACACTTTCTCAGGGCCACAGCACAGGGAACCTCCAGAGAGATGGAGGCAATGGAATCTAGCCTTCTGGAGACCCACAGTGCACTCTATCACCCCCCCAGTCTGTCCTTTGGCCTCATTGTAATTCCTCTCTGCATCTGACCTTGGATTTCTCAAAGGTGTCAAGAGCCATTGCATGTTGGGGTAGCCAAAATCACCTGCAAAATTGTTTGGAACAGGGCTGTAACGAACTGCCATTACTTGCAGACAGCCTGGCTGTCAGCTATGTACTGATCCAAAGTCATACACACTCACCTATGAGCCATCCTCTGCCCCTTGTAGTTGATCCATCATGTGTGATACACTGCTGTTTCTCAGGACAAATGAATCATGGACTGATCCTGGAAACATGGTATTCACATGTGATATGTACTGGTCTGCAGTACACACCAATTGTACGCTCATTGAGTGGAAGTTCTTCCTGTTTCTGAACACCTGTTCATTTAGTCATGGGGATGAGAGCCATGTGGGTGCCATCAATGACACCTATGGGGAATGTTAGCAATGGCATAAAAGTCAGACTTGATGGCAGGGAGTTCAGCCCTTTGGGCAAACTTTACATATGTCTGCAGGTGTACTACAAATGCATCCAGGAATTTGGACAGGATGAGGCTAAACATTGGCTGTGAGAACCCTGCACCTATGCTCACTGTCACCTGAAATGAGCCAGTGGGCCAGAAATGGAGTACAGAGAACACTTGCACTTCCGTAGGGATGGCATGCTGATTCTGATTAGCCGGTCCCAGTACAGGATCCAGTAATGCACATAGCTCATGGATTGTTGTACGATTGAGACTGTAGGTGACAATGATGTGACGTTACACCATGGTATCCAAATCAACAAGAGGTCTGTACACAGATGGGGCACTCCATCGCCCCATGGGTCTGTACCTAGGGGGAGGAGAGAACACATGTAAGGGACTGGCATCCACATTCAAAACATGTTGGGTATGAATAACTGCTGTACAGTATGTAGGTTACACACAGAAGCAATGTATAATGTACAACTGTAGGGACATGTATGAAGTGGTACGTCTGGACTGTTGTGGGGAACAAACACTCATGTGGGCATGCGACTAAGGCCTGTGGTCCATAGGGCCTGAATGGGGCCCAAGACCAGGAAATATCTGCATTGTGCTAGCAAAATGGCAGCCTCCTGCCATTCAGATATGAAAGGGTGGAAGTGACTTCATTACACTTGGGGTTGTTGTTATGGCATAAGGCGGTGTCCACCGCCGTGCACCCATTCATTGGTTAGCATGGTTGTCAAAGGGAAACCTGGGCCTATCATGATCCCCGCCTGCGGTAACGGTGCACATCGCTGTGGAGCCTACGCCATGTCGTCACCCCTAGTTCAATTGACTCCCAGATCCCGTGCATGGAACTACTCCACTGGATGTGCTCCTGTGTCCTGATTCTGGTTACTCAAATGGCACAAGTCACAGGGGTAAGGACCCCGACCATCACCACGGAGGAGCTGGAGAAGCTGGTGGACGGGGTCCTACCCCTATATGCCAAGTTATATGGGCGACCAGAGGTGGAGGTGAGTAGGAGGATGACGTGCAAGGATGTGTGTGATGGTGGCGGATGCCTGTGTGCATGTGTGGTGGGTATGTACCTACACAGGCGTAGATTGTGTCAAGTATCGTGAGTGAGGTGGTGAAATGATCTTGTAAAGTAACCGTCCCATAGGGGACGTATAGTCAGCGGTATCACATGGCCATATCCTGAACTCTGTTTTTCTTTTCTGTGTGTCCCATACAGGTCAGCGCCCATCAGAAGAGGGTACTCTTGCAGGCCATCGCCAGGGAGGTGCGGACCCTGGGGGTCTACAACTGGTAGAGCACCCACTGCAGGAAGCAGTGGGAGGACCTGCAGCGCTGGGCCAGGAAGGCCTGCGAGGCCCACCTAGAGAAGTCCTCCCAACGAGGAAGGGGTGCCTGTCGGGCCCTGACCCACCTACCGTCTGGCATTCTGGGGATGGCATATCCAGAATTGGATGGACGCTTGAAGATTGCACAGTAGCCACAAGGAGGTGAGTATCAACACCATTTCATGCCTCTTTGATGGATGGCTGAGGGTGCTGTAGTATGTTTGCTGTCTAGTGCCAATAACTCTGAGAGGTGTCTGCCATCAGTCCTGCCCCCATGGCCACTGAGATGATTAGGGGCAGGTCTGCAGTTCATCAGGTCCTTGTGTCATGTGAGAGAAGAGTTGTATGTGAGGGGTATGGCCACTAGTCAGGGGCATAGGCATGACTGTAGGTGCTGCGTGTAGGTGTGTAACCTGGGTGGGAGTGTGTGTGCACCAATTTGTACATCCATTCAGGTATTTATAGATATATCTCATGTTTTGTTTCCCCACCCCTGTACTCTTGTGTTGTCTGTGTACACCAGCATCATCTGGCGAGGGAGCAGTGGCACAGGCAAGTGGGAATGCAGCGGCCCATAGTTCCAAGGAGGCAGAATCTACTGACGCCAAGGGGACCAGTGGGTTGGAGGGCGAGGGAAGTACCACGGGGAGGCTACTACCACTCTGATACCTCCTCCGATGGGAGCTCCCTGCTGGTGGTGGACCCTAGTGGGACCACCCATTCTGTGTCATCTTCCACCAACCTCATAGCATCACCACCCTCCCAGTTGCTCCCCACCCAGTTGCCTGTGCCTACTCACCCAGAAGGGTGGGCATCTCCTTCGCCCCAGGCACCTCATCCCCCGCCGCAGTCAGCCCTGCTGCCCTCATGGAGGAGGCTTTTGACCGCCTCAGGACCATCTCTGTAGAGCAGACTACCATTGTGAATGTAATCCAGGGGCTAGCATCCCAGATGCAGCAATGCAATGCATACCTGGAAGGCATTTACGGTGCAATGTCTGGCCTACAGAGACCTTTTCAGGCTATGGCCTCCGCTTTGACAGCAGCCAGTGTCCCTGGTCTTTATGTCCCCTCTCCAACCACCTCTGCTTCTTCCAGCACCCCACTCCCTTCACCCATCCCAAGCAAACATTCAGAAAGCCATGCACACACCTCAACACACAAGAAACACACACAGAAACACAAGCACCACACTTCCTTCAACAGGCATACACACAGCCAACATACAAAAGCACACACAACAACATCCACTTCCCCCAGTGTATCCTCCTCTCCTGCCTCCCTGTCTGTCCCCTCAACATGCACACACTCAAGCACTGCACCCTCAGTCACTGTTGCTGGCCCCATTCTTGCAGTCTCCACAACATCAGCCATCCAGTCATCCACCCCAGACACCACACCTGCACTCAGCACAACGGAATTGACTGACACGTGCAGCACACTCACCAGACCTGCAGACACCCAGACAACATCCATTTATACTGGAAGCCTGCCTTGTCTCACTGTCCACCTCCCTTCTCCCAAAACACACAAATGTTCCCAGACACCCACCCAACATAAATCCACTACACCTCAGCATACTGCACAGGCGCCTGCATCCGCATCCAGCACACCTAAACCAGTTACTAGCACTTCCTCTACCTCCACTCCCACACCTTCCTCCATGTCCACCCCAACTGCCCCTAAAAAACTTTTCCTGTCCCATGTCGACCTTTTCGAACCTACTGGCCCACCCCATCTTGTCCCTAAACGTGCCCACCTCCTTGCCCTGTCCACTCCCAGTCCTCCCTTCCCATTCCTGTGCCTCTTCCCCAGTGATCGAGAGGAACAGGTCCATCTACCACCCCCAGGTCCAAGCCCGTTCCCCTACCTTCCAAGAGCAAGCCCAAGCCCCCTCCACCTTCCAATCGTAAGCCCAAGCCCCCCCTAGACGTAACTCCCCACCCCCGCCACCGCCTGCCCCTGTTCCCTGAGGTGCCTGGCTGCCCAATTGATGTTCCTTTATAGTGGAGTACCATGTGCACATGTGGGAGTCAAGTTTGGGCCATTTGTGCCCTTCAGCCTGTTACAGTTGGGCTGGCCAATGACCTTATTTGGACATTGCATTTTTCTATTCGTTCTTAAAGTTTGTGTGCCCAGTGTTGCGTTGGCACACTCTGGAGACGTGGTTCATTGTTTGATTGGGGGGGTATGGTGTGCACGTGTGTGCTTTGGGCATGTTGTATTGTCCTTGTTTCGGGTAAGTTCCTCTTGTCCTGGTGTGTATAGCTCGTGATGGTGTGAGGGTCTGGGGATGTGCTGCAGGGTTGGTGGGGTGGGTGGCTGTGTAACTGTGCCTTTTCTCCCCTTGTTTAGTAGGTTGGGGTACTTACCGTCGTCGTCTTCATCAGCAGTCACGGTCGTGTAGGTATATGGCAAGGAGCAGCACTGGAATGATTTTCAATTCTCTCTCCATGTCTGCTTTGGCGTGTTGTGTGTGCCTACGGTGAGTGTTTCCTTTTATTTGGTTCGTTTTCTGCCAGGCTTTGCGTGGCAGTGGTTCCTGCCCCGGAACTGACGGCGGTCTTGTGCTTCATTATTTGTTGGGCGGGTGGGGCCTTTCCGTTCCCCTGTGGCGGGCCACTTCCGTCGATGTCGGCACTCCTATGCTGGTGGTGAGTGGTTTTCATGCTGGCTGTTTCTCATGTGCTTCATTATTTGGCGGTCTGGGCTGCCAGCCTGTTGGCGGTAGTTACCGCCATCGCCGGCAGTGCAGTGTTTCCCGCCATGTTCATAATGACCACCTAAGACTCTTATTCTTCTTAAAATTCATAACCTGACTTGTGAATGTCGGATTATTATTGTTTTGATCTTGTTTTGTTTAGATAAATATTTTTCCAAACTTGTGTTGTGTCATTTTGTAGTGTTTTCACTGAGTTACTGTGTGTGTTGGTACAAATACTTTACACATCACTTCTGAAGTTAAGCTTGCTTGCTCGTGCCAAGCCACCAAGGGGGTGAACCAGGATTAACTGAGAGTTATTCTCCGTTACCCTGACTAGAGTGAGGGTCCTTGCTTGGACGGGGGTAACCTGCCTGCCAACAAAAGGCCCCATTTCTAACACTCACTGTCTTTGTAAACCCAAAAGTTAAGATGACTCCTCACATTGAGAGATGGGGGATGCAACTGCAATAGTATGACCCTCTGATTGTACATAAAGCCAGGAAGGACATAAACCCAGAGGCTTACTTTCCACGAATGCCACTACATCTCCATGGTTTGACATCCAAAGCGGCTAAAGAGTATATCAAATTCATTGTGAGGTCCAGCATGCCAGCAACTCTAGCCATTGAACAAAATATTGCTGATACCAAAGCAGATAAAAACATGCTCACCCTACCTCATTACAATGCAATCTTGGACGACAAGTATTCAACCTTTTGCTGATGATGTTGAATTCCAAAATTTCTAAAATATATACGGTTAGCTATCCATCACCCAAGAGGCTAACATATTGAGAGGCTTGATGATCATCATACCTGAGAGCCTGAGACAGCAAGTCATTGTGCTAGCCCTGAAAGACATTCAAGCATTGTAACCACCAAAAGAGTGCATCATCTTGGAAAATCCATGACACAGGATTTATCCCAGACTGAACACCCAGATTGCACATCTAAATTTATGTCATTGATGATGATGAATGTGCATCTCAAGTATCTCATACCACCTGAACTGGTAGACTAGTGTGAGCATCTTGATGACTCAGAAGATATATGATGCTAATGTTGCTTGTACTTTTATTTAACAAGGGGAGATGCAGTGTCTTTAATATCATGCATGATATTATTAGGACCTAGCGGATCTGGATGGACTCTAGACAGGAATTATGTAATGGGATGGGAGGTTTTAAGATGCAGTTATAATGCAAGCAGAGCGCAATAGAAGAAGAAAGAATAAAAGCGTCTGCTACAGACCTCCATGTATGGCTGTAGTATGTTACCTCTTCACTAATTATCCTTTGTAAATTCATTTACCATGAAGGTTGGTCTACTTTTTGTTTCTTGTGTATGTATTTAGAACCTGGATTACATCAGGTGCTGTCCAGATTCTAGAGTGTTAGACTCTTGGGCAGCTGTCTGTTCACTCTTGACCTGATTGGTGTATGATGCAGGAGTGGGTCTACATAATAAAGGATCCACTCATTACTGCTACAATGGCTCCAGCTGTGATTTGAAGAAATTATGCTTGCTTGCAGCACACTACACATTATGGAACCAGAACTGAGGTGGATTCGCTGAGATATTTGTGGACTCATGGACAATGCAGATTGTTGGAGAGGATTTCTGTTGTGTGGCTTTTACCTTGGAATATTTTGTATTTCCTGACTGTGAGCTACACTCACACTACAACGTTCATTAGGATACCATTGTGGTTACCTGGTTATTCTTTTGTGTGTGTGCATTCCATCTCTGAGTTCCATCGCAGCTGGGAGCATGAGTGTCCTGACACAGCTTTGAGGGAGTATTGTCTTCCGGTTCACATTATGTGGGCAGGTTCTGGCAGAGCAGCATTGTGTGATGTAAGTGAGTTGGGCCTGCATTTCTTCTTCCTCACAGAGATATTGCAGGATCTTTTAACAGCATCTGACCCTCTCATTGCATCTTGCTCCTGCTTCTACGCGGACACACTTTGGGCCATATGTACGAAAGCTTTTTCCTATAGACACAGAATGGGTAAAATCCTTTGGTACATCTGGCCCTTTGTCTTCTGACAATGCTCTGATGGCCGCAGTCATAGTATATTCACATCATGCTTTTACTGTGGTATCATTTATTGGGGCTTGTGAAGTGAATACTGTGTTTTGCTCGATTTAAGCTGATGGCAATAATTTTTAGATATTCTTGGCAAAGATAAAGCAAGGATGCACGCTTAGAGATTCCATAGCAGAAAAGATCTAGAATCCTTCCTGGAGGTGAATTGATGATGTACTAGGAGCGTAATCCGTATCTGACTGTGACGAGCGGGTTCTATCTTCCGCTACTGGAGACACATAGTAGACGGTTTCGCCCTTTATAAATCACCTGTAAGATCCGCCCGCTGAGCCACGCCCCGTCCACCTTCGTAGTAGGCAAAGGAATTCCCGCCTTTTTACCAGGATGATGGACAGCTTTCCAAAATGACCCAACTGCGTTTTACCGCCGATTCAGGTGGTGCGTTGTTGATGCGCAGAAGCACGAGGACATCTCCACAAAGATGCACTAGTAACAATAACATTGCCAAAGGCACACAAGGTTGCTGGAGACGTTTCCCCCATGACCCATCACGTAGCCTTAGTGTACAATATAAACAGAGCGTATAAAACATGCTAGGTAACGCTTACTGACTTACTCGTAGAAAATACTCCGGTTGGGTATGCCATGATGCTCTTTTTACAGAAACTAAACCTCAAAGGAAGCACTTACAAATATAAACGTAGCAGGTGCCCCAGTTGAAGCTCAGCTTCTGGAAAGGACAAGCCACCGTAACTCTTGGGCTTGGCAAAGATAAAGCAAGGCTGTGCGCTCAGAGATTCCATAGAAGAAAAAGATCTAGAATCCTTCCTGGAGGTGAATTGATGATGTACTGGAGCGAAATCTGTATCTGACTATGACGCGCGGTTTCTATCTTTCCTCACCTGGAGACAAAGAGTCAAAGGTTTCTCCCTTTATAAGTCACCTGTAAGCTCCGACCACTGAGCCACGCCCCGTCTACCCTCGAAGTAGGCAAAGGAATTCCCGCCTTTTACCAGGATGATGGACAGCTTTCCGAAACGACCCCACTGCGTTTACCTCCGATTTCAGGTGGTGCGTTGTTGATGCGCAGAAGCACGAGGACATCTCCACAAAGGCGCACTAATAACAATAACATTGCCAAAGGCACACGAGGTTGCTGGAGACGTTTACCCCATGACCCATCACGTAGCCTTAGTGTACAATATAAACAGGGCGTAATAAAAAAAAAAAAAAAAAAACATGCTAGGTAACGCTTACTGATTTACTCGTAGAAAATACTACGGTTGGGTAGGCCATGATGCTCATTTTACAGAAACTAAATCTCAAAGGAAGCACTTACAAATATAAACGTAGCAGGTTCCCCAGTTGAAGCTCAGCTTCTGGAAAGGACAAGCAACCCTAACTCTTAGGATTGGCAAAGATAAAGCAAGGCTGTGCGCTCAGAGATTCCATAGCAGAAAAGATCTAGAATCCTTCCTGGGGGGGAATTGATGATGTACTGGAGCGTAATCTGTATCTGACTGTGACGCGCAGGTGCTATTGTCCTCTCCTGGAGCCACGTCCCGTCCACCCTCGAAGTAGGCAAAGGAATTCCCGCTTTTACCAGGATGATGGACAGCTTTCCAAAACGATCCCACTGCGTTTACCGCCGAGTCAGGTGGTGCGTTGTTGATGCGCAGAAGCACGAGGGCATCTCTACAAAGACGCACTAGTAACAATCACATTGCCAAGGACACACAGGGTTGCTGGAGACGTTTTTCACCATGGTCCAATCACGTAGCTTTAGTATACAATATAAACGGTGCATATAAAAGATGCTAGGTAACGCTTACTGACTTACTGGTAGAAAATACTCCGGTTGGGTAGGCCATGATGCTCATTTTACAGAAACTGAACCTCAACAGGAAGCACTTACAAATATAAACGCAGCAGGTGCCCCAGTTGAAGCTCAGCTTCTGGAAAGGACAAGCCACCCTAACTCTTGGGCTTGGCAAAGATAAAGGAAGGCTCTGCGCTCAGAGATTCCATAGCAGAAACAATCTAGAATCCTTCCTGGAGGTGAATTGATGATGTACTAGAGCGTAATCCGTATAAGACTGTGACGAGCGGGTTCTATCTTCCGCTACTGGAGACACAGAGTAGAAGGTTCTCCCTTTATAAAACACTAAGAAAAAAAAAAAGAACAAAAAAAAAAAAACATAACAATCCCACAAAATAGCCTGCTACCAGTCCAAAATCTCGACAGGACCTGAAGCACTGTATACATGCAACTATAGCACAATGCCTCTGCCAGACCTTGGTATGTTTTCACACCCTGGATGAAGCCTGCTTTATTCAGGGTTGTTTTTTTAAACTCGGCTCAGTGAAAAGCGCTCTTAAATCTAGTGAAAGGTCTCACTTGACATCCCCTTCCGAAGTCTAGCTATCTTGCTGTTCTTGCGAATCTTTTAAACCCTCACTCGTCCTATGTGTTTGTTTCTAACTGCATGTCAACACAGTTTAATACATAATTGTCTCATATACAAGAAACAGAAGGAATACAGGCTGCCTTTGATACGGTTGACCATGACGCCCTAACTCAAAGACTCCATGAAGCCGGCATACAAGGGATTGCTCTCGACTGGATTACTTCCTATCTCCAAAAAAGAGCAAATATCATCCACTCACCCCCCTTCTCGTCCGAACCCTACCTCACAAAAGCAGGGGTCCCCCAAGGGTCAATCATCTCACCTTTGCTTTTCAACATCTACATGTTATCTTTACCAGAACTGATCAATGATTTCCATCTCACATGCTACAACTATACAGATGACACACAAATACTACTTAAATTAGAAGACCCCAAAAACATTGAAAACTCACAAATCTCCAGTTGCCTCAGAGCCGTTGATCAGTGGATGACCTGGAGCCATCTCAAACTAAACACCTCCAAAACAGAAATACTCATATGTGGTGACTGGAAACATTATGACCCTCTGGGCGTCTGCCCTGACGATCTCGGACCACCTCCTCAATTATCCAAGGAAATCAAAAACCAAGGAATCACCATGGATTCCAAGCTAACTATGAATGCCCAAGTAGACAAATTAGCACGCACAAGCTTCATCACCTTAAAGACTTTACGACGCATCTTCCCCCACCTCGGATTTCCACACAAGGTGCAAGCTACTATATCGCTTGTACAATCCAAACTGGATTATGCCAATAGCCTCTACCATGGATCATCTCTATCTGTTATGAAAAAACTACAACGTATCCAGAATTCCACAGCCAGGCTACTACTACATATAAAGCCGCAAGCCCACATCTCCCCTGCCTTGAGAGCACTACACTGGTTACCCGTTGCCAGAAGATGCACTTTCAAGCTGCTTTGTATCACCCACAAAGCTATACATGGAACAGGACCGCTTTTTATCAGAAAGAAAATTACCAAATACATCCAACAAAGAACCCTCCGCTCAAGTCTGGCACCCCGTCTTAGAACACCACCATACAAGAAAAAGACTATAGGTGGTACATCCTTCTCCGTCCAAGCAGCAAAACTATGGAATTCATTACCCCCAACTATAAGAGCCACAGATAACTTTCTGGTCTTCAGAAAACTACTCAAGAGTTGGCTCTTTCCTTCATAACCACCTTTTCCAAACAACTATGAACTGCATATGTCTATGTGGATAAATATTTTTTCAGATTATTTGTATATTTCTATTTATTTATAGTTTCTTTAGAAAATATGTATTGCTACTGTCATAACAATAAAATACACACACACTCTTTAAACCTGTCTGACTAAGTATTTTTTACCCATGTTTCTAATTACGCATTGTATGTGCATATGTGTGTGTGTGTGTATTTATATATATATATATATATATATATATATATATATATATACATATGTATATATATATATATGTGTATGTGTATATGTTGTTTCTGTGCTTGGCATGTTCGTGGATCATTGAATTCCTGCTCTCATCTTCTCACACTTATCTACTCATCACTCTTATGTCATGTCTCTATCAAACTATCCTCCATTCTCACTCTGACTCATCCCAAATCACTGCTACCACTTTCATCTCCTAAATATCTCTGCCTAAGCTCTTCCCTCCACATCTAAGTCACCAAACCTCACTCTACCTCTGTGACCTCCCACACAACCCTACTAAATTCTCCTGCATTCATCTCACCCTGCTACTATGCTCTCCCTAACCCTTCCACATACTCTTCCCCCTCCACCCCCCTTTACTCATCCCAAGCCTTTGGGTTAAGTAAATGAAGGATATACTCCCAATTAACACCTCTGGATTTATTTCCTCCTCCACCCCTCCATTACTCCAGTCTAACTAACAAACTCTCATATCCGCGGCTCAAATTAACTCATAATAATACTAAAACTGTACTCATTATTTAACGATACTAATCCATCACTAATTCTTGTTGGGTTCCGGAGTAGCGTGCTACTCATCGAAAAGCGCTTCGACACCTCGCCAGGGGTAGTAAGCGCTATATAAATACGATTACAATTACAATTACAATATACCCTAGCTCTTGCATTACTCTATCTCCTCCCCGTGGAGCTGAATGGAACAACAGAAAACATATTTCAATTTTGCCCATATCAACCAACTTGTTGTCTAGTTTTCCAGACTGATTAGTTTGATACTGTATTACTACCTTATTAAACACTCCCACTTACACACATATTATTTTGGATATGGCTATGAATCAAGGAGTTGTTCAACCTCCACCTTTTCTCTAGAGAGTAGGTAAACATGAAATAAAGTGGCTTGAGTTATTATAAATAATTGAAAACTTACCTCACAGCAATAGATGCTAATCAGTATACTCCCGTTAAGAAAATGGCACTGCTGTTCAATCACTTGGGTGTTGCTGGGCATTGTGTGTTTGACAATTTGCCATCTATACAAGTACACATGGTGAAAATGTTCCATGGAATGTTTATTTGGAAGGAAAGGAGACGATAAAGAAACAGTACTCATATAACTTGTGTGCTGTTGGAAAGATTAAATTTTGCATGTGTAAACAGTCTGCTGATGAGTCAATGAAGAGTATGGAGCTACTCTATGTGTGTTGGCCACTAAATGTGATTTTGGTAACATTGTCGATATATACAAAAGGGACCAATTTGTATTTTATTGTTTTTCTAAATTTGTGCAGAAATGTCTATTAACTTGTTGCAATCCCAATTTAACGGAAATGATTGACATTGCAAAAAGTATTGAAAAGTCCATTGTTTCATCTAAAGTCTTGCCTAGTCATGGTGGGTAGCCAACCATCATTTGTGTGATGGAGGAAGATATGATCTGTGCTTTTATTGATAGGTCATATAAGTCAAAAAAAGGCTAAGCTCAAGGACCACCAAGAATTAGCTTTTATTGTGATTCCCGCAATCATATTGGGAAATATCCTTCCTGCCCCACTATTGGGAAGAAATGCATGAAATGCCGGAACATAGGCCACTTTCAAGCAGAATGCAAAAACAAAAAACACTCTAATTCTTAGTACAGTAACAACAACATCAATGGGAAGAATAGTAATATATACACAGAGGGCTTGGAGGAAAATACACAAGAAAGCGTGAACACATTTTTTAATGTGTTGCTGGCTGTAGATTTGCCTGTTGTGGCCATGCACAAGCGAAGTAAATATATCAATGGGCCAGTTTGTGAATCTGTTATAGATGGCAAGGCCGTGATTCCTATGGCAGATTCAGAAGCACCTGTTACTATTTTTGCAGATTGCATTTCTTTTGGGTTGTGGTCCAAGTCGAAAGTTCTAGACCATCCTGTATAAGTTTTAAGGAATTTGGTGAACAGGATATTGATCTTGGATTCTTCTGGTACCTTAGAATGCTTCGGTAGAACTACTGTCACCCAAGTGTATGTTGCTATTAATGGGAGAGACATTGTGGAGTGGAAGGATTTGGCAAAGCTGGGTATTATTATATGTTCTGATCACAACATACCAATTGTATTGGCAGAACTACCAAAACTTAGTGAGACTGGTCCAGTCATGTCTATAAATATTACAGGTGTGGTAACCAAATAAATGATTTATAAGATTGCCAAGTTTTTCAGTGATAAAATAGGAACTGTTCAAGGTTTCAATTATTGCGTTAAGAAAGGGACATCACCAGTAATACACAAGGTTTGGACACTGCCTTTGATGGTTAGGCGGAAACATAAGGAGATATTGGATAAATTGGTCTCTGAGGGAATTATTACATCAATAGATTAATCGGGATGGGTTTTGGCTATTGCTCTTTCCTGGAAGAGATCTGGGGATATCAGGTTAAAGGGTTGACTTGAGAACCCTCAACCAGTTTATCTGGTGGACTGTTATGCCCTTCCCCATATACAAGTGATGATTACTAGTGTTGGTAATTTTAAATTCTTTTCCACCATACATTTACACCCTGCTTATCTCCACATTTCCGCAAGTGAAATATCTCAGACGCTTAATACTTTTGTGACTCAATATTGCTTGCTGGTACCCACATTTGCCGTTTGCAGTGACATCTGCAGCAAGTGTTTTTCAAAGGATGATGGATACCTTGTTTGGGAATATGGCTAATAGTCAAGCATTCCCGGACATACTAGTATACACAGCAACTGCTGAGGAACACATTCAGGTTCTAGAAAGAGTGTTTCTTGTTTTACAGTTGCATGGTATGACAAAGCAGAAAAGTGCAAACATTTGGTAGAAAAAGTTGAATATTTACGCCACACTATTTTGGGTGATGGCATGGAACCTAAGCTGTGCAATTTGGAAGCTATCAGAAATGCTCCACCTCCCACACAGAAGAATGTGTTGCGTTCTTTCTTGGGTCCTTTAAGCTCCTCCTTGTCCCATTCCTGGACATGGCAATCTTTGTAACTTAGCTTTCTGATTGCTTCTCCTTGCCTTCACTTATTGAAGTCGGTTAGTGCCCTTTATGTATTGAAGTCAGGTTTAGAGACGGAGGAAAGCAGAGGTAGTTGATTTTTTTTAAGATCAATTACGGGGAGGCGACAGCCCACCTCTGACGTTTGCAGGCTAACACAAGGGTTTCTAGAGGCATAACCTCAGGTCTGTGTTGAGGCTTCCTTCCATCTTGGTATATTTACAACCATTGTCTTTCTGGCATTTGGGACCAGCATCCGAGAATCATTCTTCTTCATCCCAGAGGTGTGGAGGTTTCGGAGTGATGACTGCCGCCGGAGGCTTTCAGGAAAAATAGATTGTATCCACGGCGTCGCAGTGGAGACCCCACAGAGGGATCCCTCACCAGATCATCAACTAAGATCACCGGGCTGGAAGGGGGTCACGCCACATATGCGAAGTTCATTCAAAACTACACCGAGAAGCAACATCAGGGAGCAGAACTTCCACAGTCAAGTCCGGGAATACATTGAGCGTCGGAAGGAAGAGGAGAAAGGAAGGAAGAGGAGGAGCTGAAGCCATTGGATGAATTGGAAGGAGATGAAGATTCAGGAACACTGAACAGAATTGTAATATACATTATCTCCTGCACTGAAGATGAATAACAGACCCCGAAAGGAGTGAATGCTATGACAATCCGCTTTCCCACAGAATCAACACGGAGAACACGGATGGAGGAAGGAGCTGACGATGATGCTGCCACAGGTTACGTGGGTTGCAGCTGACGCGGGTACAGACCGGGTGGCTCCTTCCAGCAGAAGCCCATCTGCTGTCTACTGCGAGCCTCAGAGGCCTCCAGCTGCCTCTGCCCGGGGCGCGCCCATCAGCAGTCTGAGGGCTGGGCTCAGCCTGCAGCCCGCTGGGGGAGTCCACATGGTGATGATCCCGAAAAGGGGATTCATGCGGCCGCACCGCCCGCACCACCCGCACCACCCGTGCAAAACACCCATCGAGGGAGCAACGGAGCCAACGCCAGAGCCGCCGCAGCTCCTCCCCAGGTGAGCGCGCCAGCTTTCTAGCTTCTCCCGGCCCACAAGCGGCAGCTGCAATGCCACATTATACACATCATCCCGAGGCAAGCAGCCCCCAGCAATCCCCACGTGGGCCCCTGTGGAAGTGGCCCGACCGTGGGTGCGGCTTGTGGGGGAGGGGGGAACAACCTGAGGGGACAGATGCCTCAAAGCCAAGCCAAGCGCAGAGCCCCTGCTTTAAACGTTCAAGGCTCTGATCCATTGCGCCTGCCCCCAGTGGGCCCCCAGCACCACGAGTACTTTTGGAGGCAGGTGAGTGGGGAGGGCGACACCCTGGGCCCCGCTCTGGGCTCTGGAAACATCAAAACACTCTCTGTTCACCTGCAACCCCCCTGTAAATCCTGCAAACCCTGCTACGCCTGTCCCAGCCCCAACCTGCGCAGTCAAACCTAACCTAACCTGGTCCTGGTCCCAGACCAGGGCAACTCCACGCCTAGGGCTGCCCGCTAGATGCAATCAGGCACAGCAACCCCAAACTGCTCTGGTCCCTCAACACTCAGCCTGAGGCAGTGCAACCACAGAGCAGAGCGTGAAAGTGCGCGCAGAGTTGCACGTAGAGGAGCGCCAGCTCAGTGTTCGGCAACAGCAGTGAGCAGTGGAGCAGAAGCTCAATCCAGACATGCGACTCTGCTGACAGATCGCGTACTAATCACAAACCACAAACTACGGTCGCAACTCAACTCAACTCAACCCCACCAGGAACAGAAAGCGGTGAGAGGTGGCCTGGAGGCCCGGCAAATCCCTGAGAGCTTCAGTACCGGAATCACCATACCCGCACCTCGGCGTCACAGGCTAGCAGTTCCACATCTGCCCGTCCCTCAACAACGCAACACAAGGAGAAATCAAGCAAAGTGGCATATCACCCACAATTTCCAAGTCCAATAAGTAGGTTGCGCAGTTAGCAGCCAGCAGTAGTTGCAGTGTCCTCGGGGCAACTCTGTACTGCGAGAAAATAAGCGTGCGGACACTCCCATTGCCTATCAACAACCACTCTCAACTGAAAGCCTTCTGAAGGTCTTCTCGAGTAGACCACCCTCTCACAAGTAAGCTAGCAAACAGATTGACCAACCAGGGGTAGGAGCATGAGATCAGGTAAAGCACAAAGTAATGCCGCCAGTCAACCCACAAATCAAACAAAGAGGAAAAGGAAAAGAGAACCGACTTCGGATGGAGTGGCAGGGGGCAGGTTGATCAATTCCCTAGCATGGAAGAAACTAACTGGGGTGAACTGGATGTTCGGGAAGTTGGGAACCCTCCACCCAATCACCGCAAGATAACTGAGTACTTTGCTGCTGTAACAACTGATGGTGCCAGAAAAAGGACCACATCACTGTCACCAAGCAATCAATCCATAGGGGGCAGCCTATCACCCATTTTCAATTTGCAAATGCAAGGAATCATTGGAGACAGTCCTACAGTGAACTCACCTGTCCCCGTCCCTCTTTTGCCAACAATAGTGTTCATGAGGAAACAGCCTCTGAAATCAGATGATCCGGACACAGCTTAGGAGCCCCACGCTCAGGCACCAGGAGCGTCCCCCACTCTCGGGCAAGAGAAAACCAGAAGGAGTGCCAGCTCAGATCCCGACAAGCTCCGTCGAACATCCAGCTCAGTAAATTAATCACTTCTGGACTCAGAGATGGTAGAAACTGCGGAAATCCTAGAACAAGACCCCTGGCAATGTGACCCCCTGTGCCAAAGCCTCAAACTCCGTTCCTTCCCAGCATTTGGGCGTGAAAGTGAGGAATTAGAGCTCTGAAATACGGTTCAGGGTGGCCCAACTAGATCAACCAAAGAAGAAACTGAGATAATCGCTCAGAACCATGCCCATAAAGCAACTAAAACAGAAAGTACCCTAAGCGGGGATTAGAAATCCTACTTGCAACCACAATCACAAACACAACCCCCGGATGTTATAAGGGCATATGACATGTGGGATGCAATCCTA
This sequence comes from Pleurodeles waltl, assembly GCF_031143425.1. Taxonomy (NCBI): domain Eukaryota; kingdom Metazoa; phylum Chordata; class Amphibia; order Caudata; family Salamandridae; genus Pleurodeles; species Pleurodeles waltl. Next base: position 876,175,298 of record NC_090438.1, read on the forward strand.
AACTCAATGCAAGCAACAGTTATGGCTCTGCAGTTCCACTCAAATAAAATGGATATCCAAGTAGACTTGTTAAATACAATGGCAGTATTTGTCTCCGGTATCGACAGCAAGCTGGAAGAGTTAAACACCTTAATTACAAGGGCACAAGCCAAACAAGCCAATGACTTTATCATCTGCTCCTGCAAGGAGGTGGTAGATAAACTGTCTCAACTGCCGCAAATCCTAGAAGGAATACTAAAAGAAATTGGTTCTGCCCGGAATGATGAACATACACATACAACTCCCCTCGCAACTATGCTAACATCTGCCCTGTTTGTGCAAAAACAAGAGGATAGGCTCCAATCCCCTCAAACAACCTCACCATCAACCATAAGAGAGAAAAGAACTCAGGCAGAGAGTTATGCTTCAGCAAGCTTCAGAATGGAAAATATGGAGAATCGCTTTTCATCGCAAGCTACCGCCAACCCCGGGACCTCTGATTCTTCCCCATCCATCAAGCCTGACTAGTTGAAAAGTTAGATCTTCCTCCTTGTGCTTTGAGATCTTTGTTAGGATGCTTGTGCTAATATATGTTACTAGGCCTCCCTTTGGCCAGCCAGGCCTGTTCGTTTTTGTGGCTGGACTGAGATATTCTATGAATCCTACTAATGGTATTGATTCCATCACCCAGGATTCCTGTAGGAGTATAATATCAAAGGTGCTAAAAAACGTTGTCACCTCTGGATCCTCCATTTTTGCCCGCAGGCCGCCTATGTTTCATGAGCAGATGTTCAATACGCCTTGTAGGAATGATTCTCCAGCTGTTCAGCTGTTACCCATCGCTCCTGGGGGAGGAGCCAATGCTACCCGTTCCCTTCCGTAGTGGGATCTCTGACCTTGAACAAGTCTTTTCCTGCCTTCTTCCTTCCATATGTGGACTTTCAACTGAGATTTGGGAAGCCTTCTCTCAATAATTGTTTCTTCAGAGACTCTGCTGTCAGGGGTGGCTGTGCAAGCTCTATGCAGGATGGACCGCATGCCTTTTGGTGTTTCCAGATGTTGAGAGTCTAATAGTGGGGTGGATATTGTTCACCTTTGTAGATGACCACCTCAATATCACAGGCTTTCAAAAGGTCCCTTCTTTCCATAATCTGTTTGGGTAGGACCGGCTCTGCAAAAATACAAAGCGTTGGGTGTGTGTGTTGGCTACCTCTGGCTTGGATAAATTTAATTGCAGCGATGTCATCCGCAGCCATGTGCTGTAGTCCGGGAGTGCCTTCATGAGTCTTAGGATAGTAGAGCAGCTGAGAACAACTCAGGAGGATCTTGAGGTGAATTCCGGAACCAATAGCAGCTGGAGGTTTGGTTTGTCATTTTGGGTACCTGCATGAGGGGCCTGGATTTGCTCTGCGTGCTCGATATGTTCCATGTAGACCACTTCACCCAGCCTTGTTTCATGAAAGTTCCTCTTGCCGCTTGGATTTGCCTGTGCTGGCTGTCTGAACTGTCCGAGAATAGTGGTTTTTGATTTGGTGCTCTGCTGGACCCTTTGGGGACTTGTACAATTGTCCGTATGTTTGCCAGGCACAGCGGGGGCCTCAACAGGGACTTTGTTAACTGGACAACCCCTGTTGGGTTCAAATTGGTCTTTACTCTAGCCTTTGTGTCGGTGCTAGTACTTGCTTGAACGTGGATATCGCTGTTTTGCCTTCCACTTGGTGCCATATGCTCCTGGCTTTGATCATTTAAAATAATTTTGGAGGTTTTTAAGATGGATAGTTTAAGTAATTGCTGGATGGGGAAGAATACACAGGAACCACTGATCTTAGTCAAGATCAACCCAAAATCCAAAACAATTGAAGCAAATAAGTTATTAACTGAACTGATAAGGATGAAAAGTACGGTACAATCAGCATATTGGCTAATATCGGGTGATTTCAACCTCAATCTAATCCACATTCCTGGTAAAATTCACATCCAATCAGTGGCAACAGTGCCTGCCCAAACCGTCCCAACAAAAAGCTGGAAAGACAAATTAGGTGAGAGTTTTATACGCACCTGCAAAGGGATATTCCTTTTTGCATTAAATGGTTGAAAGTTGCCTGACATCCCGCCGGAATGGACAAGATCTTCCGGGAAAACAGTCTCCCCCCTTGACTATACACTGGTAATACCCGCCCTGTACACATTAGTGAGTAATTTCAGCATTTTGGACCGAGTGGAAAGTAATCACAAGCCACAGGTAATTGGGATCTGCTCATTACCATACATGCCAGAAAAATTGGTAGCCCTGGAAAGGGTAATTGGCTCCGAAAATCTAAAGCGACTTAAATGGTCATCCGAACCCATTGAAAGCCAAGCGGAAGGGGCTCTACTAAGGCTAGAATCAATGGCCAACGGCAGGGTGAATCTGACAACGGTCTGGGAGAACTTTGCAATAAACGTTATTAACAAAGTCAACATAGGAAACACGAGAAAGGGAGCGCAATTAATCCACCAGAAGTGTTTACATCTACCACAGCCTGTACGGAGAAGGAAATAAACCGTAGCTAAACTACCAAGGCAAATGAGAAAACACCCAGACAATAGACCACTATTGGCGGCCTTGAGAGAGCAAAGAAAACTATTAAAAGGCAAATTATGGTCCTTTAAAAAACGGCAGCAGGAGACGCTTTGGGCCAAACTACACTATGCATCTAAATCATCTGACCCCAAAAGATTCTGGAAATTCATCAATACAATGGACAAGGGCCCAATGGCAGCTAATAATGCAAACATATCAGAGGAAGCATGGGTGTGCCATTTAAAGTCGCATCTAAAGGAGTTGGACACTGAAATTGTGCCGCAAACCCAGGGGTCCCCGAAAACCCAGGAACCCGAGGTTGTAGAAAGCCTGAAGATCTCAGCATCAGAATTAATAAACATCATTTGGAAGTCGCGAACTGATTGTGCTTCAGGGCCTAACGGTTTACCACAGGCACTGTTTAAACAGGAAACAGAAAGATGGGCAAAGTTCCTGGCAGTGATGTTCAACTGTTTGCTCACAACGGGAATTGTCCCGGCAACCTGGAGAGGCTCAATAATTCACCCCATCTACAAAGGAGGGATCGCGGCTTCTCCAAGTAATTACAGACTCATAGCTCTCCTAGATGTCGAAGTATTATTCATCTTGTGTGTTAAACCACCTAGAGACTTGGATTACAGACTACAACATTCTGCCATTCAACCAAAGTGGTTTCACCAAACATCAAAGAACATTAACAAACTTCATGGCGCTGGGACTCATTACCAACAGAGCAAAAGCAGCCAGGACTCCCACCTACCTATGTTTTGTTGACTTTAAAGCTGCCTTTGATTGTGTTCCCCGTAGCAAACTGTGGGCTAAACTACAGTTTTGGGGGTTACCAGTCACTATTTTAAAAGCTATCAAAATTATTTATTCTGATACATGGGTGAAGTAAAACTAGGGGGCGGCTCACATCTATCCAGTTGGAGTCAAACAAGGCTGTGTATTGGCCCCAACACTTTTTAACCTGTATATAGCGGATCTGTCTGCAAAGTTAAACCTGGAATCATCCCATTCCCCCTCTCTGGGTGGACAGCAACTATCTAATATGTTATATGCAGATGACCTATTACTAATTAGCAACAGCAGAATAGGCATGCAGAAACTGCTAAACAAACTAGAAGAGTTTGCAAGGATTAATGAATTAGAAATCAACCACAACAAATCTAAAATGATTACCATAAATTGCAGACCCTCCACACAGCGTAAATGGTACCTAAATGAAAAGACTTTGGAGGAAGTAAGCACCTATAAATACCTAGGAGTCGTGGTTGATGCCTGGTGAAACTTCGCGCCACAAAAAGAAGCAATAAGAAACAAGGCGCAGACACTTGCTTATGCCTTTTGCAAGCTATCTAATTCAATCTGTGGCCTTGCCTTGAACCCCTTGACAGCTATAATGAGAGCAAAATTATTGGCAACCCCCCATATGAGGCAGAAATAATGAGGGGTATGGAGGTAGCTCTTTTGGAGAAGCTTTTGATAAAGACGTACAAGCGTGTCTTTCGGTTACCAAGGCATGCCGCCGCAGCCCAGGTCAGACTAGAATTCATGTTGGTTAAGCAGTCGCTGGCTCGCCCGGCAGCATTCATCAAATGTTGTTAGAAACTGAGTTGCATGCAAAAAGGGTCCTTAGCCAACCTAGTCTGGCAGGAAATCACCCTAGAAGGAGGGAATGGAAATTACAAAAGGTATCTGGAAAAGGGTATAAGCCTCTTGAACGTAGGTGAGGTATGGGATCAGTCGCTTCCCATGCCGGCTTTTAACAAAGCAGTTATCAAGTCAAGTAAACAACAGAGCTGGTTAAAAGACAGGGAGGCTCTGACCAAAAGGTCGCATGGCTGGTTGACTCTCAAATTGTATAAAACTCTTAAAGAATCATCACTTATGGCTGCCCCCTATTCACGGAAAATTAAGCAACGCTTTCTAAGGCTCAGACTGTATGAAGTTCCAACGCCAGACCTCATGCCAAATTGGAAGAAGGGGCAACAAGCGGGCATGCATGAGTGCCGCCTTTGTCATTTGGTGGTAGAAAACTTGGTGCATGTGGTCTGCATTTGCCCAGCCCTGGCTGTAGAAAGAAAACGCCTGCTGAAAAAAGAACTAAATGGCTTAGGGATTAAATCCTGCAGACAAGCACTAATTAAAGCATTCAATCCACCAAACACCATACTGAACATTAGATTGGTTCAATTTTTGGAAATCTATTCCGGTAAAATAACATCTGCTGAAACAGGCGTGTGATAGGGTGGGCGCAAATAGAGACAATATCCTTCCATTTTGAATAAACACATCAAACATAGAAAGGTAATTTTGTAACATCGCTGGTCACACTTCCAGACCGCTATGAAGTTTTGCGTCAATAACTGGAGTCAAGTAAGAGTAATTCAAATGTGTAGAATGTATTTAGCTCTTCTCAGATTTATATATTTATGTAATTGATATATTTCAGTGTATAAACATGGTTCTGTCAAATTTTATGTTGAAGGATTACTTTTATGGTTTTAATTAACTAATAAAATAAACATTCTCTCTCTTGGGGCTTTGTGAGTACTATGCTAGATTTGTTCCAGGCTATGCCTTGATGGTACAGCCTCTTAGATCACTACTTAGGAAAGACAATAAGTCAGATTTAGACAGCCAGGTCACCTGTGGTTTTGTTCTTTCATAAATGTGGATATCAGTGTTAAACAATTTGGTGCTGCCTTTCAACACTAGGTCAATTGGCAGGAGAACACAGTTACCTTTCCATCCAGACTTTCAAAGGCAGGGAGTAATTACAGCACTATTGAGAGGGAGTCTCTGGCATGAATATGGGGATTACATTTCAAACCTTACATATGGGGTACCATATTTACACTGATCACAAACCATTGGTGTTTCTTTTGAATATAAATGGATAGGGAAAGGCATCTGCTTGTTTGGTATGTTTACTTTCGAAGCTGCAAGAGTATGATCTAAAGGTGAAATATATACAAGGGGCTAAAAACATTTGTGCAGATTGCCTATCACGTATGCCGTTACCACATTCTGGTATAGAAAGTATAGGTCAAGATAGTGAGTGGGTAGTAGGTCTTGTGGATGCAGTTTTAGCTTGTGATGGTATTATTACGGAGAATGATTGGAAAATCGTCATGACTAAAGAGGAAGTATTATTACGGGTACTTCACTTCATTAAGAACGGTTCGCCTTCAGAAACAAATCTCACAGGAGAACTAAGGTTTTCCAGTCAAATAGCAATGGAGTTGTCATACAAAAATGACATTTGCATTAGAGCAGGGGTATTTGTTCCACTTACCAAAATAAGGCACAAAATCATTAAGATTGTAAATGAAGGATAAATGGGAGCTTTTGCCACAAAAAAAAATTGAAGCAAGTATATTGGTGACCAAGGTTAGATTAAGAAGTCTCTACTTTTGTGGATAAGTGTTCACATTGTGTATTTACAGACAAAACTGGAAGACTGCTACCATATTACTGTTCACTGTTCCATTCCAGACTGGGCTTGGGAAAAGATAGCCATAGATTTTCTGGGCAATTTAATCTGTTGTCCAGGGACAAGAGATATTTGATTATTGCCAAAGAGAATTTTTCTAAATGGATATAGTATTCATTTGTTGAAGGGGCCATTACCAATTCTGATTTTGTAACATTATTTCTGTAGAAGATTTTCTTGATTGAGGGTTCCCCGCCCAATATTTTAACGGTTACTCACAAGGGAGTACATTTTGTGTCCAAGAAAATGGATGACTTTATGAAACAATTTAACAAAAAACATTCTCAAGTGGCTTTGTATAGCACAGCATCCAGTGGTTTGGTGGAGATGGCCAATCACATCTTGAAGGAAGGTATTCAAACTGCGATATCAACAAATGTTGATCTGTGTATCTTTTCCTTTTTGGGGCTTGATGCTGTAGGGTGTCAATATAATAAAGGGTTGACTCATTTACTGCTACAATGGCTCCAGCTGTGGTTTGAAGAAACCCTGCTTTGTACTCTCCACCGTGCTTTCAGCACACTACAGTAGTGTATTCAATTACATGTGCCTGGCTTGCAGAGGATGCTACACCACTGACACTCATTAACACAGAGATTGTGAAGACTTCTAAATATACCATGAAGAAAAATATTCAAGTATTTGCAAGCTCAATAGGGTTGTCATAATTAAAAATGTACTGTGTGCAGTGTTGTAGTATTGTCTTTGAAGTAGGGTACCACTACAAGTCATTGGCTTCAACATCAAAGACAACCCAGTGTCTTTAACTACCTTCTGCTTGTGTAAGCTACTGCTAAAATGTTCCAATGGGAGAAAGAAAGATCAGCAGATTCACAAATCAGCTTCACAAATTCAAGAGCTTAACATAAAACTTTGACACAATCCTCTCAGTCTATCTTGAGGGATTTACTCCAATGTTGTGGGGCCTGGTCCTTAATATACCAATCCATGAAAGGCACATGGATATTACCATTGATATACCCAAATAAATCCCTACAGCAAGAATCTGAAGGGCAGATCTTTGTTGACGCATGTTTGGATTAGAGAGCAAAGACATACTATTCTGCTCTGCTAACGAGTACATCTTTTTTTCCATAGCATGTTTGTAATTTAATTATTTTCCTGTTCACAGTCCCAGTTATGTTTATGACTATGCACTATCGAGACCTCTTCGCACTTCTTTCACCTTGGTCACATTAATAATTTGGCACCTCAATTGCGTTGACATGGATTCACCAAAATGCCAGTTAGCAGAAGTGATATCACATACTCTTTGACATTAATGACATCACAGGAAGTGACTTTGTATGACTTTTAACTCTAAATGTTCCCTGGAAGTGGTGTCTCTTGTGACTCAGAAGACATCAAAGTAACTGACATTGCTTAACTGCTTGATTAGCATAACAGTGCACAGCCACACAACCACTTCAAGAAATACCTGTAATAAGGTGCTTACACGATCTTTGAAACTGGTGGAATGTAATACTTTCCATGAATACCAGTGAGCCAGACCTCTTCTAGGAGGGATGGGAGGAGGTTTCCACCAAGAATTAGGGGCAGATTATTTTTTATGACGCTAATGTAGCCCAAAGAGGCCAAAATCGTTACGCCAAGTTTACAAACTAGTGCAATGCATGAATAGCTTCACTTTGTAACCATTTGTGTTGCATTATGCCTGTGCCAGGCATAATGTAAGCAAAGGGGGTGTTCTAAGCATCTAAGAGAATTTTTTCAGCACTTTTAATGCTTGCTCAGAGCATTCATTAAAAGGAGGCACACCTTTGTTTTTAATAGGCCTCAATGGGCTTTGCAGGATTAGAGTCAACACTTTTTATGCTAATCCTGCAACGCTCAGAACTAGTGTAAAATTTTTTGACACTAATAACCCTAACTACCGCCATGGTGCACCTGGCAGGTTTCCGCCCGCTGACCCAGCACAAAACTCATAATAGGGCCAGCGGGTGGAAAACCGGAGTGGCAGTTTTCTGTCCGAAAGAGTTTGGGCGGTGGCCTCCACCGCCCACCAAACTCTTAATGAGGGCCTCAATCTTTTCTTTTGCTCAGTACCAGTGCTGATATAGGAAGTTTACTGATAGATCTCCTGCATTTTGTAATGCTACTCCTCCCTTTTGCTTTCTTTTTGTTTAATTTCTTGCATAGAACACAAGGACTAGGATCTAGAGCCTGAAGATGAAAGCTTTTCTGAAGAACAACCTACTCCCCAGAAGTAGTCCATCACTTGGGATTTTTTCACCAATCTGAAGTAAGCGAGGGTAAATGTGGACGTGGTAAACATAGTAAAATTTATTCGGAGATAAATGTGCCCCCGGTCTCCAAACGAGTCCGAGGCGGCACTCTTTCAGGAACCGTTTTCATTTCAGCCGCGCTCGCTCTGCGCGTCTAGGAACCGTTTACCTTTGAGCTGCGCTCGCTCTGCGCGAGGCAGCACGCAGAACGCTGCTCGCGACTAGCGAGTACAACATTGAGATTTTTTTTTTTACATTACCATCTCGACCCCCGTCCCAACAGAAAGAATACCACAATATCTACAAATACCACAAACCACAAAAATGAACAAATAAGAGTTAACGTTGCCAGCGAATACATAGAAATTACACATTGTCTCATAGATACTGATTTCAAGACAAATCTCGTACGTTGACTCATTGACGCAGTTTCCAAGGCAATCTTCTTACTCTGTTACTCCTGCTCACGACCAAACCTTCACCACCACTGTCACGCAAATCTGACTGTTTCACTAAACTAGCCCCACTTACATTCGAGTCAGACTGCCTTACTAAATCACCCTTGCTCACAACCTAAGGATCCAATCTCCCTTTCAGTTTGACAACCTTGGATTTGTTCCACCACTTATTGCCCTGAACCCTTACAGCATTACCCAAGATCAGTTCAACCCTAACCGGTTCAGAAAATTTGGGATTGCCTTTCTTAACAAAAGTAGGCAGTTTTACTGCAACCCAATCGCCTACTGCAATAAGTGACTCTTTAGCCCCTTTCTTGCTGTCAACGTATCTCTTTTGCACACACTGCTTGTTTTCCTCATTAGTCTTGATGAGGTCAGTACGGTCTCCAACCTGCATGTTTTCGAAAAACTTGGACATCCACCCAGGTTTGATTTGCATACTGGGCTTTCTACCTTTCAAAGCTTCAAAAGGAGATACCCCCGTAGTGGAATGAGGAGTTGTTCTGTAAAACCACAGCATTGCTTCGACCGACCCCTGTACATCACACCCATTCTTCAACGCCCATCTGACACAGTCCCCCAACACACGGTTGAATCTCTCAACCAAACCATCTGTTTGGGGTTGATAAAGAGAATATCTCAGATGTTTGACCTCACCTTGCTCCAAAAATGTTTTAAACTCGTCAGACATAAATTGAACTCCATTGTCCGAAATGACTTCCTCTGGAAACCCTTCACTCATAAACACTTCCCTCAAGAAGATCACAAGAGCCTTTGCATTCGGTTCCTGAACATAAGGCCACTTGGAAAAATAGTCAACAACAACATACTCATACCTCAACTTACAATTTAGCGAGTGAAAGGGTCCTACCATATCAACCCCCAATTTACGCCAAGGACCACCAGGACACGTTATAGGCATAAGGGGTGGTGTCACAGGCTTCAAACTCTTGTCAGAGTTGGAACACACAACACAATTCCTTACTAATTGTTCGATTTCATTGTCCATGCGAGGCCACCAAAAGCTGTCTCTCACTCGTCTTTTGGTCATTGTGGCCCCCAAATGACCATCATGCGCTTTCTTCAATAGAGAACACCTCAACCCCTCTGGGGGAATTAATTTGTCGTTCCTCAAGAGAATACCATCCTCAATTGTTAACTCATCAGAAACTTTCTAAAATGGCTGAATGGCTGTCGTCAAGTCCCTCTCATACGGCCAGCCCTCAAATATACACCTCATAACTGTGCACAAGTTGACTTAACAATGTACACACGATTCTTTGAAACACCGAAGCCGCCGATGCCAGCCCAAACGGCATACGGCAAAACTGGAAAACACCAAAAGGCGACACAAAGGCTGTTAAATACCCGGACTCCGGATCAAGTTTCACCTGATGATACGCACTAGCCAAATCTAACTTCGTAAAGATCTTCGCACCTTTGATAGTGGCCAACATTTCGTTGATATTAGGGAGGGGATGTGAGTCTACCCATATTTCCCTGTTGAGTGCTCTCAAGTCCACACACATTCTTAATTCTCCATTCTTTTTCCTAGCCACTACTAATGGAGAAAGCCACAAAGAGGATTCAATTGGTTCTATAATCCCCTTGTTCTATACATTTTCCAGTTCCCTTTCTAAATCTTCTCTAACACTAAAAGGAACAGATCTTAGTTTGTGCTTGACTGGAATGGCATTGGCTTTCACTTTTATTTTATGTTTAAACCCATTTAACTTTCCCAATTCACCTGAAAAGACCTTAGGGAAATCATTGAGAAGGTCTTCAATCTCCCCCGAATCTCTTAGTACTGCAACCTGCTCAGACGTACCAGGCCGCAACACCATTCCAAACAGGCCCTGATGGAACCAGCCTAAAATGTTCAACCCTCTAGCCGTTACATAGACCTTACCAAATATGCGTCTCCCCTTAAACTCGAGAATGTCCTCAAAGAAACCTTGAAGTTCAATCTTCCTCCCTTCGTAGGACACTGGAGCCCTGTCTGGAGGTTCAAGGACACGCTCTCCCCAATTCAGCTTGAACAAGTCCAGAGTAATCATGGTGATCCTAGCCCCTGAGTCTGCTAGCAAACGCAACGACTTGTCTCCCACTCTTATGCAAACATAGGGATCCACACAATTATCCGGATCACCAGACTTAGCCGCTCCCTCAACAACACTCAAAACCATGTCCTGAACCTCTCCCTTAAGGTGTTCCACCGCTTCATCATTCGCCATGACAGAATCTCGTTTACCACCTTGACAAACTTTTGCAAAATGCCCCAACCTGCCACAACATTGGACCCCCAACGCTGGGCAACTCCTAAATCCTTTTTGATGCATGGAATTACCACATTTAAAACAAACATTTTTTTGTTTAAAAAACACATTGGAATTGGCAAACTTATTGTTTTTCTGTCCACTAGATTTGATCCCAGTCTTTTTGTCATCCTTGTTGACAACAACATTGAGTCTGCTAGACGTTGCCAATTCTATTTCCTTAGAAGACTTGATAGAAGATTCTATGCTCTTTGCAATTCTTATCGTCTCCACCAATGTCGGATTGTCCAGCGATAGCAACTTCTGTCTGATAGACGTGTCTGTCCCTTGACAAATAAACTGGTCTCTAATAAGTTGATCACCCAGCACTCCGAACTGGCATTCTGCAGCAAGAAGGCGCAATGCCGAAACATATGTGTCCACATCTTAACTTGAGCGTTGTTCTCTTTTAAAAAAATTGTGTCTAGCCACCACCAAGCTGGGAGGGGCATCAAATCTGTTGCTCATTTTCTTCACCGCAGACTCATACTCATCCATTTCATCATCCTCCATTTGTACTTCAGGTAGGTGCTTGAAAATCGCTCTACCCTTAAAGCCAATAGAATGGAGAAGAAGACATTTTTTCCGTTCTGGCCCGTATCGTGATGCTCCAATTGCCCCTAAATATGTTTTAAAGGCATCAAACCATTGTTTCCAACATATAGCTGGTTCGCCTGGGCTGTCTAAAAATGGCGGTGGGGGAAGAACCGATTGCATGGTGAAGCTACGTGAAAATAATAAAAAAAAATACAAAGAAAAAAATAATGTTGAGGAATTATCCACCACATACCAGAATTAAAAATGGAGTTTTATCCTTTTACCACAATTGTTTGATTTCCAAAAAGCATCTGTTCACAACAAAGTCTAAAAAGTTTCTGAGAATATTGTCTTAAGTCTGTTACACGTTGTCTGTACACATATACTGTGACAACGTAAAGTGGCAAAGCTCTTAACATCTGTAGACCAGATCTATACCTCTGTTCATATTTTGTGGTAAACAAACTCCTTAGTTTTCGTTGGGCTGATTTTTACAGACAGTTGGAGTACCTCCAGGAAACAAAGCCACTCCCTCGAGGTGCTGAAATCACTTTTATTTTTTTTAATAAACGACTTCCTGGTGTTTTTAGCATCGCCACTGCCTCCAAAGGTGAAGAATCACGGAGGAGAAACCAGCCACACCTGAACTTGCTGCGCAGGTCCGCTGCGTTTGGAGATGACTCTCGTCGGCAAATGAAGTAAGCGAGGGTAAACGTGGACGTGGTAAATATAGTAAAATTTATTCAGAGATAAATGTGCCCCCGGTCTTCAAACGCGTCCGAGGGGCACTCTCTCAGGAACCGTTTTCATTTCAGCCGCACTTGCTCTGCATGTCTAGGAACCGTTTACCTTTGAGCTGCGCTCGCTCTGCGCGAGGCAACACGCAGAACGCTGCTCGCGACTAGCGAGTACAACACAATCCCTCTGAGGAAAAGAAGACCATTACAAAATACATCAAATGCTCCTTATGTGATAAAACCTTTTCCAAGGTTACTTCCAGAAAATGTTGTCCCATTTGAAAACCTACTATGAAATGGAATTTTCCAGAGCACAGAGGGAATGAAGTGCTGGTGAAGCATCAACATCTACTGCACCAACACCTAGGCCCTCATTATGATATTGGTAGTAAAAAACACCTGCCGCTGTGGCAAAGGCCACCAAATGACCGACGCTGGATAATGAACACAGTCGGATTTCTGCCAGAAGAATGGCGAAATCCCGCTGTGGCCATGCCGGCGGATGGCGGTAAGGTGGCGCTGCTGCCAGCAGCAGCGCCACGCCAGTAGACCGCCGCAGACCGTAACCTGACCCATGATATGGCCTGGCGGTGTTCTGCTGGCAGACACTGCTGCTGGCAGCAGCGCCCCATCCACTGGCGGTTTGGCTTAGGCACACTGCCAATTTCTTAATATGGAGAAAAGTACTGACAGCTTGTTGGCAGTACTTTCCTGCATATTAACGCCATCTGCCAGGGTAATAATGACCCCCTTAGTGCAGGAAAAGTAATCCCTAGCAAAAGTGGAGAGACAGCGGCCTGAAACATCGCCAGAACTCAGAAAAGTACGTTCTTTTTGTTTGGACTGCAAAAGGTTCTCACTGTAGGTGAGTAGTCTGTTGATGTGCTGGTGGAAGCAGCAATGAATCATAAATGTTAATTTTTTTTATTCATACCTCTTGTTACCATGTTTTTCAGTTTTTCCTCATAATCTTTTATTTATAGTTGCCATTTTAATTAAGATCAATAAGAAAAAATACAAAAGTTTAAAAAGGTTGTAAAAAAAGAAAACAGTTCTGGAAAAAAAGAAGAAAAAAAGGTTCATGTTAGAACCACCTTTCTTGGGTCAAAAAAAGATAAATTGTATGTGTGGATGTAGAACGAAGAGAAGCTGTATGACTGAGATAATATGTGTGTGAGTGCCTGTATGCTGAGTGAATGGGTGCATTAGTGCTTATATGAGTGAGTGGGTTATGGTGTAAGTGATTGACTTGGTGTGAGAGTGACTGGTGGGATTAGTGATTGGGGTTGACACATCTGTATGCGTGAGTGATTACGAATGTGAGTGGCTGTGTGATTGACTGGCTGCCTGCATGAGTCACTGTATGAGTGAGTGACTGAGAGTGTGAGTGGCTGGATGTGGGAGTGACTGGTAGTATGACTTGCTGTACAAGTAAGTGACTAGCTGTGTGAGTAGCTGTATGACTGAATGAGTACCTCTAACTACCGCCATGATGTGCCATTTTTTAAATACAGCGCACACATGGTTGCATTCGAGGGGCGCTAGTGGGCACAAGAAAAGTGGCACTGCATAAATCTGTTCCTTACTGTGTAAGAAATATGAGTGACCAACTGGGGACATGAGCAGCCATATGAGTGAGTGACTATTTGTGTGAGTGCCTCTGTGTGTGACTAATTGGGGACCTGAACTGCTGTATGAGTGAGTGACTGAGAGTATGAGTCGCTGAATAGGTAAGTGACTGGATGCGTGAGTGGCTCTTTAGGTGAATGACTGGGAGTGTGAATGGCTGACTGGGTTAGTGCCTGGGTATATGAGTAGCTGTATAGATGACTGAGTGGCTATTTTAGTGTCTGTGTGAGTGAGTGGGTTAATAAATGGCTGTATGAAAGAGTGACTGAAGTGTGAGTGGCTGTATGGGTGAGTGACTGTGTGTGTGAGTTGCTACATGGGTGAGTGACTGGGAGTATGAGATGCTGTATGGGTTAGTGACTAGGTTTGTGAGCAGCTGTATGGGTGAGTGACTAAATGTATGAGTGACTGGGTACATGAGCAGTTGTATGAGTGAGTGACAATGAGTGTGATTTTCTGTATGGTTGAGTGAATGGAAGTGTGAGTGACTCTATGGGTGAGGGACAGGTAGTGTGAGTGGCTGTATGGGTGAGTGACTAGGAGTGTGAGTGTCAGTTTTGGTTAGTGAGTGCATGTGGGAGTTACTATATGAGTGACTGCCTGGCAGTGTGAGTAGCTGCATGTCAGTGATTGTTTGTGTAAGGACATGTATGAGTGACCAACTGGGGGTATGTGTGAGTTACTGGAAGTATGACTGGCTGTTCAGGTGATTGATTGTGTCTGTGATTTACTCATTAGTCAGTGACTGGGAATGTGAGTGGCTGTATGAGTTAGTGATTGTATGTGTGAGTTGCTGTATGAGAGAGTGACTAGGGTGTGAGCAGTTGTATGAGTGAGTAACTATGTGAGTGCCTCTGTGAGAGACTGACTGGGGTCATGAATGGCTATATGAGTGAGTGACTGAGTGTGAGTGGTTGTATGTGTGAGTGAGGGGGTGTGAGAGTGGTTATATGGGTGAGTGACTGGGTGTGTGAGCAGCTGTGTGAGTAAGTGTCTGGGGGTCTGAGTAGCTGTATAGGTGAGTAATTGGGTGTTATTTGCTGTATGGATTAGCAACTGGGTATATGAGTAGATGTATGAGTACTGAGTGGCTATGTTATGATCTCTATGAGTGAGTGAGAGGGTGGGTGAATAGCTGTATAACTGAGTGACTGGGAGTGCGAGTGGCTGTAGGGGTGAGTGATTGGTAGTGTGACTGGTTGGCTGTATGAGAGTGTGACTAGCTATGTGAGTAGCTGTATGACTGAATGCGGGGGGCTGGGAGCTGCTCCATGAGTGACTGACTTGGGGCATGAGCAGCTATATAGCTGACTGACTAGGAGTGTAAGTGACTATATGAGTGACTGGGTGACTGAATTACTATATGAGTAAGTGACTATTTGTTTGAGTGGCTGTGTGAGTGAGCGACTTGTACTGTAAGCTGCTGTATGAGTGACTGAGTAGGTGTGGGAGTGACTGTATTGGTGAGTGTATGTGAGTGACCAACTGGGGTGTGAGCAGCAGTATGGGTGAGAGAGTAGGAGTGTGGTTGACTGTATGAGTGAGTTAGTGGGTGTGTGAGTAGTTGTATGTGGTGTCTATGTGAGTGGCTGAGCGGGTGAATGCCTGAGCAAATGACTGGTGGTGTCAGTGGCTCTATAGGTGGCTTACTGGATGCGTGACTGCTTGTATGAGTGACTGACTAGTAGTATGAGTATGTGTATTGGTGACTGAGTAGAAGTGTAGGCGACCATATGGGTGAGTGAGTGGGATATTGAGTGGGTATAATGTGAGTGAGTGGAAGCGGAAGTGGTTGCATGTGTGAGTGAGTGGGATTGTGAGCCGTTGTATAAGTGAGAGAGTAGATTTGTGACCGGCTGCATACGTGACTGTGTGGGAGAGTAAATGGCTGTATGGGTGAGTTACTTAGAGTATACGTGGCTGTGTGTGATAGTAACTGGGTGTGATAGTGACTGTATGAGTGAGAGAGTGGTTTAATAAGTAGTGTATGTATGTCTGAGTGTTTTTGTAGGTGTATGTGTATGTGATTTGGTGTATCAGTAGTTACATAGTAGAGTGACGGAGTGTGTGAAAATTAGTTGCCACATCCTTTTCAACATAGATATTTGGAGGACCAACCTTTACCAAAATGACAAAAAAATTGCACAGAGGATATTGAGCATGTCATATAGGGAACAGTAAATGGTTAAAAACTATGTGATATTTCTTTATATGAGAAGACCCTCTCCAAGGCCACCTCAAGAGATACTCATGTTGCTGTACAAGTACTTTGGCACATCTGAAGAGATATCACTCCAACCACTGTGGAAATGGAGAATTAATATAGCTATACAATAGAATTACATTTATAAATTTTGAAAAACAGAACACTACACATTGCTTATGCTGTGACAGTACATCACAATATATTAACCATTTGATTTTCCCTTTTTTTTCTTTTCTCAGCTTTTCCACTTATACAACTGAAATGTTGCTTCAAATCAAGATTCAACATTGAACAGTGTGGGAAAAGAAATCAGATGGATTGTAGAAAACCCCCAAAGCTGCACAGTATATTACTGCAAATATGTTGTAATTGTAATTGCATTTACTTAGTGCTTACTACCCCGACGAGGCATTAAAGTGCTTTTTGGTGAGTAGCATGCTACTCCGGAACCCAAGAAAGATTAGTGGTGAATTAGTATTGGGAAATATGAGATTAATTTGAGCTATGGGCATGCATGCAAGTTTGTTAGTTGTCTTTGAAAAAGGATAGTGGAGGCATAGAAGAGGGAAGGGTTTGGATTACCATAATACTTACTACCCTGTCAAGGCGTTAAAGCATTTTACGGTGAGTAGCATGCTACTCCAGAACCCCAAAATCAAAAAAGATCTAGTGGTGAATTAGTATACGGAAATATGAAATTAATTTGAGTGGTTGGACATATGAGTCTATTAGTTTTATTGAAAATGATAGTGTAGGGATAGAAGAGGGAAGGGTTTAGAAAGTGTTCAATTGGAGATCATAGATGTAGAAGGAGGTTGAGGACTAGTAAAGGAAAGGTAAATGGGAAGGTGTCAGAGGGAAGCGTTTAGAAAGTCATTTTAGGGGATCTGAATAGTTAAGGAGGTTTGAGATGATTCAAGGAGAGGTAGAAAATGGAACAGTTTATAAACTGTTATGTTGGGGATCATGCTAGTAGAAAGAGAATGAGTCAGAGATTGGAGGTAGTGGATATATTGAAAGAGGTACTGGGTGGGGAGCCGGGTAGGGCATTGGAGAGGGTTTAGAATGAGGTTTGGGATGAGCCAGAGAGTGGAGGTAGAGAATATATTGAGAGAGGTATGGAGTGAGGTATAGGGTAGTGCATTGGAGATGTTGATTTAGGAGTAAAGAAATAAATATAGAGATACATACGTACATCAGAGGTATATATGTATGAGAAAGGTAGTATATCTAGATTCAAATTGTTCAAGTATTGCTGTACTTTGAGCTAATTTTTTTATTTTTTGTTTTTAGTTCAATAGTGAAGTATTTATATTAAAAATGTACTTATTTATGCAGTCACCTATATACATGTCAAACCTAGAATAATATAACCATAAGTAATATATACATTTGTTAAGCAGAACTAATGAATATCCATATATTTATAAGCCTAATTATTATACACATTTATACAAAGGAATGCACGTCTAGATACACATATATAATCCAAATAAATGCTTAAATACACAGGGATATGTTGTACATTTGTTTTTGAATCTGGTGGTTATGTGTGGAAGTGGGAACTTTTGAGTAGTCTTCTGAAGATAAGATAGGTATCTGTGGATCTTACTTTTGGACGTAAACAGTTCCATAGTTTGGCTGCTTGATTGGAGAAGGATGTGCCACCTATGTTTTTCTTTTCTTGTATTGTGGGATTTCAAGGCGAGGTGCCAATCTCGAGTGGAGGTTCCTTTGTTGGATGTATTTGGTGATTTCATTCCTGATGAAGAGCGGATCTGTTCCATATATCACTTTGTGGGTAATACAAAGCAGCTTGAATATGGATCTACTGGCTACTGGTAGCCAATGTAGGGCTTTCAAGGCAGGAGAGACCTGGACTTGTGACTTTACATGCAGAAATAATCTGGCAGAAGAGTTCTGAATCTGTTGTAATACATAGATCTTAAAGATGATCTGTGGTAGAGGCTATTGGCATAATTGAGTTTAGACAGAATAAGAATAATAATAGCCTGGAGCTTGTGTGGAAATCCCAGGTGGGGGAAGATGCGTTGCAGAGTTTTTATAGTAATGAAGCTTGAACATCCCCTTAGGCATTTATTGATAGCTTGGAGTCCATGGTAATTCTGAGGTTTCTTACTTCCTTAGATACATTAGGTGGTGTTCCAAGATCATCAGGCCAGGTGGTGAGTGGGTCATCATTTTCCCACTCACCACATGTGAGTATTTTTGTTTTGGCAGCATTCAATTTGAGATGGCTCAATGTCATCCACTGATCAATGGCTCGTAGACAACTGAAAATGTGTTAGTTTCCCATGTCCTTGGGGCTTTCCAGTTTGTCATCTGCAAAGTTTTAGCAGGTGAGGTGAAATTCATTCATCAGAGCCAGTAATGATTTCATGTAGATGTTGAAAAGCCTAGAAGAGATGATAGAGCCTTTAGGGACCCCTGCTTTTGTGAAGTATGGTTTGGATGAGAAAATGAGGGTACGGATGACATTTGTTTTGTTTGGAAAGTAGGATGTGATCCCGTTGAGAGCAGCCTCTTCTACATCTGCTTCGTAGAGTCTTTGTATTAGAGTGTCATGGTCCACTGTGTCAAAGACAGCCCAGAGGTCCAAAAGTAGATGTGCAACAACCCCTTTCTGGACAACGGCGTTCTTCAGAAATAAGGGACACTATGCACTGAACTCAGTGTAAACACTTCATCAACTGTTCAATTGTTTTATGTATAATTTGTAAACTAATCTATTGTAATCTGTCCAAAATAATGATTTTACTGTTATACTTTGTACAATAGTAGTCATCATCCCGGGTAGGCCGAATGATGCCTAAAATATTGACGATGCTTGCAGATGAAATGTCATAAATTACTTTTTTCCAGAAATATTTTATATAAGTTTGTTTGGAGAAACAAAATATGTCAAGTTTGTAATTTGAATGGCTGTTTTTGTATCAGTTTAAGCTTGAAATGATTGCATTGTGTCCATCCAGTTTCACTCTTTCATTATATTGTGTTGTGTCTACTTGTTATATAACTCCTTCATGCAAGATAAAAGAGGATTCTTCTAAAGACATCACCCCAGGTAGGCAGAATGATGTCTCAAATACTGACAATCCACTTAGAAGAAAATTGTTCATTACTTTTTTCCCAGACATACTTCTTAGAATTTTGACTGAAGGACCAAAATGTAAAAATGTTGTAGTTTCAAAGGTAATTTAAGTTTGAAAATATGGTTACTGTCATTGCATTCCGTCCATTCAGTTTTACTCTTTAAATAGACAGCGTAGTGTCTAGATGTATTATTGACTCCTTTGTGAAAGATACTAGCTTTAGTAGTATGAGTTTGTCCAGAAATTGATGTTTGTCCTGCTTTGAAGTTTGAGATTTCAGTTTCCAATTTCGGTCCATCTGCCCTGCATCATTGTAACATTAATAAATGGTATTTTCCAGTTCTTCGTAGATGCAATAGAGATAAAACACATGATCTACAATTTGGGCAGGACATATTTAGGTTTGCCTTTTTAATCAATCAGTCAAAAGGCACAGTTTTGCAATTAGGTAATGTCAAATACAGAAATCATTCAAAATGTATTTGAGCACAAGATGTAAAAGAGCAATCTTCATAGATATGGTTCCATTTGTAACTCATTCCAAATATCTCATCAATATTCACTTGTTCATCTTCTAATGCTCCAAGGATGACCATAATAATTTCTTTTGCATCTTGTTGACTCTTCATAGTCAATACTTTAGGTCCACTATATGTTTCTACAAGGTGTTGAATACCTGAAGCAGAATATATTCACTCAGTAAACAATGGAGAAAATTATACAGTGCAAAACACAATATGTTAACTGCTTTCTGTTGAATTCCATTCACAACATGTAGTAAATTAAAGAGTACACTGAGAACAACTTTGCATAAAATTTGACAGCGGAACTATTTTCCAAATGGTATCCTACAATATTTCCCACACTTTCCACTTTCTTCTTCTTAACACTTTATAGATTGTCCATCTTTGTATTCTTTTCCTGAAAATCAGTCAACTCTTTTGAAAAATTCTGCTTTGGACAGATTATCCATTTCTCATAAATAGGATATACAGCTAAATGAGTGTATACATTTATTAACCAATTATACTCTCTTCCACAGTTTACATCAGCACTAACTCAATCAAAAACAAACTAGAAATTTTTCTAACACGCGATAATGCTAAATATAACATACCTTATTTGACTACAGTATTTAAATAAGGTGTATCATATGTAGCATTAATGAATGTTAGAACATTGTACGGTTTGTCTTTTGTTGAATTTGCTGAAAGCAAAGTTGACCACTGATGTATAGTAGGAGTGGCTTAAATGAAGAACATGCACATTCTTTCTTTTCATGTAGAAATCTGTGCTCTATTTTATCTTTTACTTTATCATAAATGTATTTCTGTTCATCGTTCAGTTGTTTTACTAACTGTTCAAAATCAACAATTTCTTCTCTTGCTAGCTCCATTGCAGTCTCCATCTCATTCATAGATATGGCTGCTTTATTTTGAATAAATGTTTCTTCAAGAAGATCTTGAGTTAGGTGTCCAGAACTTTGGCTGATTTGTGAACTCTTCCTAGCTATCTGAGCAGCAATTGTTTCTTCTTGTTCAATCTCATCTTTCAGCGTTTGTAACTAGTTTGGAAAGACTGAACACTGAATGCTGTCTTTCACAATGTTGAAGGAATCTTCATAGCAGTCACAGTGTCCAGGTATTTCTGATTCAGCATGCTAAGGCTTGAACACTTTTAGAAGTGCCAAGTAGAAAAAAACTCTCTTTTGTCTGCTGTTTAGCCACTGAGGCTCCGATGAACAAGAATCTGACACATCAGTACTGATGCACCAAATTACTTGAACCCCCCCCCCACGCCACCTAGCGACACCGTGGGTGTGCCGTAATTACAATACAGCACACCATGGAACACGTTAGGCCAATAGCGCCAAAATTGTTGACACTATTTTGGCGCTTTGCTCGCTAGCGTCAAAAATGTTGGGGCTAATGGAGCAATGTGCAAGGAGGCCAATTGATTTCAAAGGGAGCATTTTTTAATGCTTGCTTTGAGCAGACCTTAAAAATGATACCAAAAATGGCGCTATGAATCTTGTAGATTTCATTGCACCATCTTTGCAGGCCTCCTAATGCAGGAATGCTTCCCTTGCATACATTATGCCTGGCACAGGCATA
The DNA here is from genome assembly GCF_031143425.1 of Pleurodeles waltl. NCBI lineage: Eukaryota > Metazoa > Chordata > Amphibia > Caudata > Salamandridae > Pleurodeles > Pleurodeles waltl. The sequence continues at coordinate 876,196,694 of NC_090438.1, forward strand.
ATGTGTCACAAGATGTCGCAATGTAGTGCAATACATGCATTGCTACACTTTGTAGATATGGTGTGGCGATTTTGCTTCATTGAGCCACATTAGCATAAAGAAATGTTGCTGATGTGGTGCAAGGAGGTGCTAGGGCCTTGTAAATCTGGCCCTAAGTTTTCTGAGGTTAATTAGATTTCCTTTGGTGTGTCTGACCAAACAACCGTCACATCTAAGAACTGCAATTTTCCCTTCTTCTGTGTTTTTTGCTACATTGCTTCTATATCTGAAGTTCTGAAGTACTTCGTAAAAGCACATGTTTTCCAGTTATGAACTCCTGCTGGGGTAATACGTATCCAACATATTAGATTTTACAATGTCCCTACTTTCTGGGTCAAACTCTGCTAGATACTGGATTTCTGGGATAGACATTAATGCCCGTATTTATACTTTTTTTAGCGCCGCATTTGCGCCGCTTTTTGACGCAAAACGGCGCAAACCTACAAAATACAATGGCATTTTGCAAGTTTGCGCCGTTTTTGCGTTAAAAAACGACGCAAATGCGGCGCAAAAAAAGTATAAATACGGGCCTAACTCTCTGTTTTGTGTGTTTGCAAGTCATACACTTACCCAAACAATCCCCCTTGAATTTGTGAACAAACTAGCTGAGCTCAACCTGTCTGCACACTCATCGGATCCAATTTCTCTGTGGGAAAGCATTTTCAAATTAGAACTACACAATTTCTTACTAGGACTCTTTTCTGCACATCTATTTAATTTCTGTTTTCTCAGATTTTGTGATATATGAAATAACGTACCAAGCTACAGCAAGGGAGTTATCTGCAACAAACTGTGGGCCAGATTGACAGAGGTACATTTAGACTTTGGTCTACATTTAGATCAAAAGTCTAAGCTTATAACTTTTAGGTATTCACAAAGGTAAGTTACGAGTAGTATCTTTATGTCTGTAGTCACGGCAGAATCTCTGCACTCAGGGCAGATTTTCCTGAATTTTCAGCCTCTACACTTTTTTCACAAAGACTCATGGGAGCACCTTTTCCTTGCTTATTTGAAAAATCTCAGTAGCATCAGCAATATCGTCTTTAGTGTTTATACATTTCTTCTGATCTCAATCAATCCATCTTTTCAATCGGACCACTTGATGTTAATGTTTCATCCTCTATATGTGCTATATCTTGAACAGCATCACTATTTTTACAATAAATGTTATTTTGTACTAGGTATAAAGTTACATGTTTGGCATTCTGTATCCCTTTAGTTTCAATATTCTTTTTGAATTCTATTGGCAAGTTTACAACTCTAAGGTAATTTCTCTGGTTTTTGTTTCCATGTAAACTAAAGCTAGAAACGTTTTTCAGGTATTGAAACTAATTCTAACTTGTTATGTACTGCTCTAGCTGGCCTTTTATTATCCTCTGACTTGCCATAGGAGTATTTACTTATAATTTTCTGTGTAGACAAATCAAACCATTCCCCTACAAATATACTGCAGGAGTTTTGACACAGAAAAGCCTCATAATGAAAGTTTGCATTTTCGAGTGGTGTACAGTTAACATTCTGAGGTGATCAAAGGTGCTTTGGCACACATGTCAGACATGCTAGTGAATGTCCTTTTAAATGTGTATACTTCCTTACTTTGCATGTATCTAATTCTTGCAATATTCCCATTTTCTTGTTTATACTTTTGCTGGAAAAATACAAAGGAACATTTTCAATATATCTTAAGCCATGTTTAAAGTACTACTTGCCTGAATATGTAAGTATGATCTCTCACTACTTGACTAAAAATCAGAATGACTGTATCAGTCCTTCTATGAGTATCCCATAAGATGTTGAAGTAAGTAAGACAGTATTTGACTGGCTCTTTTAGTAACTCCATGGCTCTCTAAATGTGTTTGTAGATGGCTGTATGAATCACTCACTGGGTGTGTTGCTGAGTACATAGTTATGTAACTTTGTGTGCAACTGGCTTTGGTACACCTGCATAAATAATTGCTATGTGGGTGAGTGAGTGAATGTATAAGTGCCTCTGTCGCTGTCTGACTGGGTGTGTGAGTGCCAGTATGACTCTGCAAATAGATATGTGAGTTGTAGTATGGGTGCGGGACTGGATGCATTACTGGGTATAGGGATCTGTAAGTGCACTTGTAACTGACTGAAACTGAAAATGACACTCCTTTTATTGTAAGCACAAAGCACAATTCCCTAAGGCCTACCTATAGTCTAGCTGAGGAGTGACATGTGTAGTACCACAAGAGTTTAAGGCTTGGCAAGGGGGTTTTCTAATGCCAATTTAAACTGGCAGTATAACTGCACACAGGCTCAACAATAGTAGGCCGATCCATGTTTAATGTAATAATTGCTTGACTGGGTGTCAAGGTTCTGTCAGTACTTGACTACATAAGTTAGTGAGTATATCAGTCCCTCTAATGGTGTGCTACCAGGTGTTTAAGTTAGTATGCCAGTATGTGACTGGCTTTTTTGGTAACTCCAAGGCCCTCTAAATGTGCATGTAAGTGTGTGTATGAATGGCTCTTTGGCTGTCATAGAGCGTATGGAGGTATGTAACTGTGTTCAACTGGCAGTGAGAGTGCTAGATATATAGCTGGTGTGTGAATATACAAGTGAATGGATAATTACCTCTATTGCTGCTTGAGTGAAGGTATCAGTGACTGCATGCTTCTGTAAATATGTATGTGAGTTGCAGAATGGGTAGGAGACTGGATATATTTCTGGGTGTAGGGGTCTGCAAGTGCACTTGCAAGTGAATGAAACTAGAAAGGGCATGTCTTTTATTTTAAGCACAAAGCACCCTAATCTATGGCCTACCTATATCCCTCCTGAGGGGCACATTCTGTGTATTACAAAAGGAGTTTAAGATTTGGTAAGGGGTTTTTCTAATGCCAATTTGAGTTGGCAGTAAAACTCTGCACAAGGGGTCTGAAATTAAATATATGACTACGTTTAACTTAAAAAGGCATGCCTTATTATCTAGGCATATACAAACCTACCAGATAACTTACCTACACTGTACCTAAAGGCTATCGAGCACATTGCGGGCAAGTTTCACAACTTCATGCGTGGTGCACTGCTCCAGTCCAGTATTTTTCCTTTGAATTCTGGGGCTTGTAGACTGCTTTTATAATGAAAAAACAAGACTACTCCCCCAAAGAATTTAAAGAAAAATAGTGGTTGAGAGCAGCACATAATGAATGAACCTGTGAAACATCACAGGGATGCTAGTCCATACTTATATAGTAGTTTAAAACTTAGCAAACAACTTTTATTCTCAGCACACCATAGACATCAACATATACAAACTCTACAATATCAGAGCAACTTATTGTTAAGCAACTACTCTCACCCTTGGACACACACACACTCTCATACTTACTCACACACCCAGAATCATAGTTACTCACCCATTCCTAAATATTTTTAAAAAAAACACTTACACACCCACTCACCGATCCCTCCATATAGTTGGAATACTTTTGTATGTATCATACATACTTTTGCAAAACTCACATACACATATACCTTTTCAATCTCATTTTGTTTTAAAGTACACTCTATTTCACATACCTGGACATTTTTTAGTTGATAAAATATTTTTGCTCTTATAAGATACATTCAACTCTTTAAGAAAATTTGAAAAATAAGCCTAAGAATGGCACACCACCACTGTCAACCAAAACAACTATAAATGGCAACCTTTTCATCTTTCCACTCAGTGATACTGCTGAAGCAAATCAAAATGTCCCTTTCATATTTTAGTTTTCTCACTCCAATTGTCAATGGTTTTTGTGTGTTAACCCTTTCCTCACTTTTGTGATTAAGTCCAATATGCAATTATTCACAAATTCTTTGTGAACTTCAGCACAGCCCCCATGTACACTCATGATGAATTTGCACATATTTATGGGGGAACTTAGCTTACAATTCTTTTTATACTTTACAATTACATTACACTTAAGTAAGAACTCCTCATTAGGAAAACACTCTTTTTTATTATTCTACAATATTACTAAACAACTTTAATTTAACCAAAATCAAGTGCAATCACATTAATACCCTTCCCCCAACAGTCTTTTAGCAGAGTTTCCGTAGCAACCCACTAGAACCAGTAGGTCAGAAATTCACAGTGTATTCTATGAACAGTATATTACTGTCCAACTCAACTGCAGCAGGTGTGCTTGACTTTTTCCAAATGTAAGCATATTCAAGACTACATTAACTTTTTGTATTTTAAGCCAACTGAGCAGCTTGGACCCAGTGTGCACCTTAATAGGTCACTATGCTAATAGCTTGTAAAAATTAAAGACAAAACCTCAGAGATAATAAAAAATAAAATGACCAGAAATGCACCGGTGTCATTACAAATCATGGGCCATGTTTATTGAAACAATTCTGTGTACCAAGCATCACTGGATTTCCAAGCAATCTTTTATTATAGTTTGATTAATCTGTTTTTTGAACATTTGTGTATACAAGGTCATAAAGTGCTTGCATGACACATATTTTACCTTGAACTATCTCTGATGCTTTGTCTTTAATCTTTACAAACTATTATCATAGTGACCTTTTGTAGTGCACGGGGTCCAAGCTGCATAGCTGGCTTGTGGCTCTTTTTTAAATTATAGTCTGTGCAGTTGGGAGGGCACACCCCAGTGCAGTACGCCACAATCAGTGAAGCGTAAGAAAACAGAGTAGTTCACTGTGAGATATTTAGGAGTGCGTCAAACATTTTTATTTATTTTTTATTTTAACCAGAGCCAATCACAGACATACCTACCTACTGTTTAAAATCACAACCTAATTTTAAATATCTGTATAGTAACACCATCCAATGAAATGCATCCTTTTTAATCCTGTCCTTCATTTTAACTGCCTTTCATTTTTTAAATATCTAATTCTCCTGCAGCCTTCTCCAATGAGTTATTCCTTCAAAATGTTTAGAGTGTGGATTGTGCATCACAGCTTTGTGTTTTGAGCCAGAGGGTGTGCTAGAAAGAGTGGCATCAACAGGGACCTCGGTTTGCCAAATGGGGATGTTACTTTGATTGGCCAGAGAGGACTAAAGAGGCATCCATTTATCCCTTGGCTGAAAACATTATTGATTGTCAACATCTTCACCTCATAACTGTTCATTGTGCTGGCAATGACCAGGGAACTCTTACTGGGGTGGTACTGACTGAAAGTCCTAATGAAGGATACCATTGCATAATTCATGGTACATTTTCCTCACACTGCCTTGGTATTCTCCAACATATGTCAAAGGCAAAAGTGGAAATGGTCAAGTGAATTATGTCCACAGATAGACAAAGCCAGGAAACACATCAATAAAACTATTCCGGCATTCCTCCGAGTCCATAACATGGGCTCTATCTACAACAACAACTTGACATGGATGGAATATATAGAAGTGCTGGCATTCATATCAGAGACAAAGGCAACAGGGTGTTTCTGAGCCACTCAAAACACTGCATCCCCTATTATGTGTAGTTATCCACAGTAAACTAAACACAAAAGCTCTTTTTAGAGCCATCCTATTTCTAAAAAACTAGTTGATTTATTTTAAGAACTTTAAAAAAAAATTAAATTGTGAATACATTGAGAATACCCAAAACAAAAGCAGACATGCAATGCACACTACCACATTATAAGTTTGTAAACGCTTAAAGATTGTGTCTATTACAATGGGTGCATCAATGACTGTGGGCCTGTGAGTGGGTGCATAAGTCTCTGAGTGGGTCTGTGAGTATGTGCATGATTAACTCAGTGGGTCTCTAATTCACACATGAGTTTCAGAGTGGCTCTCTGAGTGCATGCATGTGTCTTTGAGTCTATGACTACATGCGTGAGTCTCCGAATAGAACTATGAGTATGTGCATGAGTATCTCAGTGGATCTGTGAGTCAGTGCATGAGTCTCTGAGAGGGTCTGTGAGTCGGTATCTGAATCTTTGAGCCACTAAGTTAATGCATGAGTGGTTAAGTGGGTCTGTCAGTGAATACTTGAGTCTCAGAGTACGTCTCTGAGTGCATGCATGAGTCTCTGAGTCCTTGAGTGCTTGCATCAGTCTATGAGCGGATATGTGAGTGGGTACATGACTTCTGAGTCTACGGCCCTCATTACAACCTTGGCGGGCGGTGGAGGCCAGCTGCCTATGTGGCGCAAACCTGCCGGCCGCATTACAACATCCCCGCTGGGCCGGCGGGCGGAAGCAGAGTTTCTGCCCGCCGGCCCAGTGGGGATGTCAGACGTAACGTTGGAGCCAGCTCCTAATGGAGCCGGCGGTGTTGCGGCCGTGCGACAGGTGCAGCTGCACCTGTCGCACTTTTCACTGTCTGGTGTGCATACAGGTGAAAGCAGAGTGGGGCTGTGCCTGAGGGCCCCTGCACTGCCCATGCCAATTGCATGGGCAGTGCAGGGGCCCCCAGGGGCCCCGTGACTCCCCTTCCCACCAGCCTTTCCATGGCAGCCTCTACTGCCATGGACAGGCTGGTGGGAAGGGGAGTCATAATCTCCAGGGCAGCGCTGTAAGCAGTGCTGCCCTGGCAGATTATAAATGCCGGGACAACGATGGCGGCAAACCGCCGGTCCTGGCGGTGCGACCGCGGCGCTACTGCTGCGGTCATAATATGGTAAATTGTACCGCCACCCTGTTGGCGGTACAATCGACAAAACAACCCTGGTGGTCGTTGACCGCCAGGGTTGTAATGAGGCCCTATGTGTGTGCATAACTCTCTGAGTGGGTCTGTGAATGCGTGCATGGGTATCTGTGGTGGGTGCATACGTCTCTCAGTGGGTCTATGAGTGTGTGCATGAGTACCTCAGTGGGTCTGTCAGTGGGTATGTGAGTCTCTGAGTGGGTCTCTGAGTGTGTGCAGGAGTCTCTGAGCCTATGAGTGCATACATGAGTCTCTGACTGGTTCTATGAGTGGGTGTATGAGTACCTCAGTGGGTCTGTGAGTGGGTGCATACATCTTTGAGTCTATGAGTGTTTATGTGGGTCTGTAAGTGGGTGCATGGGTACCTCAGTGGGTCTATCAGTGGATGCTTCAGTCTCAAATTAAGTCTCCATGCATGCATGAGTCTCTGAGTCTATGAGTGAATGCAGGACTTTACAGAATAAATGAATATCTAATGTGTCTGTGAGTGGGTGCATGAGTCTCTGAATCTTAGAGTGCATGCATGAGTACCTCAGTGAGTCTGTCAGTGTCTGCATGAGTCTCTAAGTGGGTCTGTGAGTGACTGCATGAGTCTTTGAGTGGGCCTGTGTGAGAAAGGGCCTCTTTTTGCATGGTTAGCCGTCCACATTTTGCCTGAAAAATGATGTGGGTTCAAAATTGTAAGTGCCCTGTGCCCCTGCTAAACAAGTTCCCAGGGCCATATCTTTTTCCTCAAAACTCAACTATGTATTGGCACTTCAGCTACCCTTGTAACTCCCTAGTAAAGGGTACCCTGCTACCCATGGCATTGGGAACTGAATGGGCTCCCTCAGAGCTGCAGCAATAAGTGTGCCACTCTGAGAGGCCCCAGACCAGCCTCATGCAGACTACCATTGCAAGTGCAGGACAGGCTATAGTAGTTAAAAGTTACAAACTTGACATGGCACTCACCAAGAGTGCCCTGCCCACTAACACTGCATGCACTATAGGTAAGTCAACCCTCTGGCAGGCCTTACAGCCAAAAGGCAGGGTGCAAAAAAGTGCACGCGAGGGCATATGTTTGCATGAGCAGATATGCCCCTACCGTGTCTTTCCAAACCCTTGAGACATAGTACGTGTATAGGCAAGCCATAGCAAGTACATGTGCTGGACACTGTCATTACGAGTTCCCCAGCTACATGATGGACTCTCTGAATACTGGTTTGTTTGATATTAAACAACTCAGAATAATTAACACTGATGCCAATGTTGGATTTATTTTAACATGTACCCAGAGGGCACCTTAGAGGTGCCCTCTGCAAAACCTACCAACCCTGGCCTGGTTGATGAACTGGTTTCTACCAGCCTGCCACCACCAGACACAAGTCTGGACTACTGGGGTGAAAGCATCTGCTCTCAGGAGCCAGAACACAAAGCCTTTCATGGGTGGCAATGTTAGACTTCCTCTTCCAGACAGGCACCCAAGACCAGCAATCAGCTTCAAAGGTTTTACCACCTTTCAAATCTAACCTCTGACTTTGCTGCTAGCAGCAGATGTCTGTCCAATGGTTTTCCTCCACTTTGAGCAAGAAAACCAGTAGGAAAACATAAGCAGAGTAACAACAGCAGCCCCCCTCAGCCTGCACCATCCCTCAGGTGCAGCATGTGAGGTGACCGCTTAATTTCATTTTCCGCCATTTTGGATGGCAGGAAAATAGCCTATCAGGGTTAGAGATGTGACCTCTTCCTACGGTATCCTCAATAAGGTAAGTGGCCCATTGGCCCCTACAAGGTACTCCCCTGAATGCTCACTAAATGCAGTATTTAGTGGGTACCCCTAAACCTGCAGATCGGATTCTATGATACCGGAAGGCCAGTGACAAAGAAGTCCCAAAGCTCAAGAACAGACGTCCTGCTGCAAGAAGAAAAATATGCCAAACCCATCCTGCTGCACCCCAGACTTGAACATCACAGCTGAGGGGTCGACTGTACATCGGACAGACTCTGAAATCACATAGGACCTCCAAACTTCTAAAAATTGCCAAGAACCTCCCTCCAGAGTGAAGGTATCACTCCTTGCACTCAACAAACAAGATCCAGTGAAGTCCAGTTCATTGACTAGCCACTGATCAATGAACCAAACACAGCAGCCAGACCAAATTCCACCCAATAAACCCGGAGGACAAACCCTGACAATGTGTCTTGTTTGATGGTACTGTGATCTCCAGATGAGGAGATGTGCCATAGCCTGGGATACGGTACCCCCAACTTCAGACACCAAGAAACAAATTCCACCCTGGACTCCCCAAGGGCCAGAAGCAAACACCAGGAACAACACCCCAGAGTGGCCCTGCTGACCTGCAATCCACCCTCCAATTGACCTACATCTGGCTCTAAATGCTCCTATACGAACAGCCCTTGGCTGACCTATCTGCATTGCATCTGACATTCCTGGCCTCTGCATAAGAAAACCAGCCATGCCCTAGGAGGCCCTAACCCCTTGCAACCTCTGCACTCCAAAGGGACCCAAAGAATTTACATTTAAGCACTCCTGAGAATTGTGGTTCCAAATTGTCCTCTTCTCCGTTCTACACCAGCTCCAAGACTTGCAGCTGCTGCTCCCACTTGAACCAGGAACTGCCTGAACTTCTCCAGGTGGCTCACATGACATCTTGACAACCTCGACCTAAAAGCAGAAGGTGACACCTGTGAGAGCATCACCTTTTTTTATATGCATTTTTAAAGTTTTCTCACATTGATTCTTTTAGTGCACAACTATGCACAAAAAGACAATTTTTGCTAAAATTAGAAAAATCTTAAATTAAAAAGTACTTACCCAATTTTGATGATCTTGGTCTTAGAAATTCTCTAAAAATCTGAAGTATATTATGTAAATTGGTTTGAGTGTGTGTCCACATTTATTGATACTGTGAGTAGAACAAATGCTCACACTTCTCCAAGATTAGCCTAACTACACGACTATGCTACCACTAAAAAGAGAACATTAAGTGGTTGGTCTTCTTAATACCGTGCATGTAATATAAAAAGAAGGCTGAAACTTTTTGCTCAGGTTGCAGCCAGCCAATCACTGGACTTCTCTTTGTGCAAGCATTTGCGATTCATCGTGAACTCTTCACGACCCTAGATACACAAGTTTGGATTTCCTTTAATTCCCCTAAAACTACTGTACACATTTACACCAAATAACAAAAAGTATGATCTCTGCACCAAAAGCTACCTTTCTGCCAAATGTGGTATAATTCTGTCCAGTGGTTCGGGATGTAGTCATGTTCAAAATCTCAATGGCAAATAAAATGGGAAACAATACTTTTGGCCACCTCTTTTTCCCAACCCCTACTTGACGGCCCACCACAAAACTTTACATGTCCAGCAAGACCCTTGGGTACACTTTTGGAAAATCTTGTGAAGATTCACCAAGCAGCGTCAAAGAAGTAGCCAAGTCAAAAAATGCTTTTTTCAATGCAAACCCGGTCAAATTTGAAGGCAATGCCAAACGACTGAAACCACACCACACTCCGCAACATCTGCACCCTCTGACAGGACAGGAAGTCTCCAACACAGCAGTATTAATTGCAAGAACTTTAATAAAATACAGCAAAACCACAAGGCAAGGCTGACGTGATTCAGCAACACCTTCGACTGGACACCTTAATCCACAACTCCCCGTATTTTAAACAGTCCTTCTTTTATTCCTCCTCCTGGATTCTAAAGCAACTACACCATTACTGTTGTCCACCACAGTATCAGTATATCAAATTAGGGAGCATGTCAATGACTAATGCATTCTAAAACTGCGGTCTACCTCCAACTGATTCTAAAGTGGCCAAGCAACAATTATATCATCATGGACTCACATGATTGTGCTAACGCAGATGTCCGAATTACAATTTTTTTAATGAATGTTTATCTATTTTGAATAATGAATTATGTAGAAAAATGAATAACGTAGCAAAAAATGTGCACGTTTGAAATTGTGACCTCAGAGATTGGCCACCAGTGTTCACAAAATGTACTAATAATGATTAATCTAAATTAAATATTGAAAATATATTAGATTTATGTAGTAATATGTCATATTAAAGGTTGGGAATAATGCTTATTCTTGATAATTGTAGGCTTTCACTTAGAGAGAGTCTTGGCCTAGATTGCCAGGCCTCATACAGAAGCTTTATTTCTAAGCATTCAATGAAAAATGCTGGCAGAGTGAACTAACTGTGAAATGCTCATTGTTTTAATAAAATGCTTAGAAGAAGTTTTTTTCTGTGAGAACCGACGGAAAGGAGATGTTGTCTATAGCAATGTAACTAAGAATGTGTAACGTATATGAGATGTACTTTCCGAGGATGTGAACAATGAAGACATTGATGGGAAAGAAGAATAAACAATTTTGATGCCTGACGAGCCGGATGATGAGAACATCGTAAAGCTGACCAATCAACATCATGTGAACTGTGAAATATTAGAATACATAAATATGGTGAAAGGAACTTATTGGGTAGAGTAATACCGTACAATTAATTGACCAATTAGAAATTGGGGGGAAGGTTTGGGAAACTTTGATATAACAATGTGACAGGAGAGACCAGATTCAGATTTTAGACCTTAGAGAGACTTGTCCTGATTTTGTGAGGCGATACTAAGAAGAAGAGATCTGAGATTCTGTCATTGGGCTCATACTCTCTGACTGAGAGCCTGATGCATTGCTGATCAACTGATGACCTGGTGATGAAGATTAATTCTGCTTGCTGACCCATACCGTGGATAGGTCGATGTGACAATGAAAATTTTATTTTTATGCCTTTTCTTTCAAGGTACCAACTGCGCTGACTTCGTTTTTCTTTCCTTTATGTATATGTTTTCCAAATTTGTGTTCTAAATTGTTTTGCATGAAGCTCCACATGCAGATGCTAATTAGAGTTAGTTGATGTTACTTACATGATGACTGACAAATTACAGGGAGAAATGGTTGACAAACTATCTTGCTGAACATAATGAATGTCATTATTTTCTCGAAGTGGGTTTTGTTAATGTTTTATGTTGATGCCGTAGAATGTCTTTTGATCCAAGCTTTGATTAGGTCACGTCTTCTGAGACTGGCTGATTAACAAACGTTAAAAATTGTTGATTAGAGTTGATGATTAAAATTCATGACTTAGGCCCTCATTCTGACCTTGGCGGTCTTTTCGCAAGACCGCCGAGTTACCGCCGCGGTGAAGACCGCCGACCGCGGCGGTATGCCGCTGTGCGCATTCTGACCGCTGGGAGCGTTCCGCCGGAAAACCGCCAGCAGCCACACTGGCGGTCGGCGGGAAAGTGGAGACTGGTCAACCTCCACCGCCACGCCAGCAAAACACCGCCCACAGAATTACGACCCACATTTCTGTGTGGCGGTCTTCTGTTGGCGGTCTTCTGTTGGCGGTCACCTCCCCATGGCTCCTGTCACCTCCCGGAGGACCAACGCACAAGGTAAGTTGATCGTCCGTGAGGGGAGGGGGTGGGGGGGTGTTGTGTGATGTGTGCGTGCATGGGGGTGTGCGTGTGAGTGTGTAGAGGGGGTGTGTGAGTGCGTGCATGCGGGCGGGGAGTGCTGCTGTGCCTATGGGCAATGTGTTTAGTTCGGCGGGTGCGCATGTCGGCATGTATGTGTGCGGGTATGTGTCCCCGTTGTGTATGTGTGTGTGTAGGGGGTGTGTATATGTGCATGTTGGGGGTGTGTGCATGTCGGGGTGCGTGTATGTGCATGTCGGGGTGCGGGTGGGGAGGGGGTTCGTACCACCTCTGGGGGGTGGCAGGGGGGTGGAGGGTGTGGGGGGAGGACTCGGGGGGGCAGTGGGGGGTGGGGGAGACCCCTATCAGTGCCAGGGAAGGAATTCCCTGGCCCCGATAGTGCCTACCGCCATGGTTCGCATGGCGGTGCCCGGACGCCAGAAACCGCGGCGGTAAGCAGGGTCATGATACCGTTGGCGGTCTTGGGTCGACCGCCGGACCGGAGTGCGCAGACTCCAGCCTGTCGGTCATGACCGCCGTGGCTGTCGGAGTGGGGAAGTGGCGGTCGGTCGCGGCGGTGACCGCCGTGGTCAGAATGCCATTTTTAATACCGCCGGTCTGTTCGCGGTCCGACCGCCGCCTCTCCGCCGACCGCCAAGGTCAGAATGAGGGCCTTAGTATTGTTAAAGGATAAGGAATAAACTTACTAAACGTATTCCTAAAGGTGTGGTTATTCATGACTGAAAGGTCATGGTGTGTGTAAATTACTGACTCCATTGATTGTTGAATTGACTAATGGTTATTGACTATTGTGTATTGATTTCTGATTCTGTGTTGAAACTATGGTAACAATACTCTATATGAATCAAAAGGTTCATCAACGTACACGCGTCTCCTTATAAGTTTATTTACCAAGGACCGATACGCCAACAGTTATGGTAGCAGACTGATGGTTAGTTTCTATAGGGGCTTGCCATAGGTGTTCAATACAGAGTGACAGGTATTGACAGTTGTGTTGGGAGACTGATGGACAGGTGTTCCCAGTTGTGGTAATAGTTTGAGGATTGATCCGTTCAACAATTAAATATTATTGAGGTTTGTTTTTTATTTTACAAAAATGGCATGTGAAGGAAGAATGATGTTCCCTTATGCCCAGAGATGACTTTCCCAGATCCTGGATCCTGCTAGCAGTGTTGGGTATGTTCTCGGCGTTCCATTGATAGAGTGAGAGAGCTAGGTTGCGCTTACACAGTGTATGCAAATCACAGGTGAATTGTGACGTATGTGAGAGAATTTAGGGAGTCTGTATACTCCAAATGAAGTTTTAGTAGGAGAGTGCGTACTCAGCAGTATGAGAGTAGGGAATTCATTGAACTTCATATCTATGTTCCACTTTGTGCTCAAAAATTGTCCACGTGGTTGTTGATGTACGGACCCTACGTGGTCTGAGACTCCGAGAATATTGAAAAGTGTATGGGACACTTGGTTATATGTTGTAAATCTGTCTGGTTTAGTAGGTTGATCGGGCATGGTCAACAAGTTGGTGTGTATGCAAAAGTGGGCAAGATAAATATTTTGACTGAGATTTGGCATGTCCTATGTGCACCAGGACAGCCCCAATAATTAGTTGAGAGTAAAATTTGGGGGTCAAATTTTGCTGGCGAATCTGGGAAACCGAGAAAGAGGAATAGCTGCATGAGCGAAAGGGCCATTAGTAAAAATCCGTAAGGTTTCTGAAGCGATTGTGCTACCTTCCTGAAGTAAACCAGCAGATTTATTTTTGGTTATTGGATTTTGGTTAGTGCTCGCAATAATTTGCATTAGTAGAGTGCACTGGAGTTTAGGAGGACGAGCCGCAAGACTTTGTCTGCCACAGTGTGTGTGAGTGTGACGTCACTGGAGCAGCACTGGGATAGGTCAGTTAGAGAGAAGGGTTGTGCACTGCTTGGCAGCCGTCCATGAGAGGCAATTAGTTGAGAATGTGGGTGAAAGGCATCTTGGGAGTAAAAGTAATTTCCTGATTATAGGAGGCTGGACTGGCTTGTAGTGAGTACCAAGGGGTACTTACACCTTGCACCAGGCCCAGGTATCCCTTATTAGTGTAGAGGGGTGTCTAGCAGCTTAGGCTGATAGAAAAGGTAGCTTAGCAGAGCAGCTTAGGCTGAACTAGGAGACGAGTGAAGCTCCTACAGTACCACTAGTGTCACTTGCACAATATCATAAGAAAACACAATACACAGATATACTAAAAATAAAGGTACTTTATTTTTATGACAATATGCCAAAGTATCTCAGTGAGTACCCTCAGTATGAGGATAGCAAATATACACAAGATATATGTACACAATACCAAAATATGCAGTAATAGCAATAGAAAACAGTGCAAACAATGTATAGTCACAATAGAATGCAATGGGGGCACATAGGGATAGGGGCAACACAAACCATATACTCTAGAAGTGGAATGCGAACCACGAATGGACCCCAAACATATGTGACCTTGTAGAGGGTCGCTGGGACTGTAAGAAAACAGTGAGGGTTAGGAAAATAGCCCACCCCAAGACCCTGAAAAGTGGGTGCAAAGTGCACCTAAGTTCCCCAAAGAGCACAGAAGTCGTGATAGGGGAATTCTGCAGGAAAGACCAACACCAGCAATGCAACAACGATGGATTTCCAGACGAGAGTACCTGTGGAACAAGGGGACCAAGTCCAAAAGTCACGATCAAGTCGGGAGTGGGCAGATGCCCAGGAAATGCCAGCTGTGGGTGCAAAGAAGCTGCCACTGGATGGTAGAAGCTGAGGATTCTGCAAGAACAACAAGGGCTAGAAACTTCCCCTTTGGAGGATGGATGTCCCACGTCGTGAAGAGTCGTGCAGAAGTGTTTTCCAGCAGAAATACCGCAAACAAGCCTTGCTAGCTGCAAGGGTCGCGGTTAGGGTTTTTGGATGCTGCTGTGGCCCAGGAGGGACCAGGATGTCACCAATTGCGTGAGGGGACAGAGGGAGCGTCCAGCAAGACAAAGAGCCCACTCAGAAGCAAGCATCACCCGCAGAAGTGCCGGAACAGGCACTACGAAGTGGAGTGAATCAGTGCTCACCCAAAGTTGCACAAGAGAGTCCCACGCCGCCGGAGGACAACTCAGGAGGTAGTGCAATGCAGGTTAGAGTGCCGGGGACCCAGGCTTGGCTGTGCACGAAGGAAATCCTCGGTGAGTGCACAGGAGCCGGAGTAGCTGCAAAACACGCGGTTCCCAGAGGACCGGTGATGCAGTTCTTTGGTGCCTGCGGTTGCAGAGGGAAGATTCCGTCGACCCACGGGAGATTTCTTCGGAGCTTCTAGTGCAGAGAGGAGGCAAACTACCCCCACAGCATGCACCACCAGGAAAACAGTAGAGAAGGCAGCAGGATCAGCGTTACAATGTCGCAGTAGTCGTCTTTGCTACTTTGTTGCAGTTTTGCAGGCTTCCAGCGGGGTCAGCAGTCGATTCCTTGGCAGAAGGTGAAGAGAGAGATGCAGAGGAACGCTGATGAGCTCTTGCATTCGTTATCTAAAGAATTCCCCAAAGCAGAGACCCTAAATAGCCAGAAAAGGAGGTTTGGCTACCTAGGAGAGAGGATAGGCTAGCAACACCTGAAGGAGCCTATCAGAAGGAGTCTCTGACATCACCTGCTGGCCCTGGCCACTCAGAGCAGTCCACTGTGCCAGCAGCACCTCTGTTTCCAAGATGGCAGAGGTCTGGAGCACACTGGAGGAGCTCTGGGCACCTCCCAGGGGAGGTGCAGGTCAGGGGAGTGGTCACTCCCCTTTGTTCAGTTTCGTGCCAGAGCAGGGCTGGGGGATCCCTGAACCGGTGTAGACTGGCTTATGCAGAAATGGGCACCATCTCTGCCCATGAAAGCATTTCCAGAGGCTGGGGGAGGCTACTCCTCCCCTGCCTTAACACCTTTTTCCAAAGGGAGAGGGTGTAACACCCTCTCTCTGAGGAAGTCCTTTGTTCTGCCTTCCTGGGCCAAGCCTGGCTGGACCCCAGGAGGGCAGAAACCTGTCTGAGGGGTTGGCAGCAGCAGCAGCTGCAGTGAAACCCCTGAAAAGGCAGATTGGCAGTACCCGGGTCTGTGCTAGAGACCCGGGGAATCATGGGATTGTCTCCCCAATACCAGGATGGCATTGGGGGGGCAATTCCATGATCTTAGACATGTTACATGGCCATGTTCGGAGTTACCATTGTGAAGCTATACATAGGTAGTGACCTATGTATAGTGCACGCATGTAATGGTGTCCCCGCACTCACAAAGTCCGGGGAATTCGCCCTGAACAATGTGGGGGCACTTGGCTAGTGCCAGGGTGCCCACACACTAAGTAACTTAGCACCCAACCTTTACCAGGTAAAGGTTAGACATATAGGTGACTTATAAGTTACCTAAGTGCAGTGGTAAATGGCTGTGAAATAACGTGGACGTTATTTCACTCAGGCTGCAGTGGCAGGCCTGTGTAAGAATTGTCAGAGCTCCCTATGGGTGGCAAAAGAAATGCTGCAGCCCATAGGGATCTCCTGGAACCCCAATACCCTGGGTACCTCAGTACCATATACTAGGGAATTATAAGGGTGTTCCAGTATGCCAATGTAAATTGGTAAAATTGGTCACTAGCCTGTTAGTGCCAATTTGGAAAGAAATGAGAGAGCATAACCACTGAGGTTCTGAATAGCAGAGCCTCAGTGAGACAGTTAGTCATAACACAGGTAACACATACAGGGCACACTTATGAGCACTGGGGCCCTGGCTGGCAGGGTCCCAGTGACACATACAACTAAAACAACCTATATACAGTGAAATATGGGGGTAACATGCAAGGCAAGATGGTACTTTCCTACACAACCCCCCCCCCAAACGAAGGACAATAAGACTAGTCATGCCCTGATGAGTCTTCATTGTCTACGTGGAAATATCTGGAGAGTCCATCTGCTTTGGAGTGGGTACTCCCAGGTCTATGTTCCACTGTATAGTCCATTCCCTGTAGGGATATGGACCACCTCAACAATTTAGGGTTTTCACCTTTCATTTGTTTTAGCCAAAGTAGAGGTTTGTGGTCTGTCTGAACAATGAAGTGAGTGCCAAACAGGTATGGCCTCAACTTCTTTAGTGCCCAGACCACAGCAAAGGCCTCTCTCTCTATGGCAGACCAACGCTTTTCTCTAGGGGTCAACCTCCTGCTGATAAAAGCAACAGGTTGATCCTGGCCCTCAGAATTAAGTTGTGATAAGACTGCCCCATCCCCTAATTCAGATGCATCAGTTTGGACAATGAATTTTTGGGAGTAACAGGGGCTTTTCTGGACAGGTGCAGAGCACATGGCCTGCTTCAGGTCCTCAAAAGCTTTCTGACAGTTTGCTGTCCATAATATCTTCTTAGGCATTTTCTTAGATATGAGGTCATTAAGAGGGGCTGCAATGGAGCCATAGTTCTTTTGAACCTCCTGTAGTACCCAGTGAGGCCTAAAAAGGCTCTCACCTGAGTCTGAGTTGTAGGGGGAACCCAATCTATAATAGTTTGGATTTTCCCCTGAAGTGGTGCAATCTGTTCTCCACCTACCAGGTGTCCCAGATAAACCACCTTCCCCTGCCCTATCTGGCACTTTGAAGCCTTGATAGTGAGGCCTGCCTTTTGCAGGGCCTCCAAAACTTTCCATAGGTGGACCAGGTGATCATCCCAGCTGGAGCTAAAGACAGCTATTTCATCTAGATATGCTGTACTAAAAGCTTCCAGCCCTTGCAGGACTGTATTCACCAACCTTTGAAAAGTGGCAGGTGCATTTTTCAATCCAAAAGTCATTACTGTGAATTGGTAATGGCCTCCAATGGTTGAAAATTGAGTTTTTGCTTTTGCATCTTCTGATAACTTGATCTGCCAATACCCTGCAGTCAAATCAAAAGTGCTAAGATACTTGGCAGATGCCAGTGTATCTATTAGCTCATCTGCCCTGGGTAAAGGGTGAGCATCAGTTTTGGTTACCTGGTTGAGAGCTCTGTAGTCTACACAAAACCGCATTTCCTTCTTTCCATCCTTGGAATGAGGTTTTGGTACAAGTACCACAGGAGAGGCCCATGGACTTTCAGAGTGCTCAACCACTCCCAGTTCAAGCATTTTCTGTACTTCTTGCTTTATGCAGTCTCTGACATGGTCAGGCTGCTTATAGATCTTACTTTTGACAGGCAAGCTGTCTCCAGTATCTATAGTGTGCTCACACCAAGAAGTGGTGCCTGGCACAGTAGAGAAGAGTTCAGAAAACTGACCTAGGAGATTTATGCAGTGGTCTTTTTGCTCAGCAGTAAGACAATCTGCCAAAACTACACCTTCCACTAGATCATCTTGTTCTGTGGAAGGGAAGAGATCAGGGAGAGGGCCACTCTCTTCTTCCTGTCCCTCATCTGTTGCCATGAGCAGGGTGAGATCAGCCCTGTCATAGTAGGGTTTCAGGCGATTGACATGGAGCACCTTAAGGGGACTCCTGGCAGTGCCTAAGTCAACTAAGTAGGTGACTTCACCCTTCTTTTCAACAATTATGTGGGGTCCACTCCATTTGTCTTGGAGTGCTCTTGGTGCCACAGGCTCCAAGACCCACACTTTCTGCCCTGGTTGGTATTGAACCAAAACAGCCTTCTGGTCATGCCATTGCTTTTGGAGCTCTTGGCTGGCCTGAAGGTTTTTACTGGCCTTTTTCATGTACTCAGCCATCCTAGATCTGAGGCCAAGTACATAGTCCACTATGTCTTGCTTTGAGCTTTTAAAGGTTGTTCCCAACCCTCCTTAACGAGTGTTAGAGGACCTCTTACAGGGTGTCCAAATAGGAGTTCAAAGGGGCTGAAGCCCACTCCTTTTTGGGGTACCTCCCTGTAAGCAAAAAGGAGGCAAGGTAACAGGATATCCCATCTCCTGCGGAGTTTTTCAGGGAGTCCCATTATCATACCTTTGAGAGTTTTGTTAAATCTCTCCACCAGTCCATTTGTTTGTGGATGATAGGGTGTGGTGAACTTGTATGTCACACCACATTCCTTCCACATGGCCTTTAAGTAAGCAGACATGAAATTGCTTCCCCTGTCTGATACCACCTCTTTTGGGAAGCCCACCCTGGAAAAGATTCCCAGGAGGGCCTTTGCCACTGCAGGAGCTGTAGTGGTCCTTAGAGGAATTGCTTCAGGATATCTGGTGGCATGGTCCACTACCACCAAGATAAACCTATTGCCTGAAGCAGTAGGAGGGTCAAGGGGGCCAACTATGTCTACCCCTACCCTTTCAAAGGGAACCCCAACCACAGGCAGTGGAATAAGGGGTGCCTTTGGAGTGCCACCTGTCTTGCCACTGGCTTGACAGGTTTCACAGGACTTACAAAATTCCTTTGTGTCCTCTGACATTCTAGGCCAATGAAACAAGGGAACGAGCCTGCGCCAAGTTTTCATTTGCCCCAAATGTCCAGCTAAGGGAATGTCGGGGGCTAGAGTTAGGAGGAACTTTCTGTACTCCTGAGGAATCACTAATCTCCTGGCAGTTCCAGGTTTTGGATCCCTTGCTTCAGTGTACAAGAGGTTGTCCTCCCAGTAAACTCTGTGAGAGTCACTGACATCCCCATTTGCTTGTTTGACAGCTTGCTGTCTTAGACCCTCTAGTGTGGGACAGGTATGCTGTGCCACACTCAGCTCCTCCCTGGCAGGCCCCCCTTCATCCAAAAGCTCAGCAGTGTCTGCTTCCAGCTCCTCTCGTGTAGGTTCTGCACAGGGTGGAAATTCTTCTTCCTCAGAAGTTGAATCCACTCTAGAGGGAGGGATAGTAGGTAGTGTTTTACTCTTACTACCTCTAGCTTTAGGGAGCACTTGGTCCATTCTTCTGGGATCCAAGTCACCCTGTCCTTTTTGCTTTTTGGCCTGAGCCCTTGTCAAAGCAAAAATATGCCCTGGAATGCCCAGCATTGCTGCATGAGCCTCCAACTCCACTTCTGCCCAAGCTGATGTCTCTAAATCATTCCCTAATAGACAGTCTACAGGTAAATCTGAGGCAACCACAACTTTCTTTGGACCAGTAACCCCCCCCAGTTGAGATTCACAACAGCTATGGGGTGGCTAAGAGTGTTGTTATGAGCATCGGTTACTTGGTACTGGTGACTATTGAGCTCCCTTTCTAACACTCTGTCATCAGGGTGGGTGGGTGAGGCATGTTTTGAAACAGAAGTATGGTGAGAATGAACAGAGGGAGACCTGACCCTAACAGATGTCACTCTAACAACCTGGCTAACAGAAGTAACACTCCTACTATGATGGGAAGGAACACTCTTACTGTGATGTGAGGTAACACTATTACTGTGGTGTGAAATCACATCAGTACCAGTTATGCTAGGTGGTCTGCTAATGGGCAGGTTCAGAAGGTTCCCTTCTAAATCCTTTGCTAGGGGTGCCCCAGGGTCAGATTGGGAACCATCAGCTAATTTCTCAACAGAAGTGCCAACTCTGGTCTTATCTTGTTCAATGAGCATATTAACCAACATTTCTCTACAGAGATTCATCAGTACCCCTAAACCTCTTTCAATGCAGAGACTCCTTGCTCCTTTCCAGCTAAGGTGGTCATAAGCAAGTTTGGACAGATCAACAGTTTGGCCTGTGCCAGACATTTTTAGAACGTGTTTAAGGGATAGAAAAAGAAAGAAAAAGTTTTTAGAACTTTTTAAAGAACAGAAAAAAACTTTTTAAACTTTTTAAGAACTTTTTGAAAGTTTAGAGGTACTTTTCAGCACTAAGAAAAGAAGTGAGAGAAGAAAAGCAAATCTTTTTGGTTAGGTGTACATACACTGAACTTGTTTTGTATATTTTTCTCTTATGAAAAGTACAATGACAAAAGTGATAAGTAGTTGCAAAGTACTTATCCCACCGCTGCACAACCAATGGAGGAGGCTGGACTGGCTTGTAGGGAGTACCAAGGGGTACTTACACCTTGCACCAGGCCCAGGTATCCCTTATTAGTGTAGAGGGGTGTCTAGCAGCTTAGGCTGATAGAAAAGGTAGCTTAGCAGAGCAGCTTAGGCTGAACTAGGAGACGAATGAAGCTCCTACAGTACCACTAGTGTCACTTGCACAATATCAAAAGAAAACACAATACACAGATACACTAAAAATAAAGGTACTTTATTTTTATGATAATATGCCAAAGTATCTCAGTGAGTACCCTCAGTATGAGGATAGCAAATATACACAAGATATATGTACACAATACCAAAATATGCAGTAATAGCAATAGAAAACAGTGCAAACAATGTATAGTCACAATAGAATGCAATGGGGGCACATAGGGATAGGGGAAACACAAACCATATACTCTAGAAGTGGAATGCGAACCACGAATGGACCCCAAACCTATGTGACCTTGTAGAGGGTTGCTGGGACTGTAAGAAAACAGTGAGGGTTAGGAAAATAGCACACCCCAATACCCTGAAAAGTGGGTGCAAAGTGCACCTAAGTTCTCCAAAGAGCACAGAAGTCGTGATAGGGGAATTCTGCAGGAAAGACCAAAACCAGCAATGCAACAACGATGGATTTCCAGACGAGAGTACCTGTGGAACAAGGGGACCAAGTCCAAAAGTCACGAGCAAGTCGGGAGTGGGCAGATGCCCAGGAAATGCCAGCTGTGGGTGCAAAGAAGCTGCCACTGGATGATAGAAGCTGAGGATTCTGCAAGAACGACAAGGGCTAGAAACTTCCCCTTTGGAGGATGGATGTCCCACGTCATGAAGAGTCGTGCAGAAGTGTTTTCCCGCAGAAAGACCGCAAACAAGCCTTGCTAGCTGCAAGGGTCGCGTTTAGGGTTTTTGGATGCTGCTGTGGCCCAGGAGGGACCAGGATGTCACCAATTGTGTGAGGGGACAGAAGGGGCATCCAGCAAGACAAAGAGCCCACTCAGAAGCAAGCAGCACCCGCATAAGTGCCGGAACAGGCACTACAAAGGAGAGTGAATCAGTGCTCACCCGAAGTTGCACAAGAGAGTTCCACGCCGCCGGGGGACAACTCAGGAGGTTGTGCAATGCAGGTTAGAGTGCCGGGGACCCAGGCTTGGCTGTGCATGAAGGAAATCCTCAGTGAGTGCACAGGAGCCGGAGTAGCTGCAAAACACGTGGTTCCCAGCAATGCAGTCTAGCGTGGGGAGGCAAGGACTTACCTCCACCAAACTTGGACTGAAGAGTCACTGGACTGTGGGAGTCACTTGGACAGAGTTGCTGAGTTCAAGGGACCTCGCTCGTCGTGCTGAGAGGAGACCCAGAGAACCGGTGATGCAGTTCTTTGGTGCCTGCGGTTGCAGGGGGAAGATTCCGTCGACCCACGGGAGATTTCTTCTGAGCTTCTAGTGCAGAGAGGAGGCAGACTACCCCCACAGCATGCACCACCAGGAAAACAGTCGAGAAGGCGGCAGGATCAGCGTTACAATGTCGCAGTAGTCGTCTTTGCTACTTTGTTGCAGTTTTGCAGGCTTCCAGCGGGGTCAGCAGTCGATTCCTTGGCAGAAGGTGAAGAGAGAGATGCAGAGGAACTCTGATGAGCTCTTGCATTCGTTATCTAAAGAATTCCCCAAAGCAAAGACCCTAAATAGCCAGAAAAGGAGGTTTGGCTACCTAGGAGAGAGGATAGGCTAGCAACACCTGAAGGAGCCTATCAGAAGGAGTCTCTGACATCACCTGCTGGCCCTGGCCACTCAGAGCAGTCCAGTGTGCCAGCAGCACCTCTGTTTCCAAGATGGCAGAGGTCTGGAGCACACTGGAGGAGCTCTGGGCACCTCCCAGGGGAGGTGCAGGTCAGGGGAGTGGTCACTCCCCTTTCCTTTGTTCAGTTTCGCGCCAGAGCAGGGCTGGGGGATCCCTGAGGCAGTGTAGACTGGCTTATGCAGAAATGGGCACCACCTGTGCCCATGAAAGCATTTCCAGAGGCTGGGGGAGGCTACTCCTCCCCTGCCTTAACACCTTTTTCCAAAGGGAGAGGGGGTAACACCCTCTCTCTGAGGAAGACCTTTGTTCTGCCTTCCTAGGCCAAGCATGGCTGGACCCCAGGAGGGCAGAAACCTGTCTGAGGGGTTGGCAGCAGCAGCAGCTGCAGTGAAACCCATGAAAAGGCAGTTTGGCGGTACCCGGGTCTGTGCTAGAGACCCGGGGAATCATGGGATTGTCTCCCCAATACCAGGATGGCATTGGGGGGGCAATTCCATGATCTTAGACATGTTACATGGCCATGTTCGGAGTTACCATTGTGAAGCTATACATAGGTAGTGACCTATGTATAGTGCACGCGTGTAATGGTGTCCCCGCACTCACAAAGTCCAGGGAATTTGCCCTGAACAATGTGGGGGCACCTTGGCTAGTGCCATGGTGCCCACACACTAAGTAACTTAGCACCCAACCTTTACCAGGTAAAGGTTAGACATATAGGTGACTTATAAGTTACTTAAGTGCAGTGGTAAATGGCTGTGAAATAACGTGGACGTTATTTCACTCAGGCTGCAGTGGCAGGCCTGTGAAAGAATTGTCAGAGCTCCCTATGGGAGGCAAAAGAAATGCTGCAGCCCATAGGGATCTCCTGGAACCCCAATACCCTACATCCTCCACCCATACAGATAATTTACCCTGATGTGCCTGTGTTAGAGATGACTTCAAACTTAGTGGTACCTAAAGAGCAAGTTGTTCCAAGATCACTGTTGGTTCAGACTGAGCCTACTCCGATTTTGTTGCCCCAGGTACAGCCACAGTGGGTGCCGAGGTTTAAGCCTATGACAGGGACACAGTCACACTTGACACCGATTATGAAGCAGAGCATGGGCGTTACTCTCCCACAAAGTTCGTGGGCAAGGGCAGCCCCAGAAGCAATATTTCTGCTGTTTACTGTTGGCCCAGCGGTACCATCATTTGCGCAGATAAAAACAGACATAAATGAGCAAGGAGAGATGTCCCAGAGTCTAATGAGGAGGGGACCAATTGAACAAGTGTGCAGGTAGTCTCTTTTTTGGGCCAGACCTTTGATGGGTCAAAATCTTAGTTAGATCTCCGTCCACTCGTTGCATTTCCAGATACTGTAAATGGACCTAGTGCAGGTCAGAGCTTGAATTTATTGACACTGCAGGCATCAAGTGCAGTGGTACAACAGGTGCCACCGATGAATGTGAGTAATATTTTGTTACAAGGACTGACAGCTCAGCAGCTGACCGAATGGTTGGACAAGCTGAATAACCCACAGAATGCTTCCAATGGGTGAAGAGCAGATCAATTGTGCCAGTCTAAGCATTGAAGCAAATGAACTGGTCAAGGGAACAATGGGGGTGAATAGATTAGAGTCACACACAGAGGCAGAGTTGAGGTACTTATGTCCAACAATCACCTGAGAAGTGAGCAAGGTACATCAGAGATTAGCAGATTTGACAGAGAATTTGAGAAAACGAAGCATGTGAAGAGAAGCTATAGATTGGATTTTGAGACAAAGGATTTTGAACATATGAGGTCAGCCAGAATGAAGGCGCACCTCAAGGAATTACTGCAGAGTGCTCAGATTTGGAGAGCATTTGAAAAGTGGGAAAGCAGATGGGCCAAGAAGAAGGATAAAAGGAAATGATATTCTGTAGAGGTGACTGAGAATGTACAAGATTTTACAGATGACAGAGATTCCAGGGGGAGAGCTTATTCATGTTCCTTGGCATAGGAGTGATAATCTGTCATTCACAAATGATTATCCAAAGTTGAGGGAAAAGCCGTCGAGTGGTATCAGCAGACAGATTTGTGAAGCTCTCAAAATGTTTGTGGGAAGATTTGAACACACTACTGGAGATAGTGGTTCCAGAAGACTTGTGGGTTGAATGTAAGAGATCCGTAGACTGTCCGACCAGTGAGCCAGAGAGGGATAAGAATACGGGTGCACTATCAGCCGAGGTAATGAAACGTTACTATAAGGTGATTGAGTTCGTGAAGATGAGAATTCTGCCCCAAAACATTGATTGGCAGAGGATTGACAGGACAGTGCAGGAGGTGAAGGAATCAATATATGCATACTATGAAAGGTTGCTAAAGGCGTTCAAGGAGTACAGTGGCAAGGAAGCAATTAAGCTTAAAGACGTGCTGCATTTCATGTTTAGATTTGTGGAGGGACTGAGACCTGAGAAAGGTCAGATGATTAAGAGTCATTTGATTTGTTGGATTGATGAGGTGTTGCAGTATGCGAAACTGAGTTGAAGCACAAAAAGTTGAAAGAGAAAGCAATGGTGATGCAGATTAAGGCAGCCCAAACAGGAGTGCACGGGACTATTGTGCAACTGATACCACAGCAACAGGGAAATGTCATGTTCCAGCCTCAAATGAGAGGAAGAGGTTGCAGAGGCAATATGATCTGTGGTCCGGAATTGAATACCGTAGTGGTGCAGGGTGATGTGCAGAGAATGAAGAAGTTATTGCCATGTCACATCTGCAGGGCTGTGGGACACTGGAAAACGGGAGTGTCCGATGATGGTGCAAGAGAGTGTTGTTCAGCAAAATAATGATGTCAATGCATTTCAGACTATGAGAGGACCGAGATTGAGGGATCCTAATCCAAATTTCCAGAATAATGGGAATCAAATGCAGAGGTTTCAGCCTATGCAACGAGTGCAAATGCCCCGTGCACAGGTGTCACAGTTGCAGCCGATACAGATGCTTACTTAAAAGGTAACAGGTCAAAGACAAAACAGAAGAAGTCATTACATCAATTACCCTTACACAGTGAGAATGAATTAATTGGAGACTGGCTGAATGATAGTACGAATGAGGAGCCATGTGTGCTTGCAGCCTCCTTAGAATTAGATCAGAGAGGACCCTATGTGAGAGGGAAGGTGATGGGTCACAAGGTCTCATTTTTGGTAGACACAGGAGCTGCACGCTCTACAGTAAGAAGGGCAGAAGTTCCAAATTTGCCCCTTTCAGGTCTAACAGTTCAGGTTGGAGGGGTAGCAAATCAGTATTTGACAAGCCCAATTACAGATCCAGTGCAAGTTGAGATTGGCAATTTCCAGGGACTGCATAGGTTTGTAGTTTGTGATTCGATTCTAGTATCCCTTCTGGGAAGGGACCTGTTGAGTAAAACCAGGTATCTGATTACCTGTTCAACTGATGGAATTGAGATCCAGTCAAATAGCGATGATGAGGAAGACCAGCCCCAGAGCCCGGGTGTAAGACTACAAATGAGGAGTGTCCCTTGATTGAGTTTTCCCTGATGTTCACAGTAAAAGAGTTGCATTCTGATTTGCAGGGAAAAGTTCAAGAAAATGTGTGGGACTTGACAGGGAAAGAAGTGGGTTTAATCAAAGGAGTGGAACAGATTAAGGTTACATTAAAGCCGAATGTAGAATTTCCGCAGCGTCCCCATTATAATATGACACAAGATGTACTGAGGAAGGTGGCACAGATAATTGCGGATTTTGTGAAGCATGGGGTTTTGAAAGAATTTTTGAATACCCCATGTAACTCACTGATAATAGGGTTGAATAAGCCATGTGGGAAGGTTTGAATTGGTCAGGATTTGAGAAACGTAAATGACATTGTGATCAAATGTTGTCCTGTGGTGCCCAACCCAGCTGTAATAATGTTTCAGATCCATACGATGCAGAGTGGTTC
Organism: Pleurodeles waltl; assembly: GCF_031143425.1. NCBI lineage: Eukaryota > Metazoa > Chordata > Amphibia > Caudata > Salamandridae > Pleurodeles > Pleurodeles waltl. Next base: position 876,223,510 of record NC_090438.1, read on the forward strand.
ACAGTGGTTGATTTGTCACAAACGTTCTTTTCTGTGCCTCTTCATGAGGAGAGTCAATTTCTTTTCAGTTTCAAAGTCTTAGATTGTGTCTACTGCTGGTGTAGACTTCCGCAAGTGTACACGGAATCACCATCCTTGTTTAAACAGATCTTAAAAAAGATTTTGGAATCATTAGAGTTGCCTTTTCAATCAACTGTGGTGCAGTATATTGATGATTTTTTGATCGCATCAAGGACAAGGGACCAGTGTATGTACGACTCAATTGCCCTATTGAATCATTTGGGAAAGTTCGTTCATAAAGGCCCTCAATATGAGATTGGCGGAAAGTACCGCTCACCGCCATGCTGACTGCCGCCAACATACCGCTGCCGCAGTGGATTACCCCACCCATATTATGACACACACATAGCAATCAGCCACACAGACAAGTCCGCCAACCCAAGATCAGTGATAAACTGGTGGTAGCAAAACCCACACCGTTACGCCAACAGAACTACACCCACAGCATTATGACCCAGAAATCACAGTAGTGGACATTCAATGGTGGTAAACCATTGGCGGTACATACCGCCGCGCTCAAAATGGACACACACAAACAAACAACCCCACATTGGACAATTTGAAAATCACACACCTGACACCCATACACACACCACACCCACACAACCACACAAATATAAAACACACACCCACATTACCCACAACCCTTTACGAGTAAAAACAATTGCCACAAAAGAGATAGCAAGACCACAGACAAGACCACAGCCACACACCACCATCACCTATACACCATCCACGCACCATACATCACACACTCCAACACATCACCCCAAACACCCTCACCCACATCACTCACACTACACCCATGGCACCACAACAACACCCCATGTTCTCAGAGGAGGAGCTAAGGGTCATCATGGAGTAAATCATCTGGGTAGAGCCACAGCTATTCGGATCACAGGTGCAGCAGACATCCATTGCAAGGAAGATGGAGCTATGGCAGAAAATTGTGGACAGAGTCAACACCGTGGGACAGCACCCCAGAACAAGGGATGACATCAGGAAGAGGTGGAACGACCTACGGGGGAAGGTACGTTCTACAGCACCAAGACATCACTAGCTGTACAGAGGACTGGCGGAGGACACCCACCTCCTCCCCCACATCTAACAACATGGGAGAAGCAAGTCTTGGCAATCATGCATCCTGAGGGCCTGGCAGTAGTAGGAGGAGGACTGGGCTCTGGGAAGTCAAATATTTATTACTATCAACCCCCTTACCTGCATGCCATCACAAACCCCCACCCTTACCCTCTCTCCCATCACTCCACCACCTCACACACACCCCACCATCACAACCCACCCCTCCCATTACCAAGCCCTGCATGTAACACCAATGCACAGACCCCCATCACAGACCTACATGGACACCCTTCACTAAAGCATGCACACTAGAGAGAATCACCTAGCCCACCAAATAACCACTCACACAAGGCAATGCTGCCAGGGCAATAACAACCATAGAGGGAACACACCCATGCACAAGATGTCACACGCAGAAACAATAACCCAGCATTTACATCCCCACAGGTCCCCCACCCAACGTCACCGGAGAGGAGGTGCCAGCAACATCCAGTCCCCTCCAGAAGAGGCCCACAGTGATGACGGCAGCTCTGAATGCCTGGATCTGGATGACCAACCTGGCCCATCAGGGAGCTCCGTACAGTTGGTTACCCAGGCACAGTCCCATACCACCACAGAGCCTTCCCCCTCAGGAAACGACAGCACAGCACCCACCCAGCGGGCCCATACCACTGTCCCCACGACACGTCAATCAGCAGTGTGTCCACAACTACAGGACTACAGGGACCCCAGGCCACCCTACAAACAGAGGACGATCAGGGACCTGGGTCAGTGGCAGTGGGCACACTGTTCAGGGGACAGAGGCACAAGACAACAGGGAAGCTAGGAGGACTGCTATGCGACAGGGGGAGGACAGGCCCAGAGAACCGACTCTCCACAAGGTACTCAACAAGATCCTGGGAGCATACCACTATTCCCAGGAGACAAGGGGCCAAATACTGGACAAGTTGCAGGAGACCCAGCGGCTGCAGGAGGGACAGTACCGGGGGATCAGGGAAGACTTGAAGGACATCAACACCACCATGGCCACCATTGCAGGGGTTCTGGCAGACATGGCCAACACCATGAGGGAGGCAGTGGCACACTAGCGGGCCCCTGACACTAGCCAAACTGATGAACAGCCTTCCACCTCTGCTGCCGCTAGTGGACAGGAGGCCAGCCACAGGACCAACAGGCCACCAGCACCCCTCCCCCTTTAGAAGGAGAACCACCCCGCAAACAGTCCCTGTGATCCAGACAAAAGCCAGAGACTATTGACAAGACCCCCGGCAGGAAATAAGACTCTCATTATTGTCACTTTTGTGTCCCACCCTGTCACCCTGTCCATCTTGAACTGCCATTGCTCCACTTCCTATGCCCCCTTGGACAATGCACCTGTGATCCACATAGACCGGACTCTATCCTGGACATTCCTCCACTATCACCCCAGCCCATTGCACATTCCCCTCTACTTATTGGCACTTAAATAAACACCATTTGAATAAATACATGCATGTAGTCTGTCAAATCATTGAACTATGTACAAGCTTTAAACACTGCAATACAACTGTACAGTAATGTATACATAGGAATGACCTGTAGTTGGCTGCAGTCAACACACCAGGAGCGACAATGGGGCACAAATATCTGAAAATAGAGATGCCAAAGGGTACAGTAAGTGGCCACAGAAGTGGGTAAATGAGCCTGCCAGTGACAAAGTCAAACACAAAACTGTCAATTATAAGTGAAGTTACAGTGTCTTACCTGTGTGTCATTGGAAGTATTGTCATATTATTGCACTTCTGTTGTCCTCATCCTCATCCTCTGCCTCCTCATCTTCACTGTTCACAGTGTCCACTGCTGCCACAAGGCCATCTCCAGCCTCATCTCCAGCCTCATCCTCCTGCAGAAAAGGCACCTGGCGACGTAAGGCAAGGTTGTGCAACATACAGCATGCCACGATGATCTGGCAGACCTTCTTGGGTGAGTAGTACAGGGATCCACCTGTTAGATGGAGGCAACAAAACCTGGCCTTCAGGAGGCCAAATGCCCTCTCTATGATTCTTCTTGTTCACCCATGTGCCTCATTGTAATGTTCTTCTGCCCTTGTCCTGGCATTCCTCGCAGGGGTCAGTAGCCATGAGAGGTTGGAGTCACCTGCAAATATCGAGGGACAACTGTTAGACACACACTAACCCTTAAGGCCCACACCTTACCCATACACCAACACCAACTGTGTGGGAACCAGGGCTCACCTATTAACCACACACAGGCCCTCATTCTGACCTTGGCGGTCTTTTCGCAAGACCGCCGAGTTACCGCCGCGGTGAAGACCGCCGACCGCGGCGGTATGCCGCTGTGCGCATTCTGACCGCTGGGAGCGTACCGCCGGAAAACCGCCAGCAGCCACACTGGCGGTCGGCGGGAAAGTGGAGACTGGTCAACCTCCACCGCCACGCCAGCAGAACACCGCCCACAGAATTACGACCCACATTTCTGTGTGGCGGTCTTCTGTTGGCGGTCTTCTGTTGGCGGTCACCTCCTCATGGCTCCTGTCACCTCCCGGAGGACCAACACACAAGGTAAGTTGATCGTCCGTGAGGGGAGGGGGTGGGGGGGTGTTGTGTGATGTGTGCGTGCATGGGGGTGTGCGTGGGAGTGTGTAGAGGGGATGTGTGAGTGCGTGCATGCGGGCGGGGAGTGCTGCTGTGCCTATGGGCAATGTGTGTAGTTCGGCGGGTGCGCATGTCGGCATGTATGTGTGCGGGTATGTGTCCCCGTTGTGTATGTGTGTGTGTAGGGGGTGTGTATATGTGCATGTAGGGGGTGTGTGCATGTCGGGGTGCGTGTATGTGCATGTCGGGGTAGGGGTGGGGAGGGGGTTCGTACCACCTCTGGGGGGTGGCAGGGGGGTGGAGGGTGTGGGGGGAGGACTCGGGGGGGCAGTGGGGGGTGGGGGAGACCCCTATCAGTGCCAGGGAAGGAATTCCCTGGCCCCGATAGTGCCTACCGCCATGGTTCGCATGGCGGTTCCCGACTGCCAGAAACCGCGGCGGTAAGCAGGGTCATGATACCGTTGGCGGTCTTGGGTCGACCGCCGGACCGGAGTGCGCAGACTCCAGCCCGTCGGTCATGACCGCCGTGGCTGTCGGAGTGGGGAAGTGGCGGTCGGTCGCGGCAGTGACCGCCGCGGTCAGAATGCCATTTTTAATACTGCCGGTCTGTTCGCGGTCCGACCGCCGTCTCTCCGCCGACCGCCAAGGTCAGAATGAGGGCCACAGTGTCTCTGGATTTGAGCCATCACATATGATATGCTGCTATTTCTCAGGATAAAGGCATCATGCACAGACCCAGGATACTTTGTATTGACATGGGAGATGTACTGGTCCGCCAGGCACACTATCCTCACATTCATGGAGTGAAAGCTCTTTTGATTTCTGAACACATGTTCATTTCTCCGGGGGGGGGGGGGAAATGCAATATGTGTACCATGAATAGCCCAAATAATGTTGGAGATATGTCCCATTGCATAGAAATCAGCTTTCACTGTGGCCAAAACCTCCACCTGGGGGAAAACGATGTAGCTGCGCATGTGTTCAATCAGGGCAGACAACACTCTGGTCATCACTACTGAGAACATTGGCTGAGACATTCCTGCTGCCAAGCCCACTGTCACTTGGAAGGAGCCAGTTGCCAGGAAATGGAACACAGATAGGACAGAGCACAAGAGAAGGGATCCCGGTGAGCTGACAGATAGCAGATATGGCTCTAATTGGGCACACATCTCTGTGATTGTGGCCCTGTCCAGTCTGTAGGTACGAATAATGTGCCTGTCCTCCATTGTTGCCAAGTCCACCAGGGGCCAGTACACGGGGATGTCTTCATCTCCAATTCATCTGCAGCGGTTGCAATCTAGGGAGCAAAACGGTGAGCAGCTGGTCAGTATTCCATATTAACAAACACTACAATGTATTGCATGTTGTGACTGTAACAGTATATTGTTGGATAGGCCCAAATGGTGCCTATGTGTACTGTGAGGCAGTAAGGTGCCATGGCCTGCCCCCCCTCTGAAATGCCATCTGCCTGTCCTATATGGAAGGACATGTGGCAATGAGGTAATTCCTCTGACATTGTATGCCGTTGTGGGAGGTGGTCGAGAACCGCCGTGCAACTCCTCATTGGATACCATTGGGCCCTATGGATTACAGTGGCCAATGGTGATGTACACCAGCGGTGATGGTACGCACCACCACGGACGTGACCGCCGTTTTCTATCTGTTCACTCACTTGCTACCTGACCTTCAACAGGAGAGGACCTTCCCTGCAAGTGCTGATGTGACCTGTGTCTGGCACCGACCATGGCTCGTGTCCTAGGGAAACGTCCCCTGCCTTCACCGCTGCAAAGTTGGAGACACTGGTGGATGGGGTCCTACCCCCAGTACCAAATGCTGTATGGGCCTCCAGATCAACAGGTGAGTACATTGGGAGCACGATTGATGGGGCATGAATGCATAGAGTGCTGTGTGTGAGAGCCTCGTGTAGAGGGGTGGTGGAAGGGCCTTGGGCAGCGTGCTGAATGTATGGTGGGCAATGACTGTGTGTAAGGGGATGTGAGGGCTATGGCGGTCCATGAGTGTAACAGGCTGGATGGTCTGACTAATACTTTTTCCTATGTGTATTTCTCTGCAAGTCAGCGCCCATCAGAAAAGGGTATATGGCTCGCCATCGCCAAGGACGTGCAGACCCTGGGTGCCTATGGCAGGAGTAGCACCCGCTGTCAGAAACAGTGGGAGGACCTGAGATGCTGAGCACGGAAGATAGCCGAGACCCAGCTGGGGATGGCCTCCCAATGAGGAAGGGGTGCCCATCGAACCCTGACCCCCCCAATGGCTCGCATACTGGCGGTGGCCTATCAGGAGCACTTGGGGGCATCACAGCAGCCACAAGATACTACTTGCTCGTGGTGGGGTGGCATCCGGGTGGGGGATGTGGTCCTTTGGGTGCCCATAGACCATGCCAGACATTGCAGGGTAGGTCCCATGCTGGGCAGGGTCTGATGTAAACCTCCTCCAATCAAGGTAGTAGGCATCCCCTACTGGGCAGTGGTCTGTGGGTCTCAGGTATGCTGCAATTGGCATTAGGTATCCCTGTCTATGGGCTGGTGACTAGCATTGTCACTGTGAGTGCATTGCCTATTGGGTAGGGCTGTTCCCTGTGTGTGTGTATTGTGTACGCCAATGGTAGTGTTGTTACTGCCATTGACCAAGGTTATCCTTTGCCACCCCCCCTTCTTCTTTTGTTACCCTGTCCTTATGTGCATTAGCATCATCTGGTCGAGGAGCAGAGACACCGGCGACGTGGAGAGCCGAATCCACCGACGGTGAGGGCACCAGTGGGACAGAGGGCGAGGGGAGCACCACGGCGGAGACTGGAGGGGACAGTTCTGACAGTGATACCTCCTCGGATGGAAGCTCCCTTGTGGTGGCGGACATCTCTGTGCCCACCCCAACTACAAGTACAGCCGCCACCCCCATACAATCACTGCCCTCCCAGCAGCCCCTCATCGTGTTTCCCATGCCCACTTACCCAGGAGGGTAGGCACCTCCTTCGCCCCAGTCACCTCAGGCCCTGTCCCAGTTAGCCATCTGCCCTGAGTGAAGAGGTTATTGACCTCCTGCGATCCATCTCTGTTGGGCACTCAGCCATTGTGAATGCCATATAGGGGCTGGCAGCCCATTTGCAACAAACACAAGCATTCCTGGAGGCCATTCACTCTGACATGGCGGGCCAACAGAGATCAATCCAGGCTCTTGCCTCCTCCTTGATGGCAGCCATTGTCCCTGTTTCTCGTTTCCCCTCTCCAACTTCCCCTACCCAATCGCATTCCTCTCAACCCCAACCTATCCCAAGTACACAGGCAGACCAGCATGCACCCAAAAACAACACACAGGAGTGGTTCAGGCAAACACAAGCACCACACATCATTCTAAAGGCACGCACACAAACACCATCCAGATGCAGACATACCAACATCCACTGCCTCCACTGTGTCCCCCTCCTCGTCGTCATCCACCTCCCTCCCAGTTGCATCTACACTCACACCTGCATGCACTACATCCTTATCCACTACGACCATCACCATCATGCATATCACTACACGCCCCTCACTAGCAGTCACCACCTCCACATCAATGCACACATCCCCTGTGTCTTCTCCTACTTTGTCTGTGCTCCCTCCTCCTAAAGTACACAAATGCAAGCACTCAAACACCCAACAGCCATCCACCTCACAACAGCATCCAGCCCATGCACCTGCACCCAAACACAGCAGACAAACACCTCCCACAACCACTTCGTCTTCCTCCATTCCCAAACCTTCACCCTCTTCAAGCCCCAATGTCTCTAAGAAGCCTTTCCTCTGCACCGTTAGCCTCTTCCCTACCACTCCCCCCTGCCCTTCACATCGGGCCAGGGTGGTCGTAACTCAGGTGAGCACCTCAGCCACCCAGTCCACGGCCACAGTATTGTCGACAGCTACTGCAGGTGGGAGAGGATCCCGGGCACCAGGCAGCAACACTGAAAGGGTGCCTGCAGCAGGTGCTTAAAGAAAGGGCAAGGAGGCACCACCAGCTGTGACAGGGAAGGGCAAGGAGGCACCACTGCCTGCAACAGGGACGGGCAAGGAGGCACCACCAGCAGCATCTAGGAAGGGCAAGGAGGCACCACCAGCTGCAGGAGGAAAGGGCAGGGGGCAATCCCTGGCTTCTGACAGGAAGGGACAGGAAGGGACAGGAGGCCTCGTGCTGGGACTCATTCGGAGCCCCCACCACCAACCATGGTGGTTCAGCCGTCCAAGGCTGCAAGGGAAGGGCTGGAGCCTCCCCCCTCCACTGCCAGCACTGCCACCAGCACCACTGCCAGCAGCAGCAGCCCCAGTGAGCAGCAATCTGAGGCTGCAGGGGAAGGGCTGGAGCCTCCCTCCACCACTGCCGGCACCGCCACCAGCACCACTGCCACCACTGAGCAGCCGTCACCATTGGCAGACAGTGTGTAGTCCTGCATCCATGGGCTGTTGTGCGGCCTGGCCCCTGCAAATCCTGTGGGTCTGACACCCAGGTGAGAGACTGTGACCTTGCACTCCCCAACATCTGCATCACAAGACACAATACCCCTACCAGAACCAGTGGAAGAAGCCATCCACTCACCCTGTCCTTCCCAGGATGAAGCACACTGGGCACAATGCCACCGCCAGAACCAGTGGAAAAGCCAGCCACTCACCCCATCCTTCTCAGGATGAAGCACACTGGGCACAATGCCCCCTCCAGAACCAGTGGGCAAACCGCCCACTTGAGAGTCTGTGGCCTTGCACTCCCCAGGAACCAAGCAGTGGGCAAACCACCCACTAGAGACAATGTGGCCCTGCACTCCCCAGGACCAAGCAGTGGGCAAACCACCCACTAGAGAAACTGTGGCCTTGCACTCCCCAGGACCAAGCAGTGGGCAAACCACCCACTTGAGAGACTGTGGCCTTGCACTCCCCAGGATAGTGCATAGGGCATGTTGCTCCCTCCAGGACCAGTGGTGTTGTACCATCTCCTGGCTGAGGTGCCCCCCCATTCCCTGGCCCCCTGAGGTGCCTGTGTATTTTCAACCTGATGCGCTTACAGTGTTCTCTCCGTGTTGTTGCAGGATTGAGGTGGGGCCTTGGCTTATGTGTTGTGGCTAACGGACTTGGGGACTGGCAGTGTCCCTACATTTGTAAATATGTATATACGTTGGTGTTTTGATGCACTTATTCATGTAATTTTATCGTATTACACTCACTTTCTCCAAATCATTTTGTCCTTACATTATTCCTGGGGGGTACATGGTGAATATGTAATGTTTGTGCATCTGGTTGTGTGTATGGTGTTGAGGGTAGGGGTGTGTGTGTTGCATGTGTGCGCCACTCTCTTTTTCCTCCCCCCTCCCTTGTGTGCTAGGCTGCAGTACTCACTGTGGTCATCTTCTCCGGCTTTGATGTTCATAATGCAGCAGAAGGTAGACGAGCATCGGAAATATGTGCTGCTTGGGCTTCATTGCGTCGTGGTTGTTCCCTGAGTGTCCACAGGTGAGTCCTTTGACTTCTGTGCAGTGTTTCTGTCATGCTTTTGATGTCGTTGGTACTGCCCCGGAAAAGGTGGCTGATAGGCTGGTCGTAATAGTGTGGGCGGTACATTGTCTTCCGCCTGGCTGTTGGCGGTTACCGCCGTGGTGCTTGTTGATTCCACTGTGGCGGTCGGTGTGTTAAAGTGGCTGTCTGTCGGAGCGGTTTCTGCTGTGGTCATAATTCCATTTTGGTTACCGCCAGCCTGTTGGCGGTATTACCACCGCTTTATCACCGACCGCCAGGGTTGTAATGAGGGCCCATATGTCACCATTGAAGTTGCAATACTGCCAGAAGATAGTGAAGAATTTGGATCACCAGATTGAGAAAGGGTCGAGGAAAATATCCAGAGAAAGGATCACAATGATACTGCAGATGATTCCCTCGACTTCACAGAGAGATGTTAGGTTGTTCCGGGGAATGATGGGTTACTGTCGCTAATGGATTCTGAATTTTGCGGAAATCTCAAAACCATTGTAGAAGTTGACCCACATAAGGATGTTGCAGATCACGTAGCATTAGATGAATATCAGATGAAAGAGTTGACTGAATTGGGCGAGAGTTTGAGCAGAGACTACACGAAGCCTTTCACATAGTTTTGTCATAAGCGTGATGCATGTTCATTGTCTGTCTTAACGCAAGTCCATGGAGGTGCTCATCCCCCAGTAGCATATTTTTCAGCTACCTTGGACCCAGTTGCAGCAGCCTTACCAGGTTATTTGCCGGCTGTTGCCACAGTTGGTCAAAGCCTTTCAAAGTGTAAAGGAGTAGTGATGGGATATCCCCTGACTGTAATGGTCCCTCACTCAATTCAGATTTTACTGACAAAGACGAAAACTCGATACTTGACTGGTACCAGACGGACAAGATATGAGACCAGCATTTTGGGTGCTCCAAATGTGACACTGAAAAGATGTACAGTGCTGAACCCGGCAACTTTACTTCCTAGTAATAATACCGAAATTTAGAAAGAGGAAGATGTTGAACATGATTGTCTCGAAGTAACTGAGTCGTGCACCAAACCGAAACCTGATATTAGAGATACCCGATTAGAAGAAAATGACCAAATTGTTTTTGTTGATGGTTCTTGTCTTAGAGACAGTACAGGGACACTGAGAGCAGGATACGCAGTGTGCACAGTTACAGGTATCTTAGAAGCTTCCTGGCTTCGTGGAGTATATTCTGCTTAGGTAGCAGAACTGGTTGCTCTTACTAGGGCATGCCATGCTTCTGCTCGATTGAGAGTTACTATCTATACAGATAGCTGATACGGATTCAAAATAGTTCATAATTTTGGTCAATTGTGGTCACAGAGAGATTTTCTGACCTCTACTGGGTCACCAGTGAGAAAAGGTGAGAGAGTAAATTAGTTATTATATGCGATTCAACTGCCTGAAGAAATTACTGAGGTAAAATGCAGTGCACATCTAAAATCACAGGATTATGGGGGTCATTACGACCCTGGCGGCTGGCGGTATTCTGGCATTCTGGCAGTAACACCACCAATAGGCCGGCATGTATTATGACTGTGGCGCATTAGCCACAGCCATCCTGCTGGCCCCTCCACTTGACCGCCAGGCTTCCGCAGTGAAATGCGCGACAGGTGCTGCTGTACCCACTGCACATAAACATTGATTTAACTTTTCCGCTGGGCCAGCGGACGGAAGCGCTTTTCCGTCCACTGGCCCCGTGGAAATGTCATAATAGGGAGCCACCAATACCGCCAGCACTGGCAGTATAGTGGTGCCCGCGGATTTGGTGATCTATTTGAAAGACTGCCGAAGTCGTAATGAGGGCCTATGTGTCCTTGAGAAATGGAAATGTGGATGATGTTGCAAGATTTTTGGCATTGAAATGTATATCGTTCAAAGACAAGTGGAAATTGATGTCTGAAGAAGACACTACATGTACGTGTTTTGCATTAATGGTGATCGATACATGAGAAGAGTTCAAAACATTGCAGAGTAATGTTGACAAGGAGAAGAAAAGGTCATGGATTAAAATGAGGTGTGTTCAAAGACAGGAAAAGCTGTGGGTCTCTGAGGAAGGTCAGATGGTCTTGCCAAATAGTTTGCTGTCCCAGATGATGAGGTACTATCATGGTCAAGCACACATTGGGAGAGATGCCATGGTTTTTCTGTTCATAATTGACTGGTTTAATCCCAAATTTAGGCAAGCAGCTGAAGCAGTATGTCATCGTTGTGTCATTTGTCAGCAATTAAATGCAGGGAAAGGGACTGTGGTGAATTTGAGCCACACTGGAAGAGCAGGAGATCATTCAGCAGAATGCAATGGGATTTTATTGAGATGCCTGCATGTGGAGGTTTGAAATGTGTGTTGGTGAGTGTCTGCGTTTTCAGTCACTGGATTGAAGCATACCCTACAAGGAGAAATGATAGCCTCACAATAGCAAAATTGTTGCTTAGGAAACTGATACCACATTTCGGGTTTTCGATCTCTTTAGAATGAGATAGGGGAACGCACTTCAATAACGAAGTGATTAAACTGTTGTGTGGAGCACTGAACATTGAGCAGAAGTTGCATTGTAGTTACCGCCCTGAAGCATCAGGACTAGTGAAGCAGATGAATGGTACTTTGAAGTCACAAATTGCAAAAATGTGTACAGCCACAAATCTGAAATGGCCTGTTGCCTTGCCTTCGGTGTTGATGTGAAGTGAATGAGAAACACACCTGACAGGAAAACAGGATTGTCAACCCACGAGATTCTCATGGGCAGAACAATGAGGTTGCCAGCAGTTTCAGCCAATGCACTTGTCAACATAATAGATGATATGGTGTTAGACTACTGCAAAGGTCTGGCTGATGTGGTTTGCTCTTTCTCTCAGCAGGTGGAGGCCACCACACTGTCGCCAAACCATGATCCAGAGCCGGTGATTAAGTTGTTGTCTGCAAGCATGTACGGAAGACGTGTTTGGAACCTTGGTGGCAGGGACCTTACCAGATGATCTTAATGACTACGAAAGCTGTGAAGTGTGCAGAGATCCTGAACTGGATTCACTCGAGTCACACGAAGTAATTGGCATGTCCACTGGATCATGAAGAAGCGTTGTTAAGAGTACCAATACCTGTGAGACAAATTGCAGCACCGGAACCGGAAAAGGAGCAAGGAAGAACTGAAGCTGAACTTGAGCTCATTGAGGGCGGTTCTATAACCCCTGTGAGAGATGAAAGTGAAGGCCACCAGGAGGGTGCAGGGGAACCTATCGCAACTAAGAAAACAGGAGAGTCAAGTGCTGAAAGGGCTCTCCCAGAAGCAGACGATTCTGAGAGACAAACAGAGCGAGTGCCAGACAAAAAAGGGGATGGAGTTGAGCACGATTAAAGTCAAAGTGATCTGACTCCTCCTGATCCTATTGCAGGTCCATCAAGAGAGAACACCACAGAGAAAGAGAAGAGTTTGAGTCCAATCCTGAAGAGAATACTAACAGAAGGTACACATAAAGGAGATAAGTGCCCGAATTTGCAAGTATAGAAAAGGAAAGAGATTATTGTTGATCAAATAATAGAGGAAGAAGTAGACACTACAAGAAAGGAAGAACTGAATGAAGGAGAATTTAATGGTGATTGAAAGTTGAAAAGACAAAGAATAGCAAGTCGAAGATACGCAGGTCCTGAATGGGCATACGCAACTACAAATGAATGGCAACATGAGTTCATGTCTTTTTTTTATAGGGAAGTTCTGAGTCAGTATTTTGAAGTGACCTGAATAAGATCGGTGAACTGAAACTGTTGAAACAAGCTGAGAAATATTTTGAAAAGAGACTGATGAAATAGCCGGATGAGACATTAATAACGTGATTTGACATTCAAAAACGATTTTGTCAATGCTGCTAACTGATTTTGACAAAGGAGAAGGGTTCCTGGAAGTGAAACCGAACTGCTGAAAGAAGAATTGTCTATTTTTGATGCACTTTTCTGAAGTTACTTCTGCTTTCTGATTCTTAACAGATCATGGCTAGTGTAGATAAGCAAGTTAGGGATGTTAGGTGTTGTAAATATATGAGCATTGGTTTGGCAATTATGTGTGGGATATTGTATATAGTGCTGATTGTGACTATGGGCCTGATTCTAACTTTGGAGGACGGTGTTAAACCGTCCCAAAAGTGGCGGATATACCACCTACCGTATTACGAGTCCATTATATCCTATGGAACTCGTAATACGGTAGGTGGTATATCCGCCACTTTTGGGACGGTTTAACACCGTCCTCCAAAGTTAGAATCAGGCCCTATGTCTATTCTGGACGCAAAAGGATAACCATACTTCCGCTTTATAGACTACTATCTTAACGGCTTTAGAAAGATTTAAATTAGATAAGAAGTATTTGCATGACTTTACTGATGTTCATGGATAGCTTTCTTCTAATGTTTTCTATTGTTTATTGAGTGAGTATGTTGAGACGATGGATGCAAGGGATTGTCTTGTGTGTGCGCAGATTCCTTCATCAATCGAGGAAGGAGTCACTTACCATAGTCGCCCTCTAACTTATGGGACAAGTTGTAGTCTGTTACTAACAAGGTTCTATAATCAGGAGTACGTCTAGTATTTCTTCACTAATCATGATCTTGTGTTTTCGTTTGTTCCTATTATTGGGTATTTGAGTAGATTAGCTAAGGATAATGACATAGAATTAGTTAGAGTATTCTTTGAACCTACACTAACATTTGGGACTGCTTATGCACACAAGAATAACCACACACGCTTGCTTACACCTTTAGAGAAGATCTTCTTAGTTCACACTTATGACAGGAGGAAGGCACTTAAGGAGAGATTAGAAAAAGTATTAGAGAAGAGGACTTATCAGAATGATTATGCTTATACTGCAATCAAAACGCAAAGAAAATTAGCTTTAAATGTAAGATTATCACAGATCTTAATCCACCGGTTGAAGAACGGTCCAGTAGTTAGCGGACTAGTGCCCTGTTACAACAGACTGTACTAATAGTGTGATCTATTGAGGATATCAGACTGTATCTCTGTGTATGTTGCCCAGTGGGCTACCCCAATTAAAGTGACTTATAGTTCCTTAGCATATACTATATACCATTTTATAAATGGCAAGACGCAATTTATCTGATCAATTTACTTAAGAGAACTGGCCAATCTAGGATACCCTTTTCCATTGTCTGACTCCTGACTTCTAAATCTTATAAACAGGAGCTATTGCATGAAGTTTTTATGATTTAATCTATGTAGAAATCTGTTCCAGAATAAATCTTATGCGCTCTTTTAGTAACAAACTGATTTGCATTATCTTAGCACTCAGCACCTTGCATAGGGAAAGATTTTAGTATAATTGTAAAAGTCTTGTTTTAATTATTTATGGAACTTTTTTATGCAGTACTATGAACATTTTCGATAAGCAGTGTACTAACTGTTAATGCTTTTATTTATGTGATGGTTTATGACTTTCATCCTCTTGTATGTACGACTATTTTTAAATTTTTAAATGGTCTAAATTTAGACCGAATAAACTATTGATTGATTGATAGCTTTAAATGTACTACACGTAGGGAAGCTTTGCATATATAGGCCAAAATTGTGCACTGACAATTTATTTGTGGGTACGAGTGAATGTAGGCATTTGTTTTTGTTTCAGAGTAAATGGACATTTATGTTGAATGGGCAGGACCATTCCGGGGATCTACTATATTTGTGAACGTAATGCTTATTACCGTCTTCCAAGAGGATGGTATGGGACATGTTATTTGAGGATAGTATTCCCAAAGATTTACCAGATGGAGCATTTGAAAAAGTTGCCGAAACTGACAGAATTACATTGTAAGAGACAGAGGAGGGAAGCCTCTTCTGCAATAGTGGGAGATATATTTGGTGCAGTGATTCCTTCAGTAGGAGTCATCTTGAATTTGATTAAGATTCGAAAGTTGTCTACTATTGTGGATAACATGCTGACAAATTTTTCAGGGGCTATACTCCTGATAGATACTGAATTGGCCACGGATAGAGCTATGGCTCTTCAAAATCATCTTGCTTTAGACATTCTTTTAGCGAAAAATGGCAGAGTCTGTAAAATGATTAATTATAGGCATTGTTGCACTTACATTCCTAACAACAGTAAATAGATAAGAGACTTACTTACTAATCTAATTTACGCAAGTAGTGATTTGAAGGAGTTGAAATAACCAGGTGTTTGGGAAAAGATTGGTAAGAGGTTTGCTTCAGTGGGAAATTGGCTTAGTAGTATTTGGAATGGGGTACTATGGAAAATCATACAGGGAATATTAATTGTCATAGTTTGCTTATTAGGAACATGGGGATTATGTAAATTATGCAAAATAATTAAATTAAAAAGGTCTAAACATAATCAGAGGAGGGAAGAGAGAAATAGGGAAATAATCTATAGGGAAAATTCAAGGAAAAGACAAAGGTCCTCATTACAACCCTGGCGGTAAATCCTGCTTTCCGCTGTGCTGAAGGCCGCCAACATACCGTGGCGTCGGCATAATGCCGATACAGGTTTTACGCCCCACATCTCGGAATCCGCCACAATACAGACACCCACACAAGTCCGCCACACTAAAGGTCAATGATAAACTGGCGATACCAAAACCTACACCGACACGCCAACAAGAATACGCCCACACTATCACTACCCACGAATAAACGCGGCGGTCATACAACTGCGGTAATCCATTGGCAGTACACACTGCCACGCTCAAAATACACACATTTACAAAACACACCCACATTGGACAATTCAAAATATACACACCTGATACACATCCACACACCACATCCACACACTCACACCACATAAAACATACACCCACATTACCCACAAACCCTTACAACTAAATGTTTTTTTAAAAGCTGAGAGAGAGAGAGAATAGCAAACACAACACCAGCATCCACAGGCACAGGCACACAACACCATCACTCATACAACATCCAGGCACCTCAAAGAACACACACCAACACATCACATCACACAGCACAATAAACAGACCCCTCACACATCACCCACACAACATCATGGCACCTCAAAGACACCCCAGGTTTTCAGAGGAGGAGCTCAGGGTCATGGTGGAGGAAATCATCCGGGTAGAGCCACAGCTTTTCGGATCACAGGTGCAGCACACCTCCATTGCTAGGAAGATGGAGCTATGGCAGAGAATCGTCGACAGGGTCAATGCAGTGAGACAGCATCCAAGAACACGGGATGACATCAGGAAGAGGTGGAACGACCTACGGGGGAAGGTGCGTTCAGTGGTATCTAGACACCAGATTGCTGTACAGAGGACTGGCGGTGGACCCCCACTGCCTCCCCCACAACTAACAACATGGGTGGAGCAAGTCTTGGCAATACTGCATCCTGAGGGCTTCGCAGGAGTAGCAGGAGGACTGGACTTTGGTAAGTCATATCTTATTTACCATATCCCCCCACCCCACCTGCATGCCATCACATACCCCCCACCCTCACCCCATCACTACAACACCTCACATATGCACCACTATCACAACCCACACATCCTAATACCAAGGCCATACATGCAACACCTATGCATGGACCCCCATCACATGTCCAGTACAGATACCCATACAGACCCCAAACCAACTATCACAAAAGGGCAAACACAATAATGCAAGCACAGGAGTAGAGGGTACCTCACTCAATGCACAAGGTGGCACACACAGATACTACAACTATACATTTACACCCCAACAGGACCCATACCCAATGTCACTGGACAGGAGGTGCCAGACATATCCAGTCCCCCACAGAAGAGGCCCACAGTGATGACAGCAGCTCTGCACACCTGGATCAAGATGACCAGCCCGGCCCATCAGGGACCTCTGGACAGTCGGTACCCCTGCCACAGTCACAAGCCAACACAGACCCTTCCCCACAGGAAACACCACCACAGCACCCAGCTGGCTCATCCCTCCGTCCCCAGGACACGTCAATCAGCTGTGTGTCCACCACTACAGGGACCCCAGGCAAACCCACCAACCCAAGACAATCAGGGACCTGGGGTCAGTGGCAGTGGGCACACAGTTCAGGGGACAGAGGCACAGGAGAACAGGGAAGCTGGGAGGACTTCTGTGCGACAGGGGAGGACAGGCCCAGGGAACCGACCCTCCACGAGGCAGTCTCCAACATCATGGGAGCATAGCACCATTCCCAGGAGAACATGGGCAAGGTACTGGCCAACTTTCAGGGGACTCAGCGGCTGCAGGAGGAACACTACCTTGGGATCAGGGAGGACTTGAAGTCCATTAACACCACCCTGGTCACCATTGCAGGGGTGCTGGCAGACCTTGGCAACACCATGAGGGACACAGTGGCACACAAACAGGCCCCTGACACTAGCCTGGACAATGAATAGCCCTCCACCTCCGCCGGAGCTAGTGGACAGGAGGCACCGCCACATGAACAACAAGCCACCAGCACCCTAACCCCTGCAGAAGGAGAACTACCCCGCAAATGGTCCCTGAGATCCAGGAACAAGACAGAGAACATTGCCAAGACCCCAGCCAGGAAATAAGACCCTGAATGTCACCCTTCTGTCCCACTTTGTCACCCTGTACATCTTAAACTGCCATTGCTCCCCTCCCTATGCCCCATTGGACAATGCACCTGTGAGACCAAGAGACTGGACTCAACAATGGACATTCCTCCACAATCACCCCAGCCCATTGCACACCCCCACCGCTTATTAGCACGGAAATAAACACCCTTGAATCACAAATCAATCTGGAGTCAGTCTGTGCTTTCACAAATGTGTAATTGGAACCTCTCTGAAATATAGCAATGTCAATGTACTTGTTCACATACCAGTGTTACATAGTTGTTGGCCAGCAGTAAACATAGCAGAGGGCACAAAGTGGGACCCAGATCTGTGAAATGGAAAGCCAAAGTGACAAGTCAGGGTCCACACACAGAGGTAAAAAGGCAGATTTATGCCAGGTCCTACAATAGTATAAGATGTGGGAAGCAGTACCATCCTCTTACCTGTATCTCACTGGAAGTATTGCATGATGATGTTGTTTTGGTTGTCTACATCTTCTTCTTCTGCCTCCTCTTCTTCACTGTCCACAGACTCCACCGCTGCCACAAGACCACCATCAGGCCCATCCTCCTGCAGAAAAGGCACCTGGCGTCGCAAAGCCAGTTTGTGCACCATACAGCAGGCCACGATGATCTGGCACACCTTCTTCGGTGAGTAGTATAGGGACCAACCTGTCAGATGGAGGCACCGGAATCTGGCCTTTAGGAGGCCGAAGGTGCGCTCTATTATCCTCCTAGTTCGCCCATGTGCCTCATTGTAGCATTCCTCAGTCCTTGTCCTGGGATTCCTCACTGGGGTCAGTAGCCTTGACAGGTTGAGGTAATCAGAGTCACCTGCAAATATCGAGGGACAACTGTTAGACATCCGCCAAACATTAGGGAATCTCCCATACCCAGACACCAAATTAAACTGAGTAGGGACCTTGGGCTCACCCATTAGCCTCACCCTGTGCCTCTGAAGTAGCCCCATCGCATAAGGGATGCTGCTATTCCTCAAAATGTAAGCATCATGCACAAAGCCTGGACACTTGGCATTCACATGGGAGATGTACTGGTCTGCCAAACACACCATCTGCACATTTATTGAATGGTAGCTTTTCTGGTTTCTGTACACCTGTTCATTCATGCGGGGAGGGGACAAATGCCACATGTGTACCATCAATGGCACCAATTATGTTGGGGATATGTCCCAGGGCATAAAAGTCACCTTTCACTGTAGGCAGATCCTCCACCTGAGGGAAAACGATGTAGCTGCGCATGTGTTTCAGCAGGGCAGATAACACTCTGGATAATATGTTAGAGAACATAGGCTGTGACATCCCTGATGCCATGGCTACTGTTGTTTGAAAAGACCCACTTGCCAGGAAATGGAGCACTGACAGGACCTGCACTCGAGGGGGGATTGCTGTGGGATGGCGGACATCAGGTCTGGCTCCAAGTGGGCACACAGTTCCTAGATTGTTGCACGATCAAGTCTGTAAGTGATAATGATGTGTCTGTCTTCCATTGTCGACAGGTCCACCAAGGGTCTGTACACTGGAGGATGCTGCCATCTCATCACCTGCCCCAGCGGATGTGCCCTATGGAGGAGAATGGTGAGCAGGGGATCAGACACCACATAGGTTTCACAAGGCTGTTTAGCACAATCTTTACATTTTCTCTATGTGCCTTTGTCTGTCTGTATTCCTAGCCTAAATAGGTGTGACGGAGTCAGTTGGCCTGCCATGTGGCCCCCTGAAATGGCAGCTGCCTGACCTGTAAGGTGGGGCAAGGGGAAATGAGGTAACTGCGCTGGCGTTGTGCAGCGTCGCAGTAGGTGGTCGAAGACCGCTGCGCAATTCAGCATTGGTTATCATCGGGCCCTATGGGTTCCAGGAGCCAATGACGATGTAAGCCGGCAGTGATAGTACGCACCACCGCAGACTTGACCACCATTTCCTATCTTTTCCATCACTTGATACCTGACCTTCAACAGGAGAGGACTTACACTGCAAGTGCTGCTGTGACCTGAGTCTGGAAGCAACAATGGCTACAGTGTCTGGGGAACGGGCCCCTGCATTCACTGCGGAGGAGTTGGAGAAACTAGTGGATGGGGTCCTCCCCCAGTACACGCAACTCTACGGTCCTCCAGACAAACAGGTGAGTAAACTGTGTGCATGGTGGATGGCACATGATTGTATGGAGTGTCGTGGATGGAAGAGACGGGGGGCAGGCCAGCATGTGAGGACGGTGTGTGTATGTTTTTCTGGGCCAGGGTGGGAGGGTTGTGGCCAATGTGTGAGAAGAACTGTACGGGGGAGTAACATCCATTTTTACTTCACTATTCCTCTAGATCAGCACCCACCAGAAGAAAGGTATTTGGCCTACCATTGCCAAGGAAGTGCGGACCCTGGGTGTCTAACATAGAAGGAGCATCCACTGCTGGAAAAGATGGGAGGACCTGCGCCGCTGGAGCAAGAAGATGGCGGAGGCCCAGCTGGGGATGGCTTCCCAACATGGAAGGGATGCCCGTCGCACCATGACCCCCCTGATGTACCGGATCCTGGCGGTGGCATTTCCTGAGTTGGATGGGTGCTTGAGGGCATCACAGCAGCCACAAGGGGGTGAGTAAACTGTCATTCAGCTGACTCTGCGTGCATGACGAGGTGTCTGGGTGGGGGAGGAGGGCTGTGGGTTCCCCTAGGCCAGGGCAGACACGCAAATGTAGATCCATTGATTTGCAAGCTCTGTCCCACTCCAACCCCAAAGGTGGTATTTGCCCTCTACACCTAGTCAGGCTCCTATTATTTCCAGCTGTGCATGAAATGGGTCTAGACAGAGTCCCCCATGGGCATGTGCTTTTCTCCTGCCCTGCTAGTGCATGGCTTAATGCATAGGGCTGCTCCCTGTGTGTTGTGTCCGCCAATGTTAGTGGTATTGCAGGCATTGACCATGTGTATCCTCTGTCGTTCCCCCCCTTTTTGTTTTGTCTCCCTGTCCTTGTGTGCATTAGCATCCCAGGCAGAGGAGCAGTGGCACCGGAGCAGGAGGGAGCTGCATCCCACATGGCCCTGGAGGGTGAAGTAACGGATTCCAAAGGCACCAGTGGGACGGAGGGCGAAGGGAGCTCCACGACGGAGACAGGAGGAGACACCAGCGACAGTGACTCCTCCTCTGATGGGAGCTCCCTTGTGGTGGCGGGCACCTCTGTGCCCACCACATCAACAGGTACAGCTGCCACCCCCCTACCAGCACCGCCCTCCCAGCAGCCCCTCATCGAGTTTCCACTGCCCGCTCACCCAGGAGGGTGGGCATCTCCTTTGCCCCAGGCACCTCAGGCCCTGCCCTAGTCAGCCCTCCTGCCCTCAGTGAGGAGGCTATTGACCTACTGAGATCCCTCACTGTTGGGCAATCAACAATTTTGAATGCCACCCAGGGTGTTGAAAGGCATTTGCAGCAAACAAATGCATACCTGGATGGCATTCATTCTGGCGTGGCGGCCCAACAGAGAGCATTTCAGGCTCTGACATCAGCACTGATGGCAGCCATTGACCCTGTGTCCAGCCTCCCCCTCCAACTTCCTCTACCCAGACCCAATCCCCTGTACCTCAGCCTATCCCAAGCACACCATCAGACCAGCATGCACACTCATCAACACACAAGAGTGGACATGGCAAACATAAGCACCACACATCCCTCAGGCACACACACAAGCACCATCCCCATGCAGACACACCAACATGCCCTGCCTCCACTGTGTCCCCCTCCTCTATTTCCTCCTCCTCCCTCCCTATCTCGTCTCCACTCACACCTGCATGCACTACATCTTCATCCACTACCTCCATCACCAGCACGCCCATGACCACACACCGCTCACGTGCAATCACCACCCCCACTACCATGCACACATACCCTGTGTCCGCTCCCAGTGTGTCTGTGAGCCCTCCTCCCAAAGTACACTAACATAGGCACACACCCACCCAACAGCCATCCACCTCACAACAGCCTCCGGCCCATGCACCTTCACCCAAATTCAGCAGACGTACACCTCCTACAACCACTACTTCTTCCTCCACTCCCAAACCCAGTCCATCTTCCCGTCCCAGTGTGTCTAAGAAACTCTTCCTGGTTAACATTGACCTCTTCCCTACACCTCCCCCGTCCTTCCCCTAGAGCCAGGCTGTCCAGGTCCCAGCCCAGCACCTGAGCCACCAAATCATCCAGCACAGTGGTGTCAGCAAGTCCAGTCACATCGCGGCGGCACCAGTCAGGGCTGCCAGTGTGCCACCTGGTGAGGCCAAGGAGCAGGCCATTCTGCCACCTGCCAAGTTGAAGAAGGTTCCCACATGCCGGAGGGAGAAGCCACACCAACCACCAAGCAAGGGCTCCTCCAAGACAAAAGGGGACAATACCAAGGGACCAGCAGCGACATCAAAGGTGGGGAAGGGACACGAGGTGAAGAGTAAGTCAGGACAGGGCACTGAGTCTCCGGCTGAGGGACCAGAGTCACCCCTTCTGTCAACCAGAACATCAACCTGTACTGCGGTGGACACCGCCACCTGCACGTCTGCTGCCTCAGCAACAGTCCCCAGCATCATCCCCAGGGGGCAGCCATCCGAGGCTGCAGGAGATGCCCTGCTGTGTCTCTCCACAGGTGCTGACACATGCACCACCGCCACAGACACTGCCGCAACCACTGCCGCAACCACCGCCACCAGCCCTGCAATGTGCTCAGACAGTGCCACCACAGCTGACATAGCTATCATCCCCAGTGGGCAGCTGTCCGAGGTTGCAGGAGACATCCTGGACCCTGCACAGCGTACATGAGGCACGACACCCGGCACTGTTTGTACCTACATGTGGCAGGCGAAGTCACAGCGGGGTGTAGTGTGTATCTACCTCCATGGAGTATCATGCTACCTGTTCCCAGGCAATCTCGTGGCACACACACACCCAGGTGAGGGAATGGGACCTGCCACACTGCATGTGAAACACTCTGGGCACAATGCCCCCTCCAGAACCAGTGGAGAATCATATCCACTACCTTAGTCCTTGGCAGGATGAAGCACACTTGGCACAATGCCCCCTCCAGAACCAGTGGAGAATCACATCCACTACCTCTGTCCTTGGCAGGATGAATCACTCTGGGCACAATGCCCCCTGCAGAATCAGTAGAGATTCACATCCACTACCTCAGTCCTTGGCAGGATGAAGCACTCGGGGCACAATGCCCCCTCCAGAACCAGTGGAGAATCACATCCACTTGAGAGACTGTGGCTTTGCACTCCCCAGGATAAAGCATTGGACAAACCACCCACTGGAGAGACTTGAGAGCCTGTGGCTTTGTACTCCCCAGGATACAGCAGTGGGCAAACCACCCACTGGAGAGACTTGAGAGACTGTGGCTTTGCACTTCCCAGGACCAAACTGTGGGCATAGAGCCCCCTCGTGGAGCAGTGCCGCCATCCATTCATCCAGCTGAGGTGCTCCCCCTCCACCTCCGCCTGAGGTGCCTGTTTATTTTCCATCTGATGCCCCTGCAGTGTTCTCTCAGTTTCGAGTCAGGTATCTTGTGTGGGCTTCACCCATGAATTTTGGGACACTGATCCATGGACAATGATGTCATTCATATCCGGAATTGTGTAGTTGGTGTACATATTTGTATATACTGATATTTTAATTTGGCCTATCTGATTTTTCAATGATTACACTTGTTACAATAATTTCCTTTTGTCCTTGCATTCTTCCAGGGGTTGACAGGGTGTATATGTAATGTTGCTGCATGTATTTGTGTGTATGGTGTTGTGAGTGAGGGTTGGGGTGGTAGTGTTGCGTGTTGCTTGTGTGTGCCTTTCTCTTTTCCCTCCCCGTCCCCTGTGTGCTAGGTGCAGTACTCACCGGGGTCGTCGCCGGCGTCTTTGCTGCTCCTGATACAAGAGGAGTTAAAGCAACATGGGCAGGACCTGTAACTCGGGCTCCATGGTGTCCTGGGTCCTCGTTGGGTATTGAAAGGTGAGTGGTTTCCATTCCACAGACTGTTTCCACTGCGCTTTTGATGTCGTTGGTACTGCCCCGGAAAAGGTGGCAGATAGGCCTCTTGTAATACAGTGGGCGGAACCTTGTCTTCCGCCTGTCTGTTTGCGGTTACCGCCACAGTGTTTGTTTCTACAGCCGTGGTGGTCTGAGTGTTAAAGTGGCTGTCTATGTTGGCGGTTTCCGCCATGGTCATGATCTCATTTTTTTTTACCGCCGGCCTGTTGGCAGTATTACCGCTGCTTTAACACTGACCGCCAGGGTTGTAATGAGGGCCAAAATGTTGAAGAGATTGGGTGGTAAATTTGGTGTGATAACATATTTAGTCATCAGAGGAGGGATTGCTAAAGCAGATATCTTAATTAGAAACTTTTTAATGAATGTTTATGTATTTTGAATAATGACTTCTGTAGAAAAATGAATATGGTAGAAAATAATGTGCATGTTTGAACTTGTGACTTTGGAAATTGGCCACTACTGTTCACGAAATGTACTAATTAATGATACTCTATATGAAATATTGAAAATATATTAGATTAATGTAGTAATATGTCATATTAAGGGTTGTGAATAATGCTCATGCTTATTAATTGTAGGCCTTAACTTAGCGAGTGTCTTGGCCTAGATTGCCAGGCCTCATGCAGAAGATGGATTTCTTAGCGTTCAAAGAAAAATGCTGACAGAGGGGGTCATTCTGACCTCGGCGGTAAAAGGCGCCTACCGCCGGTCAGAAATCCTCCATAATCCCGCCGCGGTCGCGGAAACCCGCCACGGTCATTCTGACCCGCAGAAGGCAAACCTCCGAAAATCCGACCGCCACAACAGACCGCCAGACCAGCGGTCGGCGGAAAGGTGGAGGTGACCAAACCTCCACCGCCACGCCAAAAGAAATACGCCCATCCCATTACGACCCACGAATCCACGCGGCGGTCATTCAAACGCGATATTCCATTGGCGGGACACACCGCCGCGGTCAGAATACACACAAACGAACAAAACTCAGCCACATTGGACGATTTGAATCCCACACACCTGATACACATACACACACCACTCCCACACACACAATACAATATAAAACACACACCCACATCACCCACAAACCCCTACGCTAAAAAATTCGTCAAGAAGGCAAGAGCGAGACACCAGCATCCAAAAAATAACAGCCACAGCCACTCAACACCATCACCCACACACTATCCACACACAAAACAACACACACCACCACACTCAACTCACTTAAATACACATACTCCACCCCACACATCATACACACCACCCCATGGCACCCCAAAGACAACCCCGCTTCACAGACGAAGAACTCAGGGTCATGGTGGAGGAAATCGTTCGGGTAGAGCCCCAGCTGTTCGGCACACAGATACAATACACCAGCATTGCCCGGAGGACGGAGCTATGGCAGAGGATTGTCGACAGGGTGAACGCAGTGGGACAGCACCCCAGAAATCGGGAAGACATCAGGAAGCGATGGAACGACCTACGGGGGAAGGTGCGTTCCATGGTATCCAGGCACAACATCGCCGTGCAGAAGACTGGCGGAGGACCCCCACCTCAACCCCCACAATTCACATCATGGGAGGAGGAAGTCTTGAACATCCTGCATCCTGACGGCCTCGCAGGAGTCGGCGGAGGAATGGATACTGGTAAGTTGAAGCTTCAATACTGCTTCCCCCCCACCTGCATGCCAAATCATACCCCAACCCTCACCCCCATCCTCGAACCCCACCCTCACCCCCACCCCCATCCTCACCCCCATCCTCACCCCCACCACCATCCTCACCCCCACCACCATCCTCACCCCCACCCCCAGCACACCTATTCCCCGCCAATGTCTCACCATCACAACCCACACATCCCAAAACCTAGGCCTGCATGCGTCCACTAAGCATGGACACCCATCACCAAAGCATGCCCAATGCATATACACATCCCCCCCACAAGCCACCCTCACCAAAGCCCCCACACACGAATGCCAGCACTTGGGGACACGAGAACCCACAGATACACCCTTATGCCACACATTGAAACTATAACCATACCTCTATACCCCTGCAGGACCCGACCGTCAACACACCGCGGCGGAGGGGCCAGAATTCTCCACACCCCCCACCCAAGAGGCCGTCAGCGATGACAGCAGCTCTGTCGACCTGGACACCGATGACCAGCCCGGACCATCGGGGACCTCTGGACAGTCGGTTCCCCTCACACAGGCCCAGGCCACTACAGACCCAAACCCCTCTGGGAACACCAGCACAGCTCCCACCCAGCGGGCCCATGCCTCTGTCTCCAGGGCGCGTCAATCTGCGGTGTGTCTACCACTACAGGGCACCCAGGATAACCCACCACCCCAACAACAACAGGGACCTGGGGGCAGTGGTAGTGGGCACACCGGCCAGGGGGCAGAGGCCCAGGGAAACAGGGGAACTCGGCGGGCAGCTGTGCGACAGGGGGGGGGAGGAGAGGCCCAGGGAACCCACTCTCCACGAGGTCCTCACCACCATCATGGGAGCATACAACCGCTCCCAGGAGACGATGGCGACGGTACTGGCCCGGTTCCAGGAGATCCAGGTGCTGCAGGAGGAACACTATCGGGGGTACAGGGAGGACATCAGAGCCATCAACACCACCCTGGTTACCATGGTAGGGCTGCTGCAGGACCTCGTAAACATCAGGGCGGACACTGAACAACACCCAAGGGCCCCTGCCACTAGCCTGGACCAAGAACAGCCAACCACCTCCGCCGGCGCTAGTGGACAGGAGGCCCCCGCACAGCAGCAGCCCACCAGACCCCCACCTCCTGCAGGAGAAGAACCACCCCGCAAGAGGGCCCTGAGATCTCGCAAGAAGACAGAGTAGGATGTCAAGACCCCCGCCAGCAAAGGATACCACCTGATGTCATCCCACTGTCCCACATTGTCACCCTGTCCATCCTTGAACTGCCCATGCTCCATCTCTCCACAGGCCTCTGGACAATGCACCTGTGTGACTGTTACTCTGGACTCTGCCATGGACATTCCTTCACCATAGCCCCCACCCACTTGAAACCACCCATCCCATTTTGAGCACTTAAATAAACACCTATTTTGCACCAAAATATCAGGAGTCTGGCTGTGATTTCAATAGATTGTAATTGACATGACAGTGCAAATATGTCCTTGTACATGGTGAAGTCAACAAACAGCTGCCACAAAGCTGTAGTCCATGGGGAAACGAAGCACAGGACTCGTAGTGGGGACCCCAGATCTGAAATAGGGAGGGAAAAGCCAAAACTCAGTCATCATACACTGGGGCAAATAGACAGGCAGCAGAGATGCTGGAGAGAAGTTAACATTTAATAAATTATCTTTGAAATGTTACCTGTGTCCTATTGGAAGTACTGTTCAATGATTCTGTCCCTGTTGTCTGTTTCAGCCCCGTCGTCTTCCTCCTCGTCACTCTCCTCAGGTTCCACCGCTGCCACAACACCACCGTCTCGACCATCCTCCTGCAGGAAAGGCACCTGGCGGCGCAAAGCCAGGTTGTGAAGCATGCAGCAGGCCACGATGATGTGACACACCTTCTTAGGTGAGTACATTAGGGATCCACCTGTCATATGCAGGCACCGAAACCTGGCCTTTAGGAGGCCAAAGGTGCGTTCGATCACCCTCCTAGTACGCCCATGGGCCTCATTGTACCGTTCCTCTGCCCTGGTCCGGGGATTCCTTACTGGGGTCAGTAGCCACGACAGGTTGGGGTACCCAGAGTCCCCCACTAGCCATACACGGTGTCTCTGTAGCTGTTCCATCACGTAAGGGATGCTGCTATTCCTCAGGATGTAGGCGTCATGCACTGACCCTGGGAATTTGGCATTTACATGCGAGATGTACTGGTCAGCCAAACACACCACCTGGATGTTCATTGAATGGTAATTTTTTCTGTTCCTGTACACCTGCTCCCTGTCTCTTGGGGGAACCAAAGCCACATGGGTCCCATTAATGGCACCAATTACGTTGGGAATATGTCCAAGGGCGTAGAAATCACCCTTCACTGTAGCCAATTCGCCCACCTCAGGGAAAATGATGTAGTTCCTCACGGATTTCATCAGGGCAGACAACACTCTGGATAACACCTTCGAAAACATGGGCTGAGACATCCCGGAAGCAATTCCCACGGTTGTCTGAAATGACCCACTTGCCAAGAAATGTAGTACTGACATGACCTGCACCAGAGGGGGAATCCCTGTGGGTTGGCGGATGGGGGACCTCAGGTCGGGCTCCAGCTGGGCACACAGTTCATGGATAGTGGCACGGTTAAGACGGTAGGTCAGGATAATGTGGCGTTCTTCCATTGTCGACAGGTCCACCAGCGGTCGGTACACGGGAGGATTCATCCGTCTCCTCGCCCAACCCAGCGGACGGTGCCTAGGAAGGACAACATGGAGCACACAGTCAAGCAACCCACAGGTACGTACTCACAGCTAGCACAGTATACGATTCTCTATGCAGTGAATGGCGTGTCTGAGTGGCTATGCAAGGCCTAGGCCTGTGTGACGCAGTTGAAATTGAGCCATGTGGGCCCTGGAAATGGCGGCTGCCTGACCTGTGAAGTGTGACAATGGGATGTGAGGTCAATGCGCTGGCGTGGCACACCGCGGCGGGCGGCGGGCGAAGACCGCGGCGCGAAGCCGCATTGGTTAACATTGAAGCCTATGGGTTTCAGGAGCCAATGGCGAAGGGCGCCGGCGGTGGCGGGACGCACCGCCGCGGTACGCACCGCCGCGGACGTGACCGCCATTTTCTATCTACTTATCCACTTGCGACTTGAACTTTCACAGGAGAGGACCTATACTGCAAGTGTTGCTGTGACCTCGGTCTGGAAGGGACAATGGCTGCTGCGCCTGGGGAAAGGGCCCCTGCCTTCACTGGAGAGGAGTTGGAGAAACTTGTGGATGGGGTCCTCCCCCAGTATGCGCTACTCTACGGTCCTCCAGACCAACAAGTGAGTTTAATTCAATATGGATTTGGGGCCACTGGCTGGCTTGGGGGTCTGGCGGGGATGGGGGGCATGTTGGGGCTGGCGGGGGGCCTGGCGGGGGGCCTGGCGGGGATGGGGGGCATGTTGGGCATGGCGGGGGGGCCTGGCGGGGGGCCTGGCGGGGATGGGGGGCATGTTGGGCATGGCGGGGGGCCTGGCGGGGATGGGGGGCATGTTGGGCCTGGCGGGGGGCCTGGCGGGGATGGGGGGCATGTTGGCATGGCGGGGGGCATGGCGGGGGGCCTGGCGGGGATGGGGGGCATGTTGGGCATGGCGGGGGGCATGGCGGGGGGCCTGGCGGGGATGGGGGGCATGTTGGGCATGGCGGGGGGCCTGGCGGGGATGGGGGGCATGTTGGGCATGGCGGGGGGCATGGCGGGGGGCCTGGCGGGGATGGGGGGCATGTTGGGCATGGTGGGGGGCCTGGCGGGGGGCCTGGCGGGGATGGGGGGCGTTGGGCCACTGGAAAGGAAAATGCTGAGAAACTTGAACGTGGTATTTCTCCCTCCCTGTACGTGTCACATAGGTCCGCGCCCATGAGAAGATCGGGATTTGGCGTGCCATCGCCAAGGAAGTCTGGGCCCTGGGGGTCCACCATCGACGGGGCACCCACTGCCGCAAGAGGTGGGAGGACATCCGCCGTGGGACCAAGAAGACCGCCGAGTCTCTGCTGGGGATGGCCTCCCAACGTAGGCGGGGTGCCTACCGTCAACTGAGCCCCCTGATGTTCCGGATCCTGGCGGTGGCCTACCCTGAATTGGATGGGCG
Organism: Pleurodeles waltl; assembly: GCF_031143425.1. Classification (NCBI taxonomy): domain Eukaryota; kingdom Metazoa; phylum Chordata; class Amphibia; order Caudata; family Salamandridae; genus Pleurodeles; species Pleurodeles waltl. Next base: position 876,253,137 of record NC_090438.1, read on the forward strand.
CGTGAGGGCAGCACAGCAGACACAAGGGGGTGAGTACAAGCATTATCTACTCTGTTGTCGCGCAGTGGAGGTGTCTGGGTGGGGGAGGAGGGCTGGGGGTCCCCCTAGGCCAGGGCGATATCTGTAGGCTGGGCACCCCCGTAAGCCCCTGTGTCCCCAGCCACCACCCTCAGTAGTTTGTCAGTACAGCCATCCCTGGGCCGTGTCATCCATGGGTGCAGTTGTCAACTCTAGGCGTGTAGGGCATGTTCCACGGAATGCGTAGCGTACCCCAAGTGCGCAACTTAGTGCAGGGGGCATCTGTGTCTGTCATGTCCGCTAACTGTACCGGAGATCCATGTACTCAATATCCCTTTATTTCTCTCCCCCCCCCCTTTTTGTTTGTCTTTCTGTGCTTGTGTGCATCAGCATCATCAGGCGGAGGAGAAGTGGCATCGGGGCAGGAGGGAGCTGCATCTCACATGGCCCAGGAGGGCCATGCCACAGAGTCAGACTGGACCAGTGAGACGGAGGGCGAGGGGAGCTCCACGACGGGGACAACTGGACCCTGCAGCGACACGGACACGTCCTCGGAAGGGGGCTCCCTTGCGGGGGTGGCACCATCCGTGCCCCCCACCATTACAGGTACAGCCGCCACCCAGCGCACCATCTCCGCCCTCCCAGCAGCCCCTCAGCGTTCGCCCCGTGCCCGCTCTGCCAGGAAGCCAGGCATCTCCTTCGCCCCAGGCACCTCAGGCCCTGCCCCTGTTACCCCCGCTGCCCTCAGTGAGGAGGTCATTGACCTCCTCCGAACGCTCATTGTTGGGCAGACTACCCTTTTGAATGCCATCCAGGGGGTGGAGAGGGAGGTTCATCGCAGCAATGCGTACCTGGAGGGCATTCATTCGGGTCAGGCTGCCCATCAGCGATCGTTCCAGGCTCTGGCCTCAGCACTGACGGCAGCCATTGTCCCTGTCTCCTGCCTGCCTCTACTAACTCCCTCCTCCCAGTCTCCTGTTCCTCTGCCTGTCCCACCCACACCATCAGACCAGCCTGCACACACCTCAACACCCAAGAGAAGCTCATCCAAACATAAGCACCACAGATCACGCAGACATTCACACACGCAACATTCCGATGCAGACATGCCAACAGTCACTACCACCTCTGTGACCCCCACCTCCTCGTCTCCCTCCTCCCTCCCTGTGACGTCTACACTCACACCTCCATTCACCTCACCATCAGCCAATGTTTCCACCACCAGCACACCCTCCACTCCAGTCCGCACACGTGCAGTCACCACCCCCACTGCCATTTACACGTCCCCTGTGTCCTCTCCCACTGTGTCTGTCACCCCCTCTTCCACACCACACAAACGCAGCCACCCACCCACCCAACAGCCATCCACCTCACGACAGCCTATCCCTCCTGCACCTGCACCCAAAGACAGCAAACGTGACTCACCAACAACCACATCCTCTCCCTCCACTCCCATTCCCACTGTACCTACCACTCTCCATTGTCCCAAGAAGTTCTTCCTCGCCACTACTAACTTCTTTCCTGACCCTGAGCCCCCCCCTCCTTCTCGTCGGGGTAAGAAGAGCACCTCAGCCACCACCAGCCCTGCAGCCCCCTTGACAAGGGTGCAGGGGTATTGGAGCCCGCCAGCCCGCATGTCTGGGTCTTCGCCCAGCAGCAAGGGGACAGCCAGCCCACCCCCTGGGAAGAGGAGCAGAAGGCGGAAGGGTCGCCGCAGGAGCCCGCCTTCTACATCCCCCCCGGACACCACCCAGAGACAGTCACCAGCCACAGCTCCAAAGGGAGGAAAGGGCCACAGGCCCACGACTAAGGAGGGCAAGGGCAGCAAGTCGGAGAGGTCAGGCAGCAGGCCTGCTGCCCAGGAGGAGCCCACAACCCCCATAGCCGCTGCCCCGGGAGGAACCGGCACAGCTGCCCCGGGAGAGCCCACCACCCCCATAGCCGCTGCCCAGGGAGGACCCAGCCCAGCTGGCCAGGAGGGCCCCACCACCCACAGCCCAGGTGGGCAGTGAAGGAGCACCATCCCCGCTGCCCAGGAGGGCACCACCAGGCAATTAGCAGTTGGCCATAGACCGGCCGCCGTCTCAAGAACCGCTGAACTGGGCCCCGCTGTCTCAAGAACCGCTGAACTGGGCCCTTCAGGACAAGAACCGCTGAACTGGGCCCCGCCGTCTCAAGAACCGCTGAACTGGGCCCTTCAGGGCAAGAACCGCTGAACTGGGCCCCGCCGTCTCAAGCACCGCTCCGCTGGGCCCCGCCGTCTCAAGAACCGCTGAACTGGGCCCTTCAGGGCAAGAACCGCTGAACTGGGCCCCGCCGTCTCAAGAACCGCTGAACTGGGCCCTTCAGGGCAAGAACCGCTGAACTGGGCCCTTCAAGGCAAGGACCGCTGAACTGGGCCCCGCCGTCTCAAGCACCGCTCCGCTGGGCCCCGCCGTCTCAAGAACCGCTGAACTGGGCCCTTCAAGGCAAGGAGCGCTGAACTGGGCCCCGCCGTCTCAAGAACCGCTGAACTGGGCCCCGCCGTCTCAAGAACCGCTGAACTGGGCCCTTCAGGGCAAGAACCGCTGGCCCTTTGGCAGACGTGGCAGGGCAGGATCTATCTCGGGCAGGGCTGCAGGATGTCCTCTGGCCAACTTGCCTCCTCCAGTGGCAGTGGGGTCTGTTATGGACTGTATGGACTGTGGCTTTGCTCTCCCCAGGATGGCCCAGTGGGCAGCCCACCCACTGTATGGACTGTTTGGACTGTGGCTTTGCTCTCCCCAGGATGGCCCAGTGGGCAGGCCACCCACTGTATGGACTGTATGGACTGTGGCTTTGCTCTCCCCAGGATGGCCCAGTGGGCAGGCCACCCACTGTATGGACTGTATGGACTGTGGCTTTGCTCTCCCCAGGATGGCCCAGTGGGCAGGCCACCCACTGTATGGACTGTATGGACTGTGGCTTTGCTCTCCCCAGGATGGCCCAGTGGGCAGGCCACCCACTGTATGGACTGTATGGACTGTGGCTTTGCTCTCCCCAGGATGGCCCAGTGGGCAGGCCACCCACTGTATGGACTGTATGGACTGTGGCTTTGCTCTCCCCAGGATGGCCCAGTTGGCAGGCCACCCACTGTATGGACTGTTTGGACTGTGGCTTTGCTCTCCCCAGGATGGCCCAGTGGGCAGGCCACCCACTGTATGGACTGTTTGGACTGTGGCTTTGCTCTCCCCAGGATGGGCCAGTGGTCATGGAGTCCCCTCGTGGATCTGGCGTCGTGTACTCAAGTGGCTGAGGTGCCCCCCCTTCCCTTCCCCCTGAGGTGCCTGTCCTATTTTCTTTCTGATGCCCCTGCAGTGTTCTCTCCGTGGAGTTCTTGTCGTGGGACTGGGCCTTGCCCCTTTGCACAGGACCCCTGTGATCCACGGACAGTGGTTGGACTACATTTAGTAGCTGTATATATTTTGTACATAGTTTATTTATTTATTGGGATTACTGGTGTACATATTTCAATATATCTGCCCGTTTATGATCTCTTCTTTTGGTCTTTGCATTATTTCGGAGGGGGGTGGTTTGTGGGTTGTGACAGTGATCTGTGGGAATGCATTGATGTGTGTGTTGTAGTGGGTGTGGGTGGGTGGGTGTGTGCCGGTAATCTTTTCCCTCCCCTGTGTCGTAGGTGCCGTACTCACCGATGTCTTCCGCGCCGCCGGGCGTGCTCCTGGTATATGAGCAGGAATAGGAGTGCGGGGATGACCTGCAACTCTGGCTCCATACTGCCGGAATCTCGCGTGGAGTGCGTAGAGGTGAGCATTTTCCCGTTCGTAGTCTGTTTCCGCCGTGTTCTTATCGGCGGTGCTCCCGCCCCGGAAAAGGTGGCAGATTGGTGGGTCGTAATAGGGTGGGCGGTACTTTGTCTGCCGCCGGGCTGTTGGCGGGAACCGCCGCGCTGTTTGTTTGTACCGCTGTGGCGGTCGGAGTGTTAAGTTGGCGGGCTGTGTTGGCGGTTCCCGCCAGGGTCAGAATTGCATATTTTAGACCGCCGGCCTGTTGGCGGCTTGGCCGCCGCTTTATCACCGACCGCCAGGGTCAGAATGAGGGCCAGAGTGAACTAACTGTGAAATGCTCATTGTTTAATACAATGCTTAGAAGAATTTTTTTTTTTCTGTGAGAACCGACAGACAGGAGATGATGTCTCTAGCAATGTAACTAATAAAGTGTAACGTGCATGAAATGTACTTTCCAAGGACGCAAACAAAGAAGACACTGACGGGAAACGAAGATACAACAATTTCGATACCTGATGAGCCGTATTATGAGAACATCGTAAAGCTGACCAATCAACGACATGTGAACTGTGAAATATTAGAATACATAGATTTGGTGAAAGGAACTTATTGGGTAGAATAATAATGTATGATTAATTGACCAATTGGAAATTGGGGGGAAGATTTGGGAAACTTAGAAATAACATTGTGACAGGAGAGACCAGATTCAGATTTTAGACTTTAGAGAGACTTTTCCTGATTTTGTGAGGCGATATTGAGAAGAAGAGATCCGAGATTGTGTCATTGGGCTCATACTCTCTGCCTGGGAGCCTGAGGCGTTGCTGATCGACTGATGACCTGGAGACAAAGGGGGTCATTCCAACCCTGGCGGTCGGTGTTAAAGCGGCGGCAACCCGCCAACAGGCTGGCGGTCCTAAAAATGGAATTCTGACCCTGGTGGGAACCGCCAACACAGCCCGCCAACTTAACACTCCGACCGCCACGGCGGGACAGACAAACAGCGCAGCGGTCACCGCCAACAGGCAGGCGGCAGACAATGTACCGCCCACCCTATCACAACTCACCAATCCGCCACCTTTTCCGGGGCGGGAGCTCTGCCGATAAAAACACGCGGAAACAGACTACGAACGGGCAAACGCTCACCTCTATGCACTCCACGAGGACAGAGAACAGCATGGAACCCGAATTAAACATCCTACCAGCTATTGTCTACCTGCTCATCCACCACGAGTACGAACTCCGGCGCAGAAGACAATGGTGAGTACTGCACCTACGACACAGGGGAGGGGGGAGGACGAAAGGTTATGGGCACACACATATGCGACCCCCCCCCAAACTATCTACACACCAATGCAGAGCACCAAGTCACAGTGACACCACCCAAACCCACCGGAATAATGCAAAGACATAATTAAAGTGAGAAACAAAATTTATCTATAAAATAGGTTCTTTGAAGTCATGGTAAAATAGCAAAAAGAAATGTAAAAAAATCAAGTAAGAACATTGCGAAACCGATAAATATAGTCAATAAGTCCTGCACAGTCACGTAAATTTCCACTGTCCGTGGGCCAAAGTGTATCAACACACGGGCAAAGCCCACACAGGAGACCTGAGTCCGTTGGAGAGAACACTGCTGGGGCATCAGATGACAAAACTACAGGCACCTCAGGGGGAAGGGAAAGGGGGTCACCTCAGCCACATGAGTCCACAACGCCAGATCCACGAAGGGTCCACCATGCCCACTGTTCCATCCTGGGGAGTGCAAAGCCACAGTCTCTCAAGTCTCTACAGTGGGTGGGCTGCCCACTGTGCCATCCTGGGGAGTGCAAAGCCACAGTCTCACAAGTCTCTACAGTGGGTGGGCTGCCCACTGTGCCATCCTGGGGAGTACAAAGCCACAGTCTCTCAAGTCTCTACAGTGGGTGGGCTGCCCACTGTGCCATCCTGGGGAGTGCAGACACATAGGCCATCAGGTGGATTACAGACTCCACAGGTATTGGAGGAGGCATCGTGCCCAGAGTGCAGCGTGAACACTAGCTCGACACCGAACCGGCACTGTCAATGGGCCAGCGGTGCTTGAGACAGCGGGGCCCAGCGGAGCGGTGCTTGACAGGAAGGGCCCAGCGGAGCGGTGCTTGAGACGGCAGGGCCCAGCGGAGCGGTGCTTGAGACGGCAGGGCCCAGCGGAGCGGTGCTTGACAGGAAGGGCCCAGCGGAGCGGTGCTTGAGACGGCAGGGCCCAGCGGAGCGGTGCTTGACAGGAAGGGCCCAGCGGAGCGGTGCTTGAGACGGCGGGGCCCAGCGGAGCGGTGCTTGACAGGAAGGGCCCAGCGGAGCGGTGCTTGAGACGGCGGGGCCCTGTTCAGCGGTGCCTATCTTCACGGCGGGGCCCTGTTCAGCGGTGCCCTTCTGCACGGCGGGGCCCTGTTCAGCGGTGCCTATCTTCACGGCGGGGCCTTCTTCAGCGGTGCCTATCTTCATGGCGGGGCCCTCTTCAGCGGTGCCCTTCTGCACGGCGGGGCCCTGTTCAGCGGTGCCTATCTTCACGGCGGGGCCCTCTTCAGCGGTGCCCTCCTGCACGGCGGGGCCCTCTTCAGCGGCGCCCTTCTGCACGGCGGGGCCCTGTTCAGCGGTGCCTATCTTCACGGCGGGGCCCTCTTCAGCGGTGCCTATCTTCACGGCGGGGCCCTCTTCAGCGGTGCCCTTCTGCACGGCGGGGCCCTGTTCAGCGGTGCCTATCTTCACGGCGGGGCCCTCTTCAGCGGTGCCCTTCTGCACGGCGGGGCCCTCTTCAGCGGTGCCCTTCTGCACGGCAGGGCCCTGTTCAGCGGTGCTTGTCGTGTCTTTCAAGGGAGCCAGACCTGGCCAGGACTCCCTGCTTAGTCGCCCTCCGACCGTGCAGTTGCTGGACCCTTCTGTGACGGAGTCCTGGGCCCGTGGGTGTCCTCCGTCACACCCGGGATGGGGCTTGTGGGGCCCTCCTGGTCCGCGCCCCTGCTGGCTGACTTCTCCGCCCTGCTGCCCTTGCCCTCCTTAGATGAGGCTCTCTGGCCCTTGCCTCCCCTGGATGTTGTGGCAGGTGACGGCCCAGGACTTTGCTCCTTGGGGGCAGCCGTGTCAGCCTTCTCGCGGCGACCCTTGACTTTACGGGTCCTCTTACCAGGGGGGGGCTGGCTGTCCCCTTGCTGCTGCCCGATGTGTCAGTGCTGGGAAAGTGTGGACTCCAAAACCCATGCACAATGTTGAGACTTGAAGCAGGGCTGGTGGTGGCTGAGGTGCTCTTGGGACTCTTCCCAGATGGAGGGGGTGGGTCAGGTGGGGCAAAGAGGTTAACTGTGGAGAGGTAAAGTTTTTTAGGACCAAGGTAAAGGGTAGGTTTAGTGGTTATGGGAGTGGAGGAAGAGGATGTGGTTGTAGGAGAGTCAGGTGTGCTATCTGTGGGTGCAGGTGCTTGTGACGTAGGCTGTGGTGAGGTGGTTGGCTGTTGGGTGGGTGGCTGCCTGTGTTTGTGTGTCTTGGAAGAGGGGGTGACAGACACAGTGGGAGAGGACACAGGGGACGTGTAAATGGCAGTGGGGGTGGTGACTGCACGTGTGCGGACTGTACTGGAGGGTGTGCTGGTGGTGGAAGTACTGGCTGATGGTGGTGTGCATGCAGGTGTGAGTGGAGACGTCACAGGGAGGGAGGAGGGAGGGAGGAGGGAGACGAGGAGGAGGGGGACACAGAGGTGGTAGTGACTGTTGCCATGTCTGCATCTGGGTGTTGCTTGGGTGAATGCTTGTGGGATCTGTGGTGCTTATGTCTGGATGAGCTGCCCTTGGGTGTTGAGGTGTGTGCAGGCTGGTCAGATGGTGTGGATGGGATAGGCTGAGGAACAGGAGACAGAGACAGGGTGGAGGCAGTTAGTAGAGGGAGGCTGGAAACGGGGACAATGGCTGCCGTCAGTGCTGAGGCCAGAGCATTGAACGATCGTTGATGGGCAGCCTGACCCGAATGAATGCCCTCCTGGTATGCATTGCTCCGATGCACCTCCCTCTCTACCCCCTGGATGGCATTCAAAAGGGTAGACTGCCCAACAATGATGGTCTGTAGGAGGTCAATGACCTCCTCACTGAGGGCAGCAGGGGTAACAGGGGCAGGGCCTGAGGTGCCTGGGGCGAAGGAGATGCCCGCCTTCTTGGGCGGGCGGGCACGGAGCGAAGGCTGAGGGGCTGCTGGGAGGGCGGAGCTGGTGCGCTGGGTGGCGGCTGTACCTGTTGAGGCGGGGGGCCCGGATTTTGCCGCCACCGCTAGGGAGCTCCCATCCGAGGACGTGTCGGTGTCGCTGGTGTCACCACGGGTCCCCGTTGTGAAGCTCCCCTCGCCCTCCGTATCACTGGTGACCTCGGTGTCTGTACCATGGCCCACCGGGGCCTTGTGAGTTGCAGCTCCCTCGTGCTCCGATGCCAATTCTCCTCCGCCTGATGATGCTAATGCACACATGCACAAGAAGATAAAGAAAAAGGGTGGGGGGAGACATAAAGACAGGTTGAGTGCATGCATAGTCAACACCGTTGGTGGAGAGGACAGATACAGTAGCCTCATGCACTACGCCGCGCAATCGGGGTACACAACTCAGTACTTGTGACTAGGCCAACAGGTCAATGGACAACAAATGCGCACATGGGTAATGCTGGACCATCGATTGCTGTACTTGGCACCCTACAGAGGTTGGGGGCGGGGGCACAGGGCCATGCCTAAAGGAGGGGACTACACTACAGAAAGCGCCCTGGCCTAATGTCACCCACAGCCCTCCTCCCCCACCCAGACGCCTCCACTGCATGTAAAGATAGCTGAATGTACTGGTACTCACCCCCTTGTGTCTGCTGTGATGTCCTCACGCGCCCATCCAAATCGGGGTAGGCCACCGCCAGGATCCGGGACATCAAGGGGGTCAATTGTCTGCTGGCACCCCTCCTACGTTGGGAGGCCATCCCCAGCAGAGACTCGGCGGTCTTCCTGGTCCCGCGGCGGATGTCCTCCCACCTCTTTCGGGAGTGGGTGCCCCGTCTGTTGTGGACCCCCTGGGCCCGGACGTCCTTGGCGATGGCACGCCAAATGTCGACTTTCTGATGGGCGCTGACCTATTTGACATGTACAGGGTGGAAAAGTAAATATCATTAATTCTCTGCATGTTAGATGTGATTGCCCCCCCACCAACCTTGCCATGTGGCACATGCTCTCATCTGTCGTGCCTTGCACTCCTCATTCTCTCCCCACCCCACCATCTTACATCCACCATACAAAACCCAGGCATAGCCCATTCAACGTGCACACAGTGTACTTACCTGTTGGTCTGGAGGACCGTAGAGTAGCGCATACTGGGGCAGGACCCAATCCACAAGTTTCTCCTACTCTTCTGAAGTGAAGGCAGGGGCCCTTTCCCCAGTCGCAGCAGCCATTGTCTCTTCCAGACCGAGTTCACAGCAGCACTTGCAGTATAGGTCCTCTCCTGTGGATGATCAGGTCTCGAGTGATTAATCAGAGAGAAAATGGCGGTCACACCCGCGGCGGTGCGTACCGCCGCAGTGCGTACCGCGACCGCCGGCGCACCTCATCATTGGCTCCTGAAACCCATAGGGTTCAATGTTAACCAATGCGGCTTTGCACCGCGGTCTTCGACCGCCTACCGCCACGGTGTGCCACGCCAGCGCATTGACCTCACATCCCACTGTCACACTTCTCAGGTCAGGCAGCCGCCATTTCAAGGGCCCACATGGCTTAATTTCTACTGCGTCACACAGGCCTAGGCCTTGCATTGCCACTCATACAAGCCATTCAATGCATAGCGATTCGTGTACTGTGCAAGCTGTGGTTACGTACCTGTGGGTTGCTTGACTCTGTACTCCATGTTGTCCTTCCTAGGCACCGTCCGGTGGGACTTGCGAGGAGACGGAGGAATCTTCCTGTGTACAGACCGCTGGTGGACCTGTCGACAATGGAAGAAAGACACGTCATACTCACCTACAGACTCAACCATGCCACTATACAGGAACTGTGTGCCCAGCTGGAGCCAGACCTGATGTCACCCATCCGCCAACCCACAGGGATTCCGCCTCTAGTGCAGGTGCTGTCAGTACTGCATTTTTTGGCAAGTGGGTCTTTTCAGACAACAGTGGCCATGTCATCAGGGATGTCTCAGCCTATGTTTTCAATGATTTTGTCCAGAGTGTTGTCTGCCCTGATGAAATACATGCGGAGCTACATTGTTTTCCCTGAGGAGGGTGATTTGGCCACTGTGAAGGGTGATTTCTATGCCCTTGGACATATCCCCAACATCATTGGTGCCATTGATGGGACCCATGTGGCCTTAGTACCCCCAAAAGACGATGAGCCGGTGTACAGAAACAGAAACAATTACCATTCTATGAATGTGCAGGTGGTCTGTTTGGCTGACCAGTACATCTCCCATGTAAATGCCAAGTTCCCTGGGTCAGTGCATGACGCGTATGTTATGCGAAATAGCAGCATCCCCTATGTGATGGAACAGCTACAGAGACAACGTGTGTGGCTAATAGGTGACTCTGGTTACCCCAACCTGCCTTGGCTATTGACCCCAGTGAGAAATCCCCGGACCAGGGCAGAGGAACGGTACAATGAGGCCCATGGGCGATCTAGGAGGATCATAGAAAGGACCTTCGGACTCCTGAAGGCCAGGTTTAGGTGCCTGCATATGACAGGTGGATCCCTAATGTACTCACCAAAGAAGGTGTGCCAGATCGTCGTGGCCTGCTGTATGCTTCACAATCTTGCATTGCGACGCCAGGTGCCTTTCCTGCAGGAGGATGGTCCAGATGGTGGTGTTGTAGTAGCTGTGGAGCCTGTGGAGAGTGAAGAGGAGGAAGACGACGGGGACGACACGGACAACAGGGACACAGTTATACAACAGTATTTTCAGTAGCACACAGGTAAGAATCCCCCACGCCATTTTACATTTACTTCAGGCCTCCTGCATCTCTACTTTCTGTGTTTCCCCCCAGTTCCTTTAAACTGAATTGTGACTTTCCCTTCCCTTTTCAGAGCTGTATGACCCACTGCGTGACTTCTGCTTTGTTTGCCCATGGAGTAAAGCACATTGACATTGGTATGTTGTCATCACAACGTAACTGAACATTTTTGTACCATTATGTGTAATACATTTGTTAAGAATACAAGCAGACTCCTGAGTTTTTTAAGTGCAATTAGTGATTTATTTTAAGTGCTACATATAGGTCCATGATAGTAACACGGTGAGGGGTGGAGTAATGTCCATGGCAGAGTCCAGTTCTCAGTCGCACAGGTGCATTGTCCATATGCCTGTGGAAGGATGGAGCAGGGGTAGTTCAAGGTTGGACAGGGTGACAATGTGGGACAGTGGAATGACATCAGGGGGTTTCTTATGCTGGCGGGGGTCTTGGCATCCTACTCTGTCTTCCTTTGTGATTTCAGGTTCCTCTTGCGGGGTGGTTGATCTTCAGCAGGAGGTGGGGTTCTGGTGGCCTGTCGTTGTGTGGGGGCCTCCTGTCCACTAGCGCCGGCGGAGGTGGTAGGCTGTTCCTGGTCCAGGCTGGTGACAGGGGCCCTTTGGGGTGCCACATGGTCCCGCAATGTGGTGACTATTTGGTTGAGGGCCAGGACGATGTTCCTGAGTTCGTCTCTGAACCCCATGTACCGTTCCTCCTGCTGTGCCTGGATCTCCTGGAACCTGGCCAGTACCATCGCCATCGTCTCCTGGGAGTGGTGGTATGCTCCCATGATGGTGGTGAGGGCCTCTTGGAGAGTCGGTTCCCTGGGCCTGTCCTCCCCCCACTGTCGCACTGCAGCCCTCCCAGTTCCCCTGTTTCCCCGGGCCTCTGTCCCCTGGACGGTGTGCCCACTACCACTGCCCCCAGGTCCCTGTTGTTGTTGGGTCAGCCTGGGTGCCCTGTAGTGGCGGACACACCGCTGATTGATGCGTCCTGGAGACAGAGGCATGGGCCCGCTGGGTGGGAGCTGTGCTGATATTCCCAGAGGGGGTTAGGTCTGCTGTGGCCTGTGTCTGTGTGTGGGGAACCGACTGTCCAGAGGTCCCCGATGGTCCGGGCTGGTCATCAGGTTCTAGGTCGACAGAGCTGCTGTCCTCACTGGGGGCCTGTTCTGGGGGTGGGATGGACAAATCTGGACCCTCCTGGCCGGTGTGTTGGCGTTCGGGCCCTGCAGGGGTAAAAGAGTATGGTTATTGCTTCTGTGTGTTCCATGGCGTGCGATTTGTGGGTGCCCTTGTCCCCCAGTGCTGGCATTCCCTTGTGGGAGGAGTTGTGAGGGTGGTTTGTGGGGGGGGATGGGTATGTGCAGTGGTCATGCATAGGTGATGGGTGTCCATGGTTTGTGTTGGCATTCAGGGTTTGGTTTTGGGTTGGGTGGGTTGTGCTGGTGAGACATTGGCAGGGAGGATGTGTGCTGGGGGGTTGGGGGTGAGGGTGGGGGTGTGGGTTGGCATGCTGGTGGTTGGGGGGGGGAGTAGTTGAGATTAGACTTACCAGAGTCCATTCCTCCACCTACTCCAGCGAGGCCCGCAGGATGCAGGATGTTCAAGACCTCTTGCTCCCATGCTGTGAATTCGGGTGGAGTGGGTGGGGGTCCGCCGCCAGTCTTCTGCACAGCGATGTTGTGTCTTGAGACCATCGACCGTACCTTCCCCCGTAGGTCGTTCCAGCGCTTTCGGATGTCTTCCCGGTTTCTGGGATGCTGTCCCACAGCGTTGACCCTGTCGACGATCCTTTGCCATAGCTCCGCCTTCCTGGCTATTGTGGTGTGCTGCACCTGTGTGCCGAAGAGCTGGGGCTCTACCCTTATTATTTCCTCCACCATGACCCTGAGTTCTTGGTCCGAAAACCTGGGGTGTCTTTGGGGTGAGATGGGGTGGTGTGGATGAGGTGTGGGGTGGTGTTTGTGGTGATGTGAGTGGTGGTGTGTGGTGATGTGTGCGTATATGTGGTGTGGTTGATGATGTTGGGTTCCTGTGTGTGTTGTGGTTTGCGTTCCCTGTGCTCTCTATCTGTGTATTGCGCCTTCTCCCAGAATTACGATTTGTGGGGGTTTGTGGGTGATGTGGGTGTGTGTTTTATATTGTCTTGGGTGTATGGGAGTGTTGTTTGTATGTGTATCAGGTGTGTGTATTTTGAATTGTCCAATGTGGCTGTGTTTTGTAAAGGTGTGTGTATTTTGAGCGCGGCGGTGTGTACCGCCAATGGAATACCGCGGTTGAAAGACCGCCGCGTGGATTCGTGGGTCGTAATGGCATGGGCGTGTTTGTGTTGGAGGTTTGGTCATCTCTAGTTTTTCGCTGCCCGCTGATGAGGCGGCCTTCCGTGGATGTCGGGTTTTTGGCGGTTTGGCAGTTGGAGGTCAGAATGACCGTGGCGGTTTACCGCGGCCGTGGCGGTATGATGGCGGTCTTCTGACCGGCGGTAAGGGCCTTTTACCGCGTCAGAATGACCCCCAAAGACTAATTCTTCTTGCTGACCCATACTGTGGATAGGAATTTATAACAATGACTGAATTGTATTTTTATGCCTTTTCTTTCTAGGTACCAACTGCGCTGACTTAGTTTTTCTTTCCTTTACCTTAGATATTTTCCAAATTTGTGTTCTAAATTGTTTTGCATGAAGCCCCACATGCCTATGCTAATTGGAGTTAGTTGAGGTTACTTACATGACGACTGACAAATTACAGGGACAAATGGTTGACAAACTATCTTGCTGAACATAATGAATGTCATTATTTTCTCGAAGTGGGTCTTGTGAATGTTTTATGTTGATGCCTTAGAATGTCTTTTGATCCAAGCTTTGATTAGGTCACGTCTTCTGAGACTGGCTTTTTTAATAGCGTTAGAAATTGTTGATTAAAGTTGATGATTAAAATTCATGGCTTAGTATTTTTAACGAATAGGGAATAAACTTACTAAACTTATACATAAATGACTGAATGGTGTGTTTAAATTACTGACTCCATTAATTGTTGAATTGACTAATGGTTATTGACTATTGTGTATTGATTTCTGATTCTGTGTTGAAACTATGCTAAGAACACTCTATACGAATCAATAGGTTCATCGACTTATATGCGTCCCCTTGTAAATTTACTTATCAAGGACCGGCACGCCAACAGTTGTCACATTGTTAATATCAGTTATGCAAATTCATTCATACTGGACCCTAACATGAATAAAAACATATTTTGTGTTCATCATTGTTCCATGATTGTTCCATGATTAAAGTACTGCAGCATCTGTATATTATCCTATATTTTCTATATGATGCAACTAAGTATATGACTTCACCCCAGGTGATCTCTACGTGCCCACAAACAGTATTAAAATGATTAACCGATCTAATGTATTATTGTTGACAGCACCACATGATCCAACAAATAAAACTGGATGAAGAAGAATTCATGTACTGTTTAACCATTCAAATGACAGCAAATGTATTGCACTAATCCCATTTCAAAGGTGTAAAACTACCTAGTGAATACAGTGCTATATATTGTGCAAGGAAAATTATTAAATAAGGTATTTTAGAAGCTGTCATGCCCCAAATGCACCCATATGGTTGTAATCTCCTTGGGTTGCGTATCTTAATTTTAAAGTGCTGTGTGCTATGTCAACGATCAAAAGGTCAATTGACAACTGTCAAATCTTCAGGTATCAACAAATCAAATATTTATAAAAGGACCAATATTATCTAAAGAGATATCACATCAAAAACAACAAATACATTGCACTAACCCCAGACACAAGATTAAATACAAAAGGCTCCAATGTGGATCCAAGATTAAAGTTAAAGTGCTAAGTGCTGTGTAACATAAAATTGTCAATGATATATATACATACATATATATATATATATATATATATAGAGAGAGAGAGAGACAGAGAGGGAGAGATTGATAGATAGATAGATAGATAGATGGATAGATAGATAGATAGATAGATAGATAGATAGATAGATAGATAGATAGATAGATAGATTGATAGATATGTACTGTCTTTCTTCTGAAAGAATTGGGCATGCAATGTAATAATATGCCATGGTTTATCATCTATAAACTTTGCTGAGTTCATCGGGCCCGGAGTTATTAATGTGCTGCATCGAGGGCTGGAATGGAACATATTTATTAATTTCTCAAGGTATTCTGCATTCCTTCTCTGGCACTAATCTGGTGTAACTAAGTACTGCCTACCAAACCAATGCAGGTACCCTTGTGCCATGGTGCAAGGGTGCCACATACATTACACAGCACCCTGGATTTGTGCAGGAAAGGGCCACCTCCCTGCCAAACAAATCCTTCTAGGCCAACACAGGACTCAAACCCTTGCTAAATCTGGGCCCTCGGCTGGGATTAGTAGTGCATGGTATCATCCTGACAGGGAAGGTGTTACACTGTAGGAATGGGTGGACGTCAAGTGAATGAATGAATGACTGAATTCTAGCATGTGCAAGCCAGGTGCTTGACACTTGTCTGTGATGATTTAAGAAGGAATGCTGACTTTTGCCTGGTCACTATTTAGACAGTAGTATATTCGGGTGTTAGTATTCTTCATTATATAGTAAGCATTGCAAAGGGAGACTGACTTGACCCATCAAAGGTGGGGGAGAAGCAAAGATCAATTGTTGAAATGTCAAAATATCTTTTTAGAGAGAACCCCTAATCATTTTTTAAATCTTTTTTATTACTTACATCAGCACATTAGGGCAAAAGGACGTCATTAGAGAGTGAAGGGGCTCCCACCACCATTGGTGGGAGGAAATAACACCACCAACATCCCTGCGAGGGCCACAGCAGATGGCTCTGCTGGATACCGTAAGTCCCATATAGTATTCTTCTTACTTTCACCTGTCCCCAAAAGTGAAATAATTTGACTGTATATTTTTATACTATCTTTTTTTCATCTGTCCTGTCTAACGTGTTTTATCCCTGCTTGATCCTGTTTTTCTACATTTCCTGTTTGTGCAGCTGACATTGTCATGTCTGCAGCTTTCTTCTTCTCCTCTCTTTTTTAGTAAGCTTTCCCAGTCCTCTCTGTTATGTAGTTTGTGGTACTGTAAGATTAATAGAAAAGATGTATGGCACCATGAGATTGCAGGCCAAAGTAAAGTATTATTCCCCAAACATCTTGGTTGTTTCTTAATAAAAGAAAGTCAAAAAGGGATAAAGTAGCATTGGTAATGCATCCCCCTAAACATGTCTTATTTATAAAGTATACTAGCAGTGTCCATCACAGTGCAGCATGGCAGGAAAGGGATGAGATCCTACTGCCAACTAATACCATACGTCCTTTATTGACCATTCCATTCCACCCCTTCATTGCGCTTCGCTCTCAGCCTTTCATAGCCTTGTCCCTTCATTAGGAGAAAAAAAGTTTTTGATTGACTTCAATACCTGGCTTTTTTAACATGTTGTCAATCAACAAATCATCCAAAGTGATAGTTTTGAAGATACTGCTAAACGCACTGTAGTGTGGTATTGCTGTTGTACTTCGTGCAGAATAATTACTTAGGTGACAACCAGTGCCACAGCCCCCAGCCAGGAATGGAGTGGGACTGGGGAGGCCAAGGCGGTCAGAGGGGGGAAAATCACAACAGAGGCAGGGAAAAGTGATAAGTTGCTTTTCTTGCTTATTGACAATACTGTATTTGTCAAGAAAGGCAGATATCCCTTTCATTCCCTCCCTGTCCATAACATTTTACCATCAACTGCATCAAGGTTCAATTCAGCGCTGCAGAAAAGTTTCTGAAATATGTGCCAACTTCACCTAAAATTGCAGCATTGAGAAGTTTGCAGTGCATTGCAAATTGAAAATAGGGTGTGTTTACAAGTGCCCACTCAGTAACCTACTACAAGTACTTCACTTCATCATTATTTGCTTCTGTCCCAGCCTACCAAAAAAATTGAAAATTCCATCTTGGCATTTGCCAAATTTTTCTGCTCAAGTGACTCATATTTCATGGGTTCCATAATAGATTTACGCCTGTTCCAATTTTTGTCTTTCATTACTCATCAACCAAAGTAACTCATCAAAAGCGTAGCACATGATTAGTGACACCCCACTATTCTATAGCTGAACCTCTACATAGCGTAATGTCTTTAACCTTCCTTTCAGAAGAGAATGTTTCCCTACTGCCAAGTGAAGATATTTGTTGAAAATAGTTTGTGGCGAAAGCCAGGGTGTATGTGAGACGAACTACCTGATTTACAGTTTGGTAAATGGGATACTCTGTGCTACACATGCCAAATGGAATATATCCTTTTCCCTTCTTTTACTGTAGTCCATCAATTTTAATCTGTGTCTACTTATGGAGGGCAGAATATCTGTTATAAATCACATGTGATGGGATGTTTAATCTGCTTCTTTTAAGTTTGGAGTCAGGGTAGAATTGAAAGGTAGCTCGAGAAAAGTAGAACCATTGCAATTAATTATAATTAAGTACTTTTTTATTATGGTGGTATTCTAGCTTTCCTCCTTGCAGTCGATGCTATCATTATGTGATGCATGTGTAGAGAAATCCTGGCCTTGTGACTAGTCATATCAAACCTTACAATGGCTCTAGAGGACGAGCAATGTTCTGCTACTGATTCACTATAGACAAGTACCTGCACTGAGCATTACAATTTGTGTTTTTCCTTTTTTTCTTTCTTTATATAGCTACTCCTACTGCTGGAGGTTACTCATCCGGCAGGAGATAGCCACCCGGGTGCGGGACAAGGAAATGTAGGCCATTGTGGCTGAATACTGCCAGCTGGTAGCCTTGGAGGAGGAGATGGACGTAACATGTGCCGCCAGTTCCTCCTGCCAGCCTGTCCCACCTCCATCCTGGCCACACCAGTGCCACCGGCAGCCATGGTCCACTGTTGCCCAGTAGAACACCAACCCCACTCATCATCATCAACAGACGGCCTCCTCACCGGTGCCCTACATTAATTTGTGTTGCTTAAGAGTAGTCAGAAGTGCATACCCCAGGAATTGACCTGTCTTCATGCCATAAGGATGACTACTTAACCTGTTTTTTCAAATGGACTTTTTTGTGGGAGGGACTGTGTTTTTATAGGAAGAGAGGGCGGGAATTGGGAATGGAATGTGGGAAAAAAGTCAGGGAAAGAATCGGACATGATGGGAGATTTAGTTTTATTTGTTTGAGGAAAGAGATTGGCCTGTTGTTGGTGGTGCATTCTGAGTTTTGTTTTTACAATGCTTTTTGCACAGCATTGTGTGTTTTTTTGGACAAAAAGCTGTCCCCTGAAATAGTGACATAATGAACATCAACTCTTCTCCCCAGACATTCTCTACCTGAAGTTTCTCACCATATAGTTCTTTACTAGGTTACCACATTCACATCTTCTTCCTGCATTTCAGTGTACTCAGCTATCAGAGTGGGAACAAACAACTAGGTCTGCTTGTCTTATTGTTGATGAAGTTTTACCACTTTAGCAGCACCCATTCACTTGTCAATGTCCATAGTAGTTAGCTGATACCCTTGTCCTACTACCCTCTGTGACTATTGCCCACTGGAAGGGCATGCCTATGCTTACAGCATGAACAAAAATCTTAATCTTACTTACCTATCTAGTTCACTTCTTAGTTATCTTACCTGAGTAAATGAAGCATTGGCTGCTATCTCTCTCAGTCTTCCAAAACCTTACTGTAGGGTTTTTCAAAGGGCATTCTTAATGGGGGTGGTGTTACTGGGCTAGTGCTAACAGAGAAGATGTCACAAGCAAGGTCGCACACTCACAGCTATTCTGAATGAGATAAACTCCAGCTGTAGGATAATTCAGAAGGATTATCCATCACAGGCAACTAGAATGAAAGGAAACTGAGTTAGTGGGTTATTATCATAACTTATCAAAGACTAAGACCACACCAACACGATGAGAAAACCTCATTTTACAAAAACTAGCATTAATAACTTCGAAGCAATCTGGGGAGATAGTATATAATTTATTAAAATAATAAAACTAGCCCAATGCAATCTTCAAGTCAGGAGTCACAAGCAGGTTTAGCTTTTAAGTCTTGTGTTACACAAGGCCTGATTCAGAAAGGTAAAGTATGCTACGCATTTGGTATTCCTTTACTCTTGCAGTTTAAGTTTATAGCTATTAACTTTTAATCAGTAATTTTATGAGTAGTAACTCTGTGCATAGTAAGTAATCGCTATCACTTTAAAAGGAGTTACTATTACCATTAGTTATTTACTACTTTAGTTACTTACTACTCATATAGTTGCTGATAGTTCAGTTAAACTGCAAGAGTGAACTTGTACCAAAAGTGTAACATTATCTTTGTGAACCAGGGGCCAGATGTACTAAAACATTTTTCCATAGACACAGAATGGGTAAAACCCTTTGATACATCTGGCCCCAGGCCACATAGTGCACACTAGTACTACATATTGCAGGACCTTGTTCAACTAAGACTGTGCACCATGATGATGTTGCTGTCCCTTAGTTGCCTGGGTGGGTAAGTGGGGTTGGTATGGGCTATTATATTGCTCAGGAAAAATATCTCACAGTGAGTTGGACTCTCGTTCACCACATCTGCCCCGCCAGTGTGTGATCCATATATTGTAATTGTAATTGTAATTGTTTTTATATAGTACTTGATATAGCACATACTACCCCTAACAAGGGGTCAAAGAGCTTTTCAGCGACTAGCATGCTAATCCGGAACCCAAAAGGATTAGTGGTGAATTAGTACAGGGAAATATGAGTACAATATTAGTATTAGTATGAGTTAATTTGAGGTGAGGATATGTGAGTTGGATTGACTAGAGTAATGGAGGGATAGATGAGGGAAGAATCCAGAAGTGTTAGTTGGGGGTTTATAGTAACAAGATGAGGCTTGGGATGAGTAAAGGTGAGATGGAGGGAAGAGTCTGTAGAAAGGGTTTATGTAGACCACGGTAGTAGAAGGATATTTGGATGAGTCGTAAGATAAGTAAGGAAGAATTTAGTAAGGTTCTTTGGGAGATCCCAGTAGTAGAATGGGCTTAGGATGAGTCTGACAGTGGAGATGGAGGATAGATTGATAAAGGTATAGGGTGATGGGGAGACAGAGCAAAGCTTACAAAAGAGTATTTTTTCCCCTCTTGTACAATAGGACTAAAGTAATAGATAGATATGTAAATATCTAATAAGGGAATAGATGTCTAAGGAATCTAATAATAGATGTACTATTTTGAGATTTAAAGTTGTGTTGTATAATCTCAGACTTTCAAGATTTGCAATATTTGAAGTTAATTTATTTGTGTACTTCTCTAACATTATTTTATCTTTCCTTAACTTTCAATAGCAAAATGCTTGCTGATAAAAAAGTTAAGAAAACATTTGCTCATTTTGATGAATACAATGAAAGCAGGGATTCATAAGTATTTGATCTAACAACGTATCTAGGAACTATGCAATGACCTACGACCATGTTAAGCAGAGAATAATATTCACATATATTTGTATATATACACACATCTGCACCTACATACATTGTATACATACTTATATACAATTATGCACACATATATACATTTAACCAGTGAGTGAATATATTGTTGTTGAACAGGCTTAAAGAGTATGTATTTATTTTATTAATATGATATCGTAATTATACATCTATTAAAGAAATACACATATCTAGATATATTCACATAACCAGATTATGGCCCTCATTACATTGGCGGTAAATCCCGCTTACCGCCGTGCAGAAGACCGCCAACACACCGCCGCGGCCGCGGAATTCCACCATAGCTATTACGACCCACAGCTCGGAATCTGCAAAAATCTAGACACCCACACAATTCTGCCACACCAAAGGTCAGTGATGAACTGGCGATAACAAAACCTCCACCGTCACGCCAACAAGAATACGCCCACTATATCATGACCCATATATCCATGCAGCATTCTTTCAACCGCGGTATTCCATTGGCGGTACACACCGCCACGCTCAAAATACACACACACATATACAAAAAACAACCACATTGGACAAATCGAATACACACACCTGATACACATACACACACCACTCCCACACACCCAATACAATATAAAACACTCACCCACATTACCCACAAACCCTTACAACAAAAAATTTGGAAGAAGCAGAGAGACAGAAGAGCAAAGACCACACCAGCATACAGAGACACACAACACCATCACTCATACACATCCACGCACAAAACAGCACACACCCCTGAACATCACACCACACATCACAACACACACCATCTCACACATCACCCACACTACCCCATGGCACCACAAAGACACCCCAGGTTTTCTGAGGAGGAGCTCAGGGTCATGTTGGAGGAAATCATCCGGGTAGAGCCACAGCTATTCGGATCACAGGTGCAGCACACCTCCATAGCAAGGACGATGGAGCTATGCCGCAGAATCTTGGACAGGCTCAAAACATTGGGACAGCACCCAAGAACACGGAATGACATCAGGAAGAGGTGGAACAACCTACGGGGAAGGTGCGTTCCGTGGTCTCAAGACACCACATTGCGGTTCAGAGGACTGGTTGCGGACCCCCACCTCCTCCCCCACAACTGACGACATGGGAGGAGCAGGTCTTGGCTATACTGCATCCTGAGGGCCTTGCAGGAGTAGCTGGAGGAATGGACTATAGTAAGTCAAAACTTTAACTACCATATACCCCACCCTACCTGCATGCTATCACATACCCCCACCCTCACCCTCATCCCCATCACTGGCCAAGTTTCAGGAGACCCAGCATCTGGAGGAGGAACAATATTTAGGGTTCAGGGAGAAACTCAAGTCCATCAACACCACCCAGGGCACCATTGTAGGGCTGCTGAAAGACCTTGTGAACACCAGGAGGGACACTGTGGCACAACAAGGGGCCCCTGACACTAGACTGGACGATGAACTGCCCACCACCTCCACAGGTGCTAGTGGACAGAAGGCACCGCCACAGGACCACGACACCAGAACCCCACCCCCTGCAGATGGAGAACCACCCTGCAAGCGGTCCCTGAAATCCAGGACAAAGACAGAGAACAATGCCAAGATCTCCGCCAAGAAATGAGACCACCCTGAATGTCATCCTTCTGTCCCACTTTGTCACCCTGTCCATCCTTAAACTGCCCTAGCTCCACTTCCTATGCCCCTTTGGACAATGCACCTGTGAGACAAATAGATGGACTCTGCCAAGGACATTCCTCCACCATACATTGTATACATACTTATATACAATTATGCACACATATATACATTTAACCAGTGAGTGAATATATTGTTGTTGAACAGGCTTAAAGAGTATGTATTTATCCTTAAACTGCCCTAGCTCCACTTCTTATGCGCCTTTGGACAATGCACCTGTGGGGCAAATAGATGGACTCTGCCATGGACATTCCTCCACCATCAACCCTGCCCATTTTACAACCCCCTCCACTATTTTGCACTTAAATAAACACCCTTGAATCACAAAACAATCTGAAGTCAGTCTGTGCTTTCACAATTGTGTATTTGCAATAACTGAGGAAAAACCCAATGTCCATTCTAATCTCTACATACCTATGTCACAAAGCTCTAGTCCACGAGGTAACATAGCAGACACACACAGTGGGACCCACATCTGTGATATTTAAAGGCAAAGTGACAAATTAGGGTCCATATACTGGGTGAAAGTGACAGACAGATGATAGGTCTAACAATTTTATCGAGTGTAGGAGGCAATGATGTCTTCTTACCTGTGTCTCACTGGAAGTATTGCTGGATCACTGTGTTTCTGTTGTCTATGTCCTCTTCTTCTGACTCCTCTTCTTCACTGTCCACAGGCTCCACAGCTGCCAGAAGACCTCCTTCTGGACCATCCTCCTGCAGAAAAGGCACCTGTCATTGCAAATCCAAGTTGTGCAGCATACAGCAGGCCACGATGATCTGGCACACCTTCTTTGGTGAGTAATATAGGGAACCACCTGTCATATCGAAGCACCTGAACCGGGCCTTCAGGAGGCCGAAGGTTCTTTCAATAATCCTCCTAATAAACCCATGTGCCTCATTGTAGCGTTCCTCCACCCTTGTCCTGGGATTTCTCACTGGGGTCAATAGCCATGACAGGTTGGGTTAACCAGAGTCACCTGGTAATGTCGAGGGACAACTGTTAGACACACACTAACCCTTAGGGACAACCCCAGACCCATACAACTACTCACACAGTATAAGGTCCTTGTCCTCACCTAATAGCCACACACGGTGCCTCTGGAGTTGCCCCATCACATAAGGGATGCTGCTATTCCGCAGAATGTAAGCATCATGCACTGAGCCAGGAAACTTGGCGTTCACATGGGAGATGTACTGGTCAGCCACACACACCATCTGCACATTCATAGAATGGTAGCTCTTCCGGTTTCTGTACACCTGTTCACTCCTGCGGCAGGGGTACCAAGGCCACATGTGTACCATCAATGGCACCTATGATGTTGGGGATATGTCCCAGGGCATAGAAGTCACCCTTCACTGTAGGCAAGTCCTCCACCTGAGGGAACACGATGTAGCTGTGCATGTGTTTGAGCAGGGCAGACAACACTCTGGACAACACGTTGGAGAACATAGGCTGGGACATCCCTGATGCAATGGCCACTGTTGTTTGAAAAGACCCACTTGCCAGGAAATTGAGTACTGACAGGACCTGCACTAGAGGGGGGATTCCTGTGGGATGGCGGATAGCTGACATCAGGTCTGGCTCCAACTGGGCACACAGTTCCTGGATTGTGGCATAATCTAGTCTGTAGGTGACTATTACATGTCGCTCTTCCATTGTCGACAGGTCCACCAGCGGTCTGTACACAGGAGGATGCCGCCATCTCCTCACCTGCCCCAGCGGACGTGCCCTATGGATGAGAACAGCGAGCACAGAGTCAGCCAACACTGAGGTAGGAAAAAAAAAATTGTATTGCACACATTTGTCAATAAGCTATGTGACTGTCTCTGCGTATATGCAAGGCCTATATATGTGTGACGCATTAAAAAATAATGCCATGTGGCCACCTGAAATGGCAGCTCCCTGACCTGTAATGTGGGACAAGGGGATATGAGGTAACTGCGCTGGCGTTCTACACCGTCGCGGTAGGCAATCGAAGACCGCAGCGCAATCCTGCATTGGTTAACATTGGGCCCTATGGGTCCCAGGAGCCAATGATGACGTACGCCGGCGGTGACTGTCCTGCTTTCCTTCTCTTATCTTATGACCGAGCTTAAAAAACATCTCTGGAATGCACTTCTGAGTTTAAAGAAGACATTTATTGTTATTATTACTTCACCACGAGGTTCCTGAGAGACGAAATTAGTAGGTTGGAAGCACACGTTCAAAAGTAGTCGCAGCAATGAAAGCAAAATATATCAAAGTACTGCTCAGTTGCAATGTACACAGCAAATACATTTGATTGTATTATAGCATATCTTCGAAGCAAAGCATAAAAGTCAAAATTGTATCACCGTAGGGCTGTAGAGCCTATCCCTCTGCTTCATCTTTCTGGGGCTTCAAGTTGATGACTCCAGTTCAATTGCGAAAAAGAGATTTTCTACCCAAACAGGGACAGGCAACTGACGTCTGTTCCTGTCTGAAGTCAAGAAGAATATTTTTCTATTTCTGCTGTTGCCCAGAGCCATCGTTAAAAGTGTGAGAACCGAATAAACTTGGAGAGTGGCCAATTCTCCAAACTTCACTCGTTCTTAGACTGGATTGAGAGGTAAACACAAAATCTACGCGCTCTTATCAGCTAGGGTCTGTTGTGAAAAACACAGCTTGGAAAAACACAGCTCATCTGCAATGTCTCAACTGCAATGTCTAACTCCACGTTAAAGCCAATAGGCAGCTAACCTAAATACCAAATGTAATGTCTAATGCCATGTCAAAGCCAATAGGCAGCTTAACCCAAATGTAATGTCTAATGCCATGTTAAAGCCAATAGGCAGCTAAACTGAACACAACATGTACTGTGCTACTGGTGAACATTGAGCAACTAATATGCGCAGTGGTGAAACACAAAGTCATTGCTCAAACACAATTTATAGCATCACAGTGATGGTACGCACCATCGCGGACGTGACAGCCATTTTCTCTCTGTTTACTCACTTGATACCTGATCTTCGACAGGAGAGGACCTAGACTGCAAGTGCTGCTTTCACATCGGAGGAGTTGGATAAACTAGTGGATGGGGTCCTCCCCCAGTACACGCTACTCTACGGTCCTCCAGACAAACAGGTGAGTACACTGTGAGCATGCTGTATGGGCAATGCCTGTCTGGAGTGGTGTGGATGGAAGATAAGGGGGGGAGATGAGGCCTGCATGATCGAAAGGTGAGTGTATGTGTGTCAGGGCAAGGGTGGGAATGTGGGACAATGACTGTGATGGTCCGGACGGTAAAAGTGTTTAATTTTCCCCTGTACTATTCCTCTAGGTCAGCGCCCACCAGAAGAAGGATATTTGGCCAAGACGTCTGGACCCTAGGCTAGGGGTCCACCACAGATGGAGCACCCACTGCCGTAAAAGATAGGAGGACCTTCGCAGCTGGAGCAAGAAGACGGCAGAGGCCCAGCTGGGGATGGCCTCCCAACGTGGGAGGGGTGCCGTCGCACCATGATCACCCTGATGTTCCGGATCCTGGCGTTGGCGTATCCAGAGTTGGATAGGCGCTTGAGGGCATCCCAGCAGCCACAGGGGGGTGAGTACACTCACATTCAGCAGACTTCGCGCATTGGAGGTGTCTGGGTGGGGGAGGTGGGCAGTGGGTTCCCCTAGGCTAGGGCGAGCTTTGTAGGCAAGGAACCTTTGTGAGGCAGGCTAAGTGGCACCCCATCCCCACCAGTGGAAAGAGCCATCTATACCTAGTCAGGCTCCTGTGACAGGAGGGTGGGCATCTCCTTTGCCCCAGGCACCTCAGGCCCTGCCCCAGTCAGCCCTGCTGCCCTCAGTGAGGAGGCTATTGACCTCCTGAGATACCTCACTGTTGGGCAGTCTACCATTTTGAATGCCATCCAAGGTGTAGAGAGGCAGTTGCAACAGACAAATGCATACCTGGAGGGCATTCATTCTGGCCAGGCAGTCCAACAGCGAGCATTTCAGGCTATGGCCTTTGCACTGATGGCAGCCATTGTCCCTGTGTCCAGCCTCCCACCTCCAACTTGCTCCACCCAGACCCAATCCCCAGTATGTCAGCCTATCATAAGCACACCATCAGACCAGCATGCACACAGCTCAACACACAAGAGTGGCTCTGGCAAACATAAGCACCACACATCCCACAAGCACTCACACAAGCATCATTCCCATGCACACATACCAACATCCACTGCCTCCACTGTGTCCCCCTCTTCCACGTCTCCCCCCTCCCTCCCTGTCACGTCTCCACTCACACCTGCATGCACTACATCTTCAGCCACTACCTCCATCACCAGCACGCCCATCATCACACACCGCTCATGTGCACTCACCACCCCCACTACCATTCACACATCCCCAGTGTCCTCTCCCAGTGTGTCTGTGAGCCCTCCTCCCAAACTACAGAAACGCAGTCACACACCCACCCAACAGCCATCCACCTCACGACAGCCTCCAGCCCATGCACCTTCACCCAAAGTCTACAAACGACACCTCCTACAACCACTACCTCTTCCTCCACTCCCAAACCCCCTCCATCTACCCGTGCCAGTGTTTCAAAAAAACTTTTCCTCTTAAATGTTGACCTCTTCCCCACACCTCCCCCCCCGGTCTGTCCCCTAGGGCCCGTCCTTTCCAGGTCCCAACCCAGCCCCTCAGCCACCACATCACCGGACACAGTGGTGCCAGCAATACCCGTTTTTTGGAGTGCGCCAAGCAACAGGGCTGCCAGTGTCCCAAGGAGCGAGGCCAAGGACATTCTCCCACCTCCAAAACAGAAAAAGTTGCCCACATCCCGGAGGGAGAAGGCCAAAACACCTGCCACCAAGGGCTCAGCCAAGTCAAGTGTGGGGAGTGGCAATACAGCTGCGCCAGCATCCAAGGTGGGGAAGGGCCTGAAGCAGAAAGGCAAGTCAACGTCACCGCCAACTTGCACGGCAGACAAGACCGCCACCGGCACCGCCACATGCACTGCCACCAAGGACACTGCCGCCAGCAGCCCAGATACAGAGCCCTTCAGCAGCACCACAGTCAGTGAGCCCGCCACCAGCACCGCCACTACTGACACCGCCGCCAGCACCGGAGTCAGTGAGCCCGCCACCAGCACTGCCATTACTGACACCGCCGCCAGCTCCGCGGTCAGTGAGCCCACCACCAGCACCGCCATTACTGACACCACTGCCAGCCCCGCGGTCAGTGAGCCCGCCACCAGCACCGCCATTACTGACACCGCCGCCAGCACCATGGTCAGTGAGCCAGCCACCAGCACTGCAGTCAGTTTGGCCACCACCAGCACCGCCACCACAATGACCGCCGCAAGCACTGCCGCCACAATGACCGCCGCAAGCACCGCCACTAATGACACCGCCGCCAGCCCCACAAGCCGCCCCGCGAAAACCTGAGCCAGTGGCACCATCGCAGACATGGCTGCCATCCTCAGTGGTCATCCGTATATGGCTGGTGGTCAGGTCCAGGGGCCTGGGCAGCTTCAATGTTGCCCCACTGTCAGTGGAGTATCACATCCACTACCTCAGTCCTTGGCAAGATGAAGCACTCTGGGCAGAAAGCCCCCCTCCAGAACCAGCGGATAAAGGCATCCACTACCTCAGTCCTTGGCAGGATGAAGCACTCTGGGCAGAAAGCCGCCTCCAAAACCAGTGGAGAAAGGCATCCACTATCTCAGTCCTTGGCAGGATGAAGCACTCTGGGCAGAAAGCCGCCTCCAGAGCCAGTGGATAAAGGCATCCACTACCTCAGTCCTTGGCAGGATGAAGCACTCTGGGCAGAAAACCCCTCTAGAACCAGTGGAGAAAGGCAACCACTGCCTCAGTCCTTGGCAGGATGAAGCACTCTGGGCAGAAAGCCCCCTCCAGAACCAGTGGAGAAAGGCATCCACTGCTTCAGTCCTTGGCAGGATGAAGCACTCTGGGCAGAAAGCCCCCTCCAGTACCAGTGGAGAAAGGCATCCACTACCTCAGTCCTTGGCAGGATGAAACACTCTGGGCAGAAAGCCCCCTGCAGAACCAGTGGATACTGTTATCCACTTGAGTGACTGTGGCTTTGCACTCCCCAGGATAAAGCAGTGGGCAAACCAACCACTGGAGAGACTTGAGAGACTGTGGCTTTGCACTCCCCAGGATAAAGCAGTGGGCAAACCACCCACTGGAGAAACTTGAGAGACTGTGGCATTGCACTCCCCAGGATACATCAATGGGCACGGAGCCCCATCGTGGAGCTGGCGTCGTGCAGTCATCCAGCTGAGGTGCCCCCCTTCCCTTCCCCCTGAGGTGCCTGTTTTATTTCGTTCTGATGCCCCTGCAGTGTTCTGTCCAATTCGATCGGGTATCTTGTGTGGGCCTCGCCCATGCATTTTGGGCCCAGTGGTCCACGGACTATATAGGTGCAGTACCTGGACTTGAATTCTTGGTGTACATATTTGTTTATAGTGTATATAATTTTTGACTAATGGATGTTTATTGATTACAATGGTTACAATCATTTCCTTTTGTCCTTGCTTTCTTCCAGGAGGAGTTGGGGGGTCTAAATGTAATGTTTCAGCATGTATTGGTGTGTGTGTTGTTGTAGGTGAGGGTGGGGGTGTTGCATGTTGTGTGTGTGTGTCACTCTCTTTTCCCTCCCCACTCCCCTGTGTCGTAGGTGCTGTACTCACAGTGGTCGTCGCCGGCGTCGGTCGTGCTCCTGGTAGAGGACCAGGAAGACAATCGCAGGGAGTGTTTGGAGTTCAGGCTCCATGGCGTCCTGGTTCCTCATGGGGTGTGTAGAGGTGAGTGTTTTCCCTTCCAAGTCCTGTTTCTGCAGTGTTTTTGTTCTCATTGTATCCGCCCCGGAAAAGGTGGCAGATTGGCCTGTCATAATAGTGTGGGCGGTATATTGTCTTCCTCCTGTCTGTTGGTGGTGACCGCCATGCTGTTTTTTTGTACCGCCGTGGCTGTCGGAGTGTTAAAGTGGCTGTCTATTTTGGCGGTTTCCGCCATGGACATAGTTCCATTTTGTTTACCGCCGGCCTGCTGGCGGTTTTACCACCGCTTTACCACCGACCACCAGGGTTGTAATGAGGGCATATAAGTGTTTACCAACACATGCGCATGCAGTCCATTGCTATTTGGATTTGATTGATATGAAGGAAAGAGCCAACTCTTGAGCCGTCTTTTAAAGACAAGATAGTTATCTGTGGATCTTATATTTGGGGTGTTATAAATTCCATTGTTTGGGCGCTTGAAATGAGAAGGCTGTACCACCTATTGACTTTTTTCTAGTATGGTGATGTTTTAAGGGGGATACCAATCTTGATCTGGGGGTTCTTTGTTGAATGTATATGGTGATTTTTCCAGATGAAAAGCAGTCTTGTTGCAGATATTTGCTTTTTAAATCAGAAAACCACATTTTTAACACCATTTTTGCATTTTACTGGGATGTACCCCATTTTTTGTGCATTCAGCCTCCTTCCAGTTTGTGACAGAAATGGGTGTGAAACCAATGCTAGAACCCGGACAGCTAAACATTTCTAAAAAGTAGACAAAATTCTGAATTCAGCAAGGGGTCAATTGTGTAGATCCTTAAAGGTTTTCCTACAGAAAGTAACAGCTAAATAAAAATAAAATTGAAATTGAGGTGAAAAAGAGACATTTCTGTCCATGTTTTTATCTATAACTTTTAATAGCTATGGCAGATTTTTTAAAGCGATATACCATTACATCTGCTGAACTCTTCTGGTTGTGGGTATATATAGGGCTAGTAGGTTCATTAAGAACCCTAGGTATTCAGAGCCAACAGAAGAGCTGCACCTTGCAATGGGTTTTCATTGTATAGCAGGTTGATAGAAATTCATTTGGTGGAATATAAATAGTGAAAATTAGGTATCAAGGAAACCTTTGTAATTCCAAAATGGGCGGAGGATAAGGTGTTGAGAACCAGTGGTAATTTGCACATCTCTGAATGTATGGTCCCCATACTACCATGTGAATTACAGGGCATTTGTCAAATAGACTGCTTTTTTACACACTGTCTTACATTTGGAAGGAAAAAATGTAGAGAAAGACAAGAGGCACTTGTGTTCTATCCTGTGTTTCCCCTAGTCTCCCGATAAAAATGGTACCTCACTTGTGAGGGTAGGCCTAGTGCCGGCGACAGAAAACGCAACATGGAAACATCACATTTTACATTAAAATCTGACTTTTTTTTTGGAAAGTGCCTAGATGTGGATTTTGCCCTCTAGCTCAGCCGGCACCTAGGAAAACCTACCAAATCTGTGCATTTTTTAAATCTAGACTCCTAGAGTAAACCAAGATGTAGTGACTTGATGTGGCTCTCACGAGATTCTGTTACCCAGAAACCTTTGCAAACCTCAAAATGCGGCAAAAATCCCAACTTTTCCCTAACATTTTGGTGATGCAGAGTTCTGGAATCTGAGTGAAGCCACAAACTTCTTCCCACCCAGCATTCTCCCAAGTCTTCCAATAAAATGGTATCTCACTTGTGTGGGTATGCCTTGTGCCTGCAACAGGAAATGCCCCAAAACACAATATGGACACATCACATTTTCCCAAAGAAAACTGACCTGTTTTTTGCAAATTCAGAATGGGGTGACTTGTGGGGCTCTTACCAGGTTCAGTTACCCTGAATTCCTTTGCAATCCTCAAAACTTGAAAAAATTTTCTTTCCTCACATTTCAGTGTTAGAAATTTCTGGAATCTGAGAGGAGCCACAAATTTCCTTCCACTCAGCATTCCCCTATGTCTCTTGATAAAAATGGTACCTCACTTGTGTTGAGAGACCTAGTGCCCATTGCAGGAAAGGCCCCAAAATGCAACATGGACACATCACATTTTTACGTTGAAAACTGACGTGTTTTTTGGAAAATGCCTAGCTGTGGATTTTGGTCTCTAGCTCAGCCGGCACCTAGGAAAACCTACAAAACCTGGACATTTCTGAAAATTAGACACCTGGGGGGAGCCAGGATGGGGTAACGTGTGGCGCTCTCACATTTTGGTGCTACAAAGTTCTGAAGTATGAGGGGAGCCACAAACTTCCTTCTACCCAGCCTTCCTCCATATATCGCAATGCAAATGGTACCTCACTTGTGTGGGTAGGCCTAGTGCCCTCTACAGGAAATTCCCCACAAAAACAAATGTGGACACATCAAAATTATCAATTAAAAAACTACCTGTTTTGGGGAACCACCTGCGGTTTTCTCCTGCGCTCAGCAGCCACATAGAGAAACCAACCAAACCCAGACATTTCTGAAAAACAGACATCTGAGGGAGTCCAGAATCCTCAGCAAACCTCAACATTAGCTTAGAAATCACCTTTTCCCCGCACACCTGTTTGGGAATCACCTCACCGGCACAAATTTACTACCAACCAACATTCCCCTCAGTCTTATACCTCACTTGTATAGGTGAGCCAAGTGCCTGTCACAGGGAAGAGCTGATAACATGTGGAAATTGAGGGGGAACCTATGCGGTCCAAAAGGGCAGTTTGAAAAAAAAAACTGCTTTTCGGCTGACAAGTGGGGCAGCCTTTTTATCAGTATCGATGCAATAATGCTGGGTGGTAGGAATTTTGTGGATTACTGCAGATTCCAAAGGTTCCATATGGGGAAAATGTGTGATTTCAAGCAGAGTTGGAGGTTTGCAGGACAGTGTGGATAAGAAAATGGTGCAGTGTGCATGTGAGGCACACCACCCTGGGCTCACCCAGATGTTTAGTTTTCAGATGTGTCTAGGTCTTGTAGATATTTCTAGATGGCAGTGTCTCTAAGTCCAAAAAGTGCAGCCCTCACCTTTCCAAGTGGGCCAATGTTGATAGTTAGCCAATTTCTCATGGCCCACACGTGAAATCAAAACCCAAAATAATCAAATGTTCTCTTGCTTGCCATTGGGAAAAGATCTTTTGTTGTGCGGGGGAAGCTGAAAGACTATTATCCCTTTCAGTAGCCACCACCACACTATTTTTTTTTTTATTTCATGGACTTTAGTAGGCTTTCTGCCCCCCCGGGGAGTGGATCGGGGGTAATTGCCCCATCTGCCCACCGGTGGGCAGA
Organism: Pleurodeles waltl; assembly: GCF_031143425.1. Taxonomy (NCBI): domain Eukaryota; kingdom Metazoa; phylum Chordata; class Amphibia; order Caudata; family Salamandridae; genus Pleurodeles; species Pleurodeles waltl. Next base: position 876,285,163 of record NC_090438.1, read on the forward strand.
AAAACGTTATTTGGGATGGGGTTATGGCCATACCCCCAACCCTCTATTTAAAAAAAAAATCTGGGTGTCTAGTGAGCTTTCTGCCCCCCCCCCCTTACAAAAATTGGCTGATCTATCCCCAATGGGAGCAGAAATGGGCAACAGTAAAGGGCCCACATAGGGAGTGAGCCGCGCCCAAGGGGCTGCCCCCCAAACATATCACACACATCAATCCCTGGTGCCTATGTGGCCTAATAAAAGTAGGCTGATATGCCTCAGGGTAGGCAGAAATGGCCTAAAATAAAATTGCCCCCCATGGGAGTGACCTTTGCCTAAAGGGTCACTTTCCTTGCTTGAGATTGGTGCAAAAAAAAACCCTGGTGTCTGGTGCTTTCTGACCCCTTTGGGGGCAGATTGGCCTAATAAAAATAGTCTGATCTGCCCCCCAGGTGGGCAGAAATGGCCTAAATTAAAATTGCCCCCCAGGTGAGTGACCCTTGCCTAAGGGGTCGCTCCCCACCTGTAAAACATTATTTATTTCATTCCTGGTGCCTAGTGGCTTTTGCCCCTCTTTGAGGCAGATCGGCCTAATTAAAATAGGCTGATATGCCCCCAATAGGGGCAGAAAAGGCCTAATAAAAAAACACCCCCTTTGGAGAATGCTCCCCTTTTCTTTTTACTAAAAGTAAACAAACTCCCTGGTGTCTAGTGGGCATTCCTGCAGCCCGATCGCTATGCCAGCCAATGTCAGTGGAGAGGAGGTGCTACCACTATCCAGTACCCCAATAGAAGAGGGCCCAGTGATGACAGTAACTCTGGACTTCTGGATATGGAGGAGCTACCTGGCCTATCAGGGACCACTGGACAGCCGGTCACCCAAGCCCACTCAACGACCACCATAGAGCCTCCCCCATCAGGAACCAATACCACAGCACCCACCCAGGGTACCCATACCTCTGTACCCAGGACACGGCAATCAGCAGTGTGCCCACCTGCACATGGACCCCAGGCCACACCTCACCCACAAGACAATCAGGGACCTGGGGTCAGAGGCAGTGGGCACACAGTTCAGGGTACAGAGGCACAAGCCAACAGGAACACTGAGAGGACTGCTGTGTGCCAGGGGAAGGACAGGACCAGGGAACCGACTTTCCAGGAGACACTCTCTGAGATCCTGGGAGCATACCAACATTCCCAGGATGCAATGGGCCGGATCCTAGACAACGTGCAGGAGAACAGGCGGCTGCAGGAGGGACAGTATCAGGGGATCAGGGAGGACTTGCAGGCCATTAACAACACCCTGATCTCCATAGCAGGGGTGCAGGCAGACATGGGCAACATCATGAGGGAGGCAACAGCACATCAGCGGGCCCCTACCACTAGCCCGTCAACTGAACAGCCCTCTACTTCCACTGCCGCTAGTTGCCAGGAGGCCCCACCACAGGACCCACAGGCCAGCAGCATCCCTCCCCTGCAGGTGAACCACCCTGCAAACGTTCCCTGGAACCCAGACAGAAGCCATAGACACTTGCCAAGACCACCACCAGGAAATTATACTCTCCTGGTTGTCCCCCTTGTGTCCCACTCAGTCACCTTGTCCACCTTAAACTGCCATTGCCCTCCTTCCTATGTCCCCTTGGGCACTGCACCTGTGCTACAGACTGGAACAATACCCTGGGCTTTCCTCCATTATCAACCCATTCCATTGCACTTTCCCCTCTATTTTTTAGCACTACAATAAACACCCTTGGATAAAACTCGACTACTAGTATTTCATGTATTGAAAATTTGTATTGATGGAAACAGCTACATACATTGCAAATTAACTGTACATAGTGAGAGCATAGAATGAATGACCTGTTGCTGGCTGTAATGATCACATCAGGACATTGTTGCCATATCACCAACATCTGTAAAATGATAATCCATAGGTGACAGTAAGTAGAGGTAACAAGTGGGCAATGCCAGCATGCCAATGCGACACAGAATGCAACAATAGTCATAGAAATGTGAAGTTGCACTGTCTCACCTGTGTGTCATTGGAAGTATTGACCGATCACTAATGTTCTGTTGTCCACATCCACATCCTTTGCCTCCTCATCCCCACAGTCCTCAGTGTCCACTGCTGCCACAGGGGCATCTCCACTCTCCTCCTGCTGCAGAAAAGGTACAAGTTGTATGAGGGCCAGGTTATGCAACATGTTGCATGCCACTACTATCTGGCAGACCTTCTCGGGTGAGTAGCACAGGGATCCTCCTGTCATATGGAGGCACCTGAACCTGGCCTTCAGGAGGGCGAAGGTCCTCTCAATGATCCTGATGGTCCGCCCATGTGCCTCATTATAACTTTCTTCAGCCCTTGTCCTGGCATTTCTCACAGAGGTCCGCAGCCACAATAGGTTTGGGTAGCCAGAATCACCTGCAAGTATCAAGGGAGAATATTTAGCCACACACTATCTTATTTGGCTAACAGCAGAGGCATACACCAACATACACTGGGTGGGGACCAAGGCTCACTTATAAGCCACACCCTGTGCCTCTGTAGTTGGGCCATCACATTTGGGATGCTGCTATTCCTCAGGACAAAGTTATCATGCACTGACCCAGGATATTTAGCATTGACGTGGGAGATGTACTGGTCCACCAGGCACTCCATCTGCACATTCATGGAGTGGAAACTCTTCAGATTCCTGTACTCTTGTTCCTTCCTCTGTGAGGGGACAAACTAAATATGTATTCTGTGAATTGCCCCAAAAATATTGGGGATGTGTTGCATTTCATAGAATCCGGCCTTCACATTGGCCAAATCTTCCACCTGGGGGAAAGCAATGTAGCTGCACATGTGTTTTACCGGGGCATACAAGACTCTTGCCAGCACAATTGAGAACACTGGCTGTGACATTCCTGCTGCCAAGTCCCCTGTCATTTGTAAAGAACCTGTTGCCAGGAAATGGAGCACTGATAGAACCTGCACAGTCAGATGACAGATAGCTGAAATCAGGTCAGGCTCCAACTGGGCACACAGCTCTGTGATTGTGGTCCTGTCTAGTCTATAGGTGAGTATTATGTGCCTATCCTCCAGTGTAGCTAGTCCACCAGGGGTCTGTACATGGGGGTATGTCACAATCTCCTATTCATCCGCAGTGGTAGGTAGCAAAAGGGCACAAGAGTGAGAAGGCTGTCACAATTTGAACAACTATACCACAACAGTAGTCCACATCATGCAATCATGTATTGGCACAGTGTAATTTAAAAGTATGTGCCTATTTATCCTGAGACACAGCAATTATCGAAAGGCCTGTTCACCCCCCCTGAAATTGCGACCGCCTGTCCTGTGTGGTGGGACAGGTGGAAGCAAGGTTATTCCGCCGATGTGCGCCGTGGCAGTAGGTGGTCATGAACCGTGGTGTAATTCCTCATTGGATAATATTGGGCCCTATGGGTACAGGGGTCAATGGGGATTTAAGCCGGTGGTGACGGTGTACACCGCCGCGGATGTGACCGTCATTTTCTTTCTCAATTCTAACTTGTTTCCTGATCTTCCACAGGAGAAGACCTACACTGCATGTGCTGCTGTGATATGTGTCTGGAATCTACCATGGCCCGTATGACCGGGGTAAGGGCCCCAGCCTTCACTTCGGAGGAGTTGGAGCGACTGGTGAATGGCTCCTACCCCAGTACGCACTCATGTATAGGCCTCCAGACCAACAGGTGAGTAGACTGTGGGCACAATACTTGTGGCATGGATGCATGGAGATGTTGTGAAGGCATTGTGTAAGGGTGGGTGGGGGGATTGTCTGTTGGACGGTGTACATGTTGTGAGCTAGCCTATGTGTGTGCCAATGGTGATGGAATTGGGTATGGTGGGCCATGTGTGTGACAGGTTGGAATGTTTATTTAATGGAGTTCTCCTGTATGTATTACCTCTGCAGGTCAGTACCCATCAAAAGAAGGGATTATGGTATGTCATCGCCAAGGACGTGTGGACCCTGGGTGTCTATGGCAGGTGGAGCACCCACTGTTGGAAATGGTGGGAGGACCTAATATGCTGGGCATGGAATACCGCGGAGGCCCAGCTGGGGACGGCCTCCCAACGACGAATGCATACCCGTCAGACCCTGAACCCCCTGATGGCCTGCATAATGGTGGTGGTGTACCCTGAGCTGGATGGGCACTTGAGGGAATCACAGCAACCACAAGGAGGTGAGTACAGTGGGTATCATTACAACTTATGGCTGGTGGGGTGGTATCCGGGTGGCGGTTGTGTGTTAGTGGGCGCCCTTAAGGCCAGGCCAAAATTTGCAGCTTGAGGCCTCTGAAGGGTATGGTTGCATGGCAAATACAGGTAACATAGCTTGTTAGTATTCACATCTATGCAGAGCTGCGTGGGTCCCAGGTGTGATGCAGTTGGTCGTGCGTGCTCCTCCTCATGCCTTGGTGACTAGACATTTCACTGGTCGTGCAATGCATAGTGTGTAGGCCTGTTCCCTGTGTGTGAGGGTGCTCTATACGCCAACGGTGGTGTTGTTGCAGTCATTGACCCAGTGTATCCTATGTCTCTCTCCCCCTTTTCTTGTTTTGTCATCCTGTCCTTGTGTGCATTAGCATCTTCTGGCGGAGGAGGAGGGGCACCGGTGACAGAGGAGGCTGCATCCCACAGGACCCTGGAGGCAGAGTCCACCACACCGAGGGAACAAGTGGGACGGAGGGTGAGGCGAACACCACAGCGGATACTGGAGGGGACAACAGACTCTGATACCTCCTCTGATGGGAGCTCCCTGGTGGTGGCGGACACCTCTGTGACAATCCCCAGCTGCAGGTACAGACACCACCCCGTACCAGAATCTCCCTCCCAGTAAGCCCTCAGCGAGTTGCCCATGCCTGCCCACCCAGGAGGGTGGGCATCTTCTTCACACTAGGCACCTCAGGCCCTGCCCTAGTGAGCCCTGCTGCTGTGAGTCAGGAGGCTATTGACCTCCTGAGATCCATCTCTGTAGGGCAGTCAAACATTGTTAATGCCATGCAGGGGCTGGCATCCCAGATGCAGCAATGCAATGCATTCCTGGAGGGCATTCATGGTGGTTTGGCGGCCCAACAGAGATCGATTCAGGCTCTGGCCTCCTCTCTGATGGCAGCCATTGTCCCTGTTTCTTCCGTCCCCCCTCTAACTACCACTTCCCAGTCCCATTCTCCTCAAACCCAACCCATCCCAAGCACACAGACAGACAAGCATGCACTCAAGGAAACACAGAAGAGTGGCACAGGCAAACACAAGGCACTCACACAAACACCATACTGTTGCAGACATGACAACATCCACAGCCTCCACTGTCTCCCCTCCTCCTCCTCATCCTCCGCCTCCCTCCTCATCTACATCCACTATCAGCATCACCACACCAAGCAGAACACACATCTCACTGAAAGACACCTCCACAACAGCCATGCACACGTCCCCTGTGTCCTCTCCCACTGTGTCTGTCCTCCCCCTCCTAAAGGACATAGAAGCAAGCACTCAGACACCCAAAAGCCATCCACCTCACATCAGCATACAGTCCATGCACCTGCACCCAAATCCAGTAGACATACACCTCCAACAACCACTCCCTCATCCTCCACTCCCATTTCTCCTCCCACCCCAATGTCCCTAAAAAGCTTTTCCTTTCCCAAACTGACCTCTTCACTATCCCTCCCCCCATCCTGCACATATGGGCAGGGTACCAAGGACACAGCCCAGCTCCTCAGCCAAACAGTCTACAGTGACAGTGGTAGCACCACCTACTTGTGGTGGGAAGGATACCAGACCTACAACACTGAAGGGGAAGGAGCCAGCACCACCAGGGATGAAAGAGAAGAGTTCTGCACCAGCAGTGAGGAAGGGGAAGGAGCCTGCACCAGCTGCGAAGAAGGGGAAGGAGCCTGCACCAGCTGTGAAAAAGAGGAAGGAGCCTACATCGGCTGTGAAGAAGGGGAAGGAGCCTGCACCAGCTGTGAAGAAGGGGAAGGTGCCTGCACCACCAGGCAGCGGGGAAGAGCCCATCCACCCCTGCCAGGAAGGGTAAGGGATCCCCGACCCATAAATAAGAAAAGATGAGGCACTCTATGCCAGAGGAAGCTGTCAGGCTAACACTGTCACCACCACCAGATGTCACAGGGCCCCCACCGCCAGATGTGGATGTGCAGCCACCAGTGAGTGCAGGAGCTGCCCAGGAGCCTCCTCCAACAACCACCACAATGCAGCCATCAGTGAGTGCAGGGGCTGCCCAGGAACCTCCTCCAACCACCACCACAGTGCAGCCATCACCGCCATCATACGCCATGTAGTCCTCCCTCCAGGGGCTACTGTGCGGGCTGCCCCTTCCAGAACCAGTGGGCAAGTCACCCACTTTAGAGACTGTGGCCCTGCACTCCCCAGGACAAAGCAATGGGCATTTTGCCCCCTCCAGAACCAGTGGGCAAGTCACTCACTGCAGAGACTGTGGCCCTGCACTCCCCAGGACAAAGCAATGGGCATGTTGCCCCCTTCAGAACCAGTGGGAATGTTCCCGTATTCGGCTGAGGTGTCCCCGCGCCCTGAGGTGCCTTCCCACTTGCAAAATTATGCCCCTGCAGCGTTCTCTCTAGCTGTGTCAGGGGAACATGTTTGGCCTTGAAATGTGCCCTGTAGCTTTGTGTGTCCTCATGACTTATGATTGGGCATTGGCCCTTTAAGGACATTTTTGTATATTTAGTTTGAAGGGTGGATTTTGATATTCTAATACATTGTCAGTATTCTAGCATTATGGTCCTTGTATTATTCTGCTGTGTGTCTTGTGCGATTGGTTTACGTGTGCAGCTGGTTGTGTGTATGGTATGTGTGAGGGTGGTGTGTGTTGTGCGTGTGTGTATCACTGTCATTTTCCTCCCTCCCTCCCTTGTGTGCTAAGCGGCTGTAATCACCATTGTCGTCTTCATTTGCGTTGGTGTTCCAGGTGGAGCATAATGTAGAAGATCATTGGGAAAACTTGCAGTTCGGGTTCCATGGTAGCCTAGTTGTTCCCTGTGTCTCCAATGGTGAGTCCTTTAGCTTCTGAGCTCTGTTTCTCCCAGGCTTTTGTTGGTGTTGGTACCACCCCAGAAAAGGTGGCGGATTGCAGTGTCATGATATGGTGGGCGGTACTTTGTTTCCTACCTGGTTGTTGTTGGCTACCGCTGTGGTGACTGTTGTTTCCACCATGGCGGTTGGTGTGGTACATTGGCTGTCTTTGGGAGTCATCACCGGTATTGGTCATAAGTTGGCAGTACTTACCGCCAGCCTGTTGGCGGTATTACCAACACTTTATCACCCACAGCCAGGGTGTTAATGAGGGCCTTAGTGTTTTTCAAAAGCAGATGCACAAAAATATTTATTATTCTGTTTGCTAGCCATGAAAAAGGCAGATTTTAATTTTCTTTTTGTTATTTTCGTTTTTATTGGCTATCACACTATGGCATAGAAAAAAAAGGCACATATTTTTTATGTGCTTCTTCTGTTGTACAGAATCTAAAGTTATAAGCCTAGAACAATTGGTTCATAGTAGTAAAATGAGATTTTCAGAGAATACTGTTGGTAAAGATATGAAAATACATATTGTTGCTGCTTTTGACAGCACTTTACAAACTACAAAATGGCTGACATGCTATTATGCATGTTAATGTTTTTCACAGGAGGATCTCAATCTTGTTATTGGAAATATGTTAAACATCTCAAAATGTATTTTCTGTACAGTAGAGATGCATATGTTGCGAATAGGTGAAGTATGATTGCATGCATAGTCTTTTGAATGTCACAGTTCTTAACCTTCTTGATGCATCTTTATTACAGTTACATTGTTTTTGTAAAGTGAGGTATCTTTGGAAATGTTGTTTTCTGAACTCACAAATCAACATTTCAAATTTTATGAGAGGGCATTAAAATGTAACTTTTGACACCAATACACACTTTTATAAACTTAAAAACTTTTTTCGTTTTTTTACTGTTACCCTTGGATCAATTTCTGCAAGTGTGGTATTATTGGAATGGACATGAAAAGCACTTTCTTTTTCCTTGTTCAAATTGTTGATGATGGCATAACATTTGACCTTTGACATTAAATTGCATTTATTGTAAGTATTTCAAGGTAATTATTCCATTATAGTTATTTTATTTGTTGCAAGTGCTGCAGTGTTTGAATCATCTTGATAAGTCCTTATGTTTTTCTTAGTTGAATTGGTTTGGTGAGGAGGTCATGCAGTTTGACCTTTGACCTCTATTTTCATTGTTCTAAGTGTTTCATGGTCATCAATCCATTTCTTTGAGATCATTTGTTACAAGTGAGGCTTTATTGCAGTCATCATGTTGAGCACTTACATCCTACTTGGTTACTGTGTTGGAGGGGGGTTATGCTTTGTGACCTTTGACCTCTGTTTAAACTTGTTTAGGTGTTTCAAGGTATTTATTGCATTACCTGTGGATCATTTGTTTCTAGTGATGCATTATTGTAATAGCCCTGATAAATACTTGTATTTTCCTTGGTTGAATTGGTGGAGGGGGTTATGTCTGTTGACCTTAGACCTCAACTTAAACTTTTCTAAGTCTTTCAAAGTCATTAATCAATTACAATTGTATCCTTCCTGATATAAACAATCTTGCCTACATGCAGGCACAGTTGCACCATGGCCCAAGGGAGTCTGCATTGATGGTAAGTGGCACATAGTTCATAAGCACAAGGAAAGGACAGGAATTCACCATATAATGTAAAAAATGGCAATTTTTTTCCCTTTCACACAGTGCAGGCAGGAATGCCTAAGTATACGAGAAAGAAAAGGGTATTGACATGAGTCTTTAGGGGAAAAAAGCCAATGCAAGCCTATCCTACTGCTGTCCACCTCTAGCCTAACATGTGATGTGACTATACCGACCAGATCTGAGAAGTCAATCATCAAACCTCAAATCATTCTGGATTACAACAAAAGAATTGGTGTGATAGATATAAGCAACTGCAAAATATATGAATTCAAAGCTAAGAGATCAACACACAGATATTGGTCCGAGATTTGGCATACTCTGATTGATGTGCCAATCATGAATGTTTACAAATTGTATAAACTGAATACAGATCCATGCAATGTCCAGAGTCGCCACAGTTTTATAGAGTATTGTAGAGGCACTTTGCCTCGGCCAGATGGGATCTCTCAAGAACAAATATATACAACACCACTATTTTCTCCTTGCAATGAGGAGAACGGCCTTAGGCTGTTGCCTGGGTCAAAGGAGAGAAACTCTGCTGGGTGCTCTGCCAGGAGTCAGCCTAGATGGAGAAAAAGGTCCCGCCATTGGTGTCCTGTGTGTGTGCTTGGGGATCATGAGAAATGTTACAACCAATTAAGTCACTGTCACCCCTCTCCTAGTGATTAGGAGGAACAAAACTAGCTTTGTGTTGCCTTACATTTTTCTTAGTAAGTTCCAAAATATTTTATATTATTGTTACTATATTAGTAAGTTATTTCAATATGATTATAAGTTCACTAAGTAACAGGCTGTAATAAATGTTATTAAAAAAAAGAAACTCAACAAATGAAAAAAATAAAAATATAAAAAATAAAAAAGTGTATTTGTGTTTTGTTCTTTAAAGTACAACCCAGTAGATTTTTGAGTAGCTTTTACATAAATGTGCCTCACATTACAAATTAAGTCAAACTCCACCAAGCAAGATATATTTTCAGCAGCAAGAAGCAAAGCACATGGGTAAATACTCTGTTTTGTTACATGGTACCTTAGCTTATGATAATGAATCCAGGACCTCCACTAAAACATATTTTATAAAAGAAAAAAAAAATGAATGCATGGATGCATTGGCGTACAACACTAGAGTCTTAACCTTGCTCAAGTCTCACCTGTACTTTTACCTAGTAAAATGGTGAAATGGGAGGCCTGTATAGAATGTGTACATAAAGTCAGAGCCTGGTGTAGCCTCAGGGCAGAGCCTGAATGCACCCATTGAGGGCCTGCACCCTTGGACCCCCTTACAACACCTACTCGGACAAACATAAAATAAGACAGGACATGCTTCTCAGTGAGCAATGTAATTTCAGTTGCATGAAGTAGGGCACAAATATGAGTCTTCTTTTCCACAGCATGGCCAGAAAAATAGGTTTTCACTCAGGAGAAAATGTGTACATGGGTCCATCACTTTGGGCGCACAGGTGTACGACACTGAAGTCCCCCCCACCACTCCTGTGCCAACTGTACCTTTGCCTAGCAAAATGAAAAAATGGAAGGCTGTAGCTTTATATAGAGCCTGGAGTAAAGCCTGTGTCTCTTGGACAACGAAGCAATACTAGTCTGTCTTCTTCATCTGCAACTGTGTTCATTTTGCAATGAATCAAGTGCTGACTTCTGCTAATAAAGCTGTATTTAGTTCAACCTACTTTTTGAAAATGTGGTTGACTGAGTTTACAAAACGTAGTCCATCTCCTTGTTGTAACACATACTAAGCTGTAAAAATGTACTAACTGACGACAAAGACCACTAAAATGGAGGCGGTGAGTGTTTATACTAACCCATCATAGGAATATGTCAAAACCCTGCTCAAATATAAACAGCTCCATTGCCTAGTAAAATAGGCCAAAGGTCACAACTACTGGCCAAGCCTGCCATGCTGCTTGATGTCAGTAACTAGAGTGATAAACGAGGTGACCATCTAGTATTCTGCTCCTATTGATGAAGTCACGGATGGAGTGATCTTGATGAAAACTCCATTCAATGCCTTACCAAGTCACATCAAGGATTAACATAGCCTGAGATAAAAGACTAAGAAATTGTGCCTTAAACTCACAAAGAGACGTCTGCTATTAGGAAATAAATATTTGCCAGCATATCAGCTATTGCAGAAGAAATAATGACCTGATTAGCTGGTTACCTCACAAGATGATTGGTTAGTGAACTCTCACGTATGTCTACACATAGCCTATGAACAGTTATCTCTGCTAAGCCACTGAGGATACCGGGGTATTCTGAGAAATGGGGTTTATCATAGTAAATTACTAAAAGCTGTAGGTGAGATTGTAGAAATGTTGTGCAACCAACAACTAATGTGTGTAGAAGATTGTTTTCCTGTGCCAATAAAGTTAATTCTATTTTCAGGGACAAGCACTGACCAGCACAGTGAATTTCTATGCCTGTTGCTTGAATGTGAGTTTTGAGTCTCTGCTCCCTAGACATTTTCACTGAGATACTTCTGCCTGCTCACCCTAAGCCCATATTTATATGTAAATTCTTAAAGTGGTCACAGGGAAATCACACCCTGCTGAAATACATATTCCATAACAGCTCTGGTAATGTACTATGTTGAAAACCTTTTTGACAGAGATGTGGAGATGAAGGATGCAGTGGATATAGGGTGCAACAGGACGGACAATTCTTCTATTTTCCTATGACCTGTACCCTGAGATTACATCAATGGACATGGTGGACTGCAACAGTGTTAGCCACAGCAGTGGCCTTCGTCCTTAGACTTTGGAGAAAAAACATAGCCCTAACCATCAAGTTTTGTTGTCTCTTATGCACATGTGATTCATATCCTGAATGACCAGTTAAATAAATTCCAGTTTACGTAGGTTATTTTTCCTGGGGATCTCAGGGGCCCCACTTTGCCTAAGTGTGCTGTGAATATGGTGTACATTACCCTCCATTGCACTTTAAGTGCCAGCTATCTACTCAGTAAATGTGTTGCACTCAAAGGCCAGTAAATCAGCTTCATACTAAAACTGAACACCTTGCACTTAGTCCTGGTTATATGCAAACTATGAACCTACAATCTGTCCCTAGGCTTAACATGTTTAGTTGATGCTTGTTGAGGTTCTTGGTCCACCTAGAAGGAGAAAAGAGAGAGAATGTGCCTATATCCTGTTCCTGTACTAAACATGCTTGGTACATCCAGGAGAAACAAAACAAGAAAAAGGTTGCCTTGAACCAACTATACAAAGTGGTGCTGTGTTTCTCATGCCAGAATAAGCACCTCAGTGGGAGCATTAGCTCAAGGCAAGCTGCAAACTATGAACCTACAATGTGTCCCTAGGCTAAATGTGTGTAGCTGATGGTTGTTGAAGTTCCTGGTCCACCTAGAAGGGGAAAAAGAGAGAGAGTGCACCTAAAACCAGTTCCTGTACGAAACATTCTTGGTACAGCCAGGAGAAACAAAACGAGGTTGCCTTTAACCAACTGTACAAAGTGGTGCTGTGTGTCTTCTGCCAGCAAAGGCACCTCCGTGGAGGCATACGCTCAAGGTATGCTGCAAACCATGAACCTATAAACTGTCCCTAGGCTAAATGTGTGTAGTGTGAAGATAATTCCTTCTATGTTTACCAAGGGGAAGAGTGGGAGAATGCAAACTAATTGCACCTGTGCCGACACTGACAAAGTTAAGGCCCCCCAGGATACAGGGGGGCCTCCTTTTTACACCCCTCTGATATCTCCAGGGGGAGCTTTGGGTTCTACTGTAAGCACAAGGGATGATTTAGCTTTGGGGACAGAATCATTCCCTATACCATTGAGTCCTGCTGTTAAGGTGGTCCCCAATATTCTATGTGCAAATTGCTTTGAGCCTTTCGCAGTGAAAGAGGACTTGACCACAAGTACAGCTAATTTTGAGCCAGGAATTATAGTGGATGACAATATTGCAACCATTGCACCCTCTGTTACTGCTATTGCATCTGAGGGCCTGCATCCCCCAGTTAATTTTATCAATCTGACTCCCCTCCTTCAGAAAATTGATGAGATAAAATCTACACTGCTACTTCTAGTGAACTTTATGAAAGATAATTTACTACAGTGCTCCACCTGCAAGTGTCAGCAATCATGCCAGAAGGCAGGGGGTGGCTGGAGCTCTGCATTGACAAGGTCTGTAACAGAAATTGATAATTTACCACATCTGAAAGATTCGGCTTCATCTGTTGCTACTCTTTCATCCTCCAGTATTAGATCCAAACCTCAGCTAGCAAATGCAAGCGTTGACCAGACGCAAGTTGTCCAAGGCTCTATTGCTAGGTACCATCGGGGATCTTCTATTTCTGCCCCTATACAAACTCGTGCTATGGAAGTAGGACCCATGAGAGACGGTAGTCAACCATTTCTTCATACGTTGGAAAATCCTTCAATTTCTTTGGCTCCTCCCATACAACCCCAAACAGTAATTGATCCAAAACAGCACCAGAGGTCGGGCCATGGACATAATGGTCGTATAATTTATATGATTGGTGTCCCAAAGTTATTGCCTGGTGCCTTCGAAGATGTAGAGTCCTAGACCAACAAAACTATTAATTGGCTTCGGACCCTTGTCTTTCTGTGATACGTTCTGACATATATACAGTAGAAAGGCACAGTGCTGTGGGTTCAAGATATGATTTTATTTCTGTTTTTTTTTTTTTAACAGGGCTATGGTGAAGTAACTGATAGATTTCGAAGCACACGCCATTCAAATTACTCGAGAGGGATTGGCATTAGTCTTGTCACTCAGCCCCCTGCTTCTGGTACTGGGAAGTCTTTTATTTCCACTCCTGTATATATTTCACATGTAGAACTGGAATTCTAGTTTCAGTCCTCAGTACCTGGATGACTAAATACCATTTACAAAGAGCTTCCGGAGTCACCTAGTGTGGCCTTATGTCCTGAGGGAGATGCTGTCCCGTCTGATGACCCAGAGACAATTGAAAGTAAATTATCATTGATGTAATGGAATCTAGCAGGTTTGGCTAAGAAACTGGGAGATTTAGATTGGTCCTCTTACATTAGCACCCAGGATGTTTGTTTGTTTCAAGAAACTTGGGCTGAGTATCAGACCTATATTCATGGGTTCACTTTGTTTAGCATTTCAGCTCAACCACCTACTAAGGGGTTGGGTCGTGCCAAAGGAGGACTAATGTTACTATTAAATAAGAGACTATGGCCCTCATTACAACCCTGGCGGACGTTGTTAAAGCGGCAGTAAGACCGCCAACAGGCCGGCAGTAAAAAAAAATGGAATTACTACCGTGGCGGAAACCGCCAACAAAGACAGCCACTTTAACACTCCGACCGCCACGGCGATACAGACAAACAGCTTGGCGGTCACCACCAACAGACAGACGGAAGACAAAGTACCACCCACAGTATCACAACCTACCAATCCGCCACCTTTTCCGGGGCGGATTCATTGCGGATAAAAACACAGTGGAAACAGGACATCAAAGGGAAAACGCTCACCTCTACACGCCCTACAAGGAATCCGGACGCCATGGAACCAGAGCAGCACATCTTGCCAGCCCTCATCTTCTTGCTCCTCTACCAGGAGCATGAATGCCGGTGCGAATACCACGGTGAGTACTGCACCCACGACACAGGGGAGGGGGGAGGGAAAAAACTGGGCCACACACACACAACACACAACACCCCCATCCCCACCCCTCACCCACGCCAACACACACACAAGTACATGCTGACACATTATAGTTACACCCCCAAACCCCCTGGAAGAATGCAAAGACAAAAGGAAATGAGTGTAACCATTGTAATATATTAAAATCAGGTACGCAAAAATATATATATACACCATAAATAAAATATACACCAAGCATAGTAGTCCAGGTAGTGCTCCAATGAAGTCCGTGGAACACTGGGCCACACGGTATAGGCGAGGCCCACACAAGATCCCCGACCATGATGGAGAGAACACTGCAGGGGCATCAGAGAGCAAGAAAACAGGCACCTCAGGGGGAGGGAAAGGGGGGGCACCTCAGCCGGTTGAGTGCACAAATGCCAAATCCACAAGGGGGCCACATGCACACTGTTCCATCCTGGGGGGTGCAAACCCACAGTCTCTCAAGTCTCTACAGTGGGTGGTTTGCCCACTGTTCCATCCTGGGGAGTGCAAAGCCACAGTCTCTCAAGTGGATGCCTTTCTCCACTGGTTCTGGAGGGGGCCTTGTTTCCAGAGTGCTTCATCCTACTAAGGACAGAGGTAGTGGATGCCTTTCTCCACTGGTTCTGGAGGGGGCCTTGTGCCCAGAGTGCTTCATCCTGCTAAGGACAGAGGTATTGGATGTATCTCTCCACTGGTTCTGGAGGGGTCCTTGTGCCCAGAGCGCTTCATCCTGCTAAGGACAGAGCTAGTGTATGTGTCTCTCCACTGGTTCTGGAGGGGGCTCTGTGCCCAGTGTGCTTCATCCTGCTCATAACGGACTCAGTAGTGTCAGTGCTCTTGGCGCTCATGGGCCAGCGGTGCTTGTGTCGGCGGTGCCCTGTTCAGCGGTGCTTGTAGTGGCAGTGCCCTGTTCAGTGGTGCTTGGAGCGGCTGTGCCCTGTTCAGCGGTGCTTGGAGCGGCGGTGCCCTGTTCAGCGGTGCTTGAGGCAGCGGGCTCCTTTGCAGTGACTCAGCTGCTGGCGGTCCTCTCTGTCCCAGCCGGAATTGTGCTGGCGGTCCTCTCTGTCCCAGCGGGGCTTGTGCTGGTGGTCCTCTCTGTCCCAGCGGGGCTTGAAGCGGTCCTTTCTGTCCCAGCTGGGCTTGTGCTGGTGGTCCTCTCTGTCCCAGCGGGGCTTGTGCTGGTGGTCCTCTCTGTCCCAGCAGGGATGATGGCAGTGGCCTCCTAGGCAGTGGGGATGATGTCGGTGGCCTCCTGTGCAGAGGGGATGATGTGGTGGCCTCCTGGGCAGCGGGGATGATGGTGGTGGCCTCCTGGGCAGCGGGGATGATGGCTGTGGTCTCCTGGGCAGCAGGGATGATGGCGGTCTCCTCCGCAGTACTGCTCTTCCCAGACTTTCCTTGTTTCTTGTGGACCTTCCCCACCTTGGAAGGTGTCGCAGCTGACTCCACAATCCCACCGGGACCCCTGGGAGCGGCTTTGGTGGCTGGAGTCTTCCCCATCTCCTGCTGGGCACTGGCCAACTTTGATGCTTGACAGGTGGGGGACTGTCCGTGTTGTGGCTCCGTGCCAAACTGGCTGCCCTGGTGGCCAGTACACTCCACATTTCGGTGACTACAGGCACCACTGGTCCCGGAGATGTTGTGGCTGAGGTGCTAGGTTGGGACCTGGAGAGTCGGGCCCTAGGAGACGGACAGGGTGGGGGAGGTGTGGGAAAGAGGTCAAGGTTAGACAGGAAAAGTTTTTGGGAGACACTGGGATGGGTAGCTGGAGGGGGTTTGGGAGTGGAGGAAAAGGTTGTGGTTGGAGGATGTGTTTGTTTGGTGACTTTGGGTGAAGGTGCATGCGCTGGAGGCTGTCGTGAAGTGGATG
Organism: Pleurodeles waltl; assembly: GCF_031143425.1. Lineage (NCBI taxonomy): Eukaryota > Metazoa > Chordata > Amphibia > Caudata > Salamandridae > Pleurodeles > Pleurodeles waltl. The sequence goes on from NC_090438.1 coordinate 876,301,405, forward strand.
GCTGTTGGGTGGGTGTGTTTCTGCGTTTGTGTGTCTTGGAAGGTGGTGTCACAGACACACTGGGAGAGGACACAGGGGAAGTGTGAATGGTAGTGGGGGTGGTGACTGCACGTGAGCGGGGTGTGGTGGTGTGTGTGCTGGTGATGGCAGTAGTGGCTGTAGCTGTAGTGGATGCAGGTGTGAGTGTAGACGAGACTGGGAGGGAGGAGGGAGATGAGGAGGAGGGGATACAGTGGAGGCAGTGGATGTTGGTGTGTCTGCATGTGTGTGATGCTAGCGTGAGTGCCTGTGGGATGTGTGGTGCTTATGTTTCCCAGAGCCTCCCTTGTGTGTTGACGTGTGTGCATGCTGGTCTGAAGGTGTGCTTGGGATAGGCTGGGGTTCAGGGGATTGGGTCTGGGTGGAGGAAGTTGGAGGGGGGAGGCTAGACACAGGGACAATGGCTGCCATCAGTGCTGAGGCCAGAGTCTGAAAAGCTCGTTGAAGGGCCGTCTGACCAGAATGAATGCCCTCCAGGAATGCATTTGTTTGTTGGAACTGCCTTTCTACACCCTGGATGGCATTCAAAATGGTAGACTGCCCAACAGTGAGGGACCTGAGAAGGTCAATGGCCTCCTCACTGGGGGCAGCAGGGGTGACAAGGGCAGGGGCTGAGGTGCCTGGGGCGAAGGTGATGCCCACCCTCCTGGGTGAGCGGTCACGGGGCAAAGGCTGAAGGGCTGCTGGGAGGGGGGTGCTGGTATGGGGGTGGCAGCTGTGCCAGTAGATGCGGGGGGCACAGATGTTGCCGCAACCACAAGGGAGCTCCCATCAGAGGACGAGTCCGTGTCACTGGTGTCAGCTCCTGTCCCTGCCGTGGAGCTCCCCTCACCCTTCGTCCCACTGGTGAACTCCGAGTCCGTAGTGTCGCCCTCCATGGCCATGTGCCACTGCTCCTCCGCCTGATGATGCTAATGCACACAAGAACAGGGAGACCACAAAAAGGGGGGGACGACAGAAGAAAGACATGTTAAGTGCATGCATTACCACTACCGTTGTTGGATACGACAGACACAGAAGCCCCCTGCACTACGCCGCGCTCTTGGGCTCCAATGTTCAATCCCTGGGAAATGGCCTACTGGCTATGGACGACATCTGCACACATGGATGACACAGGGGCATGACTAGGTGCACTTGGCACTCTACAGAGGTGGGGTGGGGTGCCACATGGCCTGCCTTACAGAGGGACCTTGCCTACTAAACTCGCCCTGGCCTAGGGAAACCCACAGCCCACCTCCCCCACCCAGACCCCTTCACTGCACGCAAAATCAGCAGGATGAGAGTGTACTCACGCCCATTGTGGCTGCTGTAATGCCCTCAAGCGCCCATCCAACCCTGGGTACGCTACCGCCAGGATCCTGAACATCAGGGGGTTCATGGTGCGAAGGGCACCCCTCCCATGTTGGGAGGCCATCCCCAGCTGACCCTCCACCGTCTTCTTGCTCCAGCGGCGAATGTCCTCCCATCTTTTCCGGCAGTGGGTGCTCCTTCTGTGGTAGACCCCCAGGGTCTAGACGTCCTTGGCGATGGCACGCCACATATCTTTTTTCTGGTGGGCGCTGACCTACATGTATTGTACGGGGGAAGAGAAACTTATTACCAACTGCACCGTCACATTAATTGGCCCCCACCCCTACCCTTGCCATGTGGCACATGCACTCACCGTCGTTTCATGCACGCCGCAATCCGCCCCCTTCTTACATCCACCCCACTCCACACAGGCATAGCCCTTACAGCATGCTCCCAGTGTACTTACCTGTTTGTCTGGAGGACCATAGAGTAGCGTGTACTGGGGTAGGACCCCGTCCACGAGTTTCTACAACTTCTCCGATGTGAAGGTAGGGGCCCTTTCCCCAGACACTCGAGCCATTGTCTCTTCCAGACCAAAGTCACAGCAGCACTTGCAGTGTAGGTCCTCTCCTGTCGAAGATCAGGTATCGAGTGATTGAACAGATAGAAAATGGCGGTCACATCCGCGGCGGTGCGTACCGTCACCGCCGGCGTACATCGTCATTGGCTCCTGGGACCCATAGGGTCCAATGTTAACCAATGCTGCATTGCGCCACGGTCTTCGACCGCCGACCGCGACGGTGTACAACGCCATCGCAGTTACCTCACATCCCATTGTCCCATATTATAAGTCAGGCAGCCGCCATTTCAGGGGCCCACATGGCTTAATTTTTAACTGCGTCACACATACCTAGGCCTAGACTCAACACACATACAGGCCACGTTTCGGATTATGATTCATGTTCTGTGTAAGCTGTGGGTACGTACCTCTGAGTTGGTTGACTCTGTGCTCGCTGTTGTCCTTTATAGGCACCGTCCGCTGGGACATGTGAGGAGATGGAGGCATCCTCCGATGTACAGACCGCTGGTGGACCTGTCGACAATGGAGGAAAAACATGTGATCATCACAAACAGGCTTGACCGTGCCACAATCCAGGAACTGTGTACCCAGCTGGAGCATGATTTGATGTCAGCTATCCGTCATCCCAGAGGAATCCCCCCTCAATTGCAGGTGCTGTCAGTGCTCCTTTTCCTTGCAAATGGATCATTTCAAACAACAGTGGCCATAGCATCAGGGATGTCCCAGCCTATGTTTTCCAACATGTTGGCCGGAGTGTTGTCTGCCCTGCTGAAACACATGCGGAGCTACATCGTTTTCCCTCAGGTTGAGGATTTGCCTACAGTGAAAGGTGCTTTCTATGCCCTGGGACATATCCCCAACATCACAGCTGCCATTGATGGGACACATGTGGCTTTGGTCCCCCCCGCAGGAGTGAACAGGTGTACAGAAACCGGAAGAGTTATCATTCGATGAATGTACAGATGGTATGTTTGGCAGACCAGTACATCTCCCATGTTAGTGCCAAGTTTCCTGGCTCAGTGCATGACGCCTACATCCTGCGGAATAGCAGCTTCCCTTATGTGATGGGTCAACTCCAGAGGCACCGTGTGTGGCCATTAGGTGAGCACCTGGAAGCAAGACAGTGGGAATGGTTGTCTGGGTCTGGGGTTATCCCTGCAGGTTAGTGTGTGTCTAACAGTTGTCCCTCGCCATTTGCAGGTGACTCTGGTTACCCCAATCTGTCATGGCTACTGACCCCAGTGAGGAATCCCAAGACAAGGGCAGAGAAACGCTACAATGAGGCCCATGGGTGAACACAGCAGATAATCGAGCGGACTTTCGGCCTCCTGAAGGCCAGGTTCAGGTGCCTCCATATGATAGGTGGATCCCTATTCTACTCACTAAAGAAGGTGTGCCAGATCATCTTGGCCTGCTGTATGCTTCACAACTTAGCTTTTTTGCGATGAAAGGTGTCTTTTCTGCAGGAGGATGGTCCAGATGGCGGTGTTGTTGCAGCTGTGGAGCCTGTGGACAGTGAAGACGAGGAAGCAGAAGAAGAGGACATGGACAACAGGGACTCAGTGATCCTACAATATTTCCCGTGAGACACAGGTAAGAATACAAACCTGCCTACTACATGTACTTTAACACTACTACCTCTCTACTGTCTGTCGTTTTCACCCAGTGTATGGTCACTGAGTTGTCACTTTCCCTTACGATTTCACAGATGTGGGTCCCACTGTGTGACATCTGCTTTGATTCCTCATGGACTAGAGCTGTGTGACATAGGTATGTTGACATTATAATTGAAAGAGCTTTTTGCCTCAGTAATTGCTAATACAGTATTTTGAAATCACAGACTGACTCCAGATTGTTTTGTGCTTCAAGGGTGTTTAGTTAAGTGTTCAATATTGGAGGGGCTTGCAAAATGGTGAGGGGTGATGGTGGAGGAATGTCCATGGCAGAGTCCAGTCTATTAGTCTCACAGGTGCATTTCCCAAATGGGCATAGGAAGTGGAGCTGGGGCAGTTTAGGGATGGACAGGGTGACAAAGTGGGACAGAAGGATGACATTCAGGTGGGTCTCATTTCTTGGCGGGGGTCTTGGCATCGTTCTCTGTCTTTGTCCTGGATTGTCCTGGTCGTGGGCAGTTCATCGTCTATGCTAGTGTCAGGGGCCCCTTGTTGTGCCACAGTGTCCCTCCTGGTGTTGAGTACTTCCTTCAACACCCCTACGATGGTGCCCAGGGTGGAATTGATGGCTCTGAGTTCCTCCCTGAAGCCCAAATACTGTTCTTCCTGCAGGCACTGGGTGTCCTGAAACTTGGCCAGTACCGTTGCCATTGTCTCCTGGGAGTGGTGGTAGGCTCCCATGATGTTGGAGAGCGCCTCGTGGAGAGTGGGTTCCCTTGGCCTGTCCTCCCCCTGTTGCACAGCAGCCCTCCCAGTTCCCCTGTGTTCCTGGGCCTCTGTACCCTGGACTGTGTGCCCACTGCCACTGCCCCCAGGTCCCTGTTGTTGCTGGGGTGGTGGGTTAGCCTGGGTTTCCTGTAGTGGTGGACACACTGCTGATTGACGTGTCCTGGGGACAGAGGTATGGGCCCGCTGGGTGGGTGCTGTGCTGGTGTTTTCAGAGGGGGGAAGCTCTGTAGTGGCCTGTGACTGTGTGATGGGAACCGACTGTCCCGAGTTCCCCGATGGGCCGGGCTGGTCATCTAGATCCAGATGGACAGAGGTGCTGTCATCCCTGTGGGTCTCCTCTGTTGGTGGTGTGGACATGTGTGGACCCTCCAGTCCGGTGACGTTGGGTGGGGTCCTGCAGGGGTATGAAAGGATGTTTATTACATCTGTGTGTGCCATGGAGTGCAATGGGTGGGTGACCATGTACCCCAGTGCTTGCATTCCTGTGTGGGACCTTGTGTGATGATGGTTTAGGGGGGTGTATGGGTATGTGCAGTGGGCATGTTTGGTGATGGGTGTCCATGCTTTGGTGTTACATGCAGGGATTGGTGTTGGGATGTGTGGTTTGTGACGTTGGGACATTTGTGAGGAGTTGGATTGATGGGGGTGAGGGTGAAGGTGGGGGTATGTGATGGCACGCAGGTAGGGTGGGGGATGTAATAATTAAGATTTGACTTCCCAGAGTCAATTCCTCCATGTACTCATGCGAGGCCCTCAGGATGCAGAATCGCCAAGACCTGCTCCTCCCATGTTGTTAGTTGTGGGAGAGGACGTGGGGGTCCGCTGCCAGTCCCCTGAACCGCAAGGTGGTGTCTTGAGACCACGGAACGCACCTTCCCCAGTAGGTCATTCCACCTCTTCCTAATGTCATCCCGATTTCTTGGGTGCTGTCCCACTGCGTTGACCCTGTTCACTATTCTTCGCCATAGCTCCATCTTCCTTGCAATGGAGGTGTGCTGCACCTGTGATCCGAATAGCTGTGGCTCTACCCGGACGATTTCCTCCACCATGACCCTGATCTCATCCTCAGAGAACCTGGGGTGTTTTTGTCGTGCCATGGGGTGGTGTGGGTGATGTGTGGGGTGGTGTGTGTGGTGATAAGTGTGCTGATATGTAGTGGGGTGTTGTGTGAGGTGCGTGGAAGTTATGTGGGTGATGGTGTTGTGTGCCTGTGGATGCTAGTATTGTTGATGGTGGTGTCTCTCTGTATGCTTCTTTCTCAATTGTAGTCGTAGGGGTTTGTGGGTGATGTGGGTGTGTGTTTTATATTGTATTGGGTGTGTGGGAGTGGTGTGTGTATGTGTATCAGGGGTGTGTATTTTGAATTGCCTAATGTGGCTGTGTTTTGTAAAAGTGCGTGTATTTTGAGCGTGGCGGTGTGTACTGCCAATGGAATACCGCGGTTGGAAGACCGCCGCATGGATTTGTGTGTCATGATCGTGTGGGCGTATTTCTGTTGGTGTGACGGTGGAGGTTTAGTTTTTTCCAGTTCATCACTGACCTTTGGTGTGGCGGACTTGTGTGGGTGTCTGAATTTTGGCGGATTCGTGCTGTGGGTCATAATAGCTGTGGCAGATTTCCACGGGTGCAGTGGTGTGTTGGTGGTCTTCTGCACGGCGGTAAACGGCTTTTACCGCCAATGTTGTAATGACCACCTGTGTTGCCAACAATCACTACTCAATATAGACTCAGTAGATTTAATGGGAGTCCAACGTACTTTTCGTGCAGACCTGAAGATTATCATAATCAATGTATATGCTCGCACAGTACCACGGGGCCTAGAATCTCAGATATTAAGTCAATTGTCTGAATTTTTAGATTCTCTTCATCCATCAGCCATGGTAGTAATCGGAGGTGACTTTAATTGCACCTTTGAAAAATCCATATTGAGCAGTGGGTTAACCGAAGAAGAAGACGATCTGTGGGGAATCCCGCAATTAATGAAAACTAGTTTATGTACCCGATTCCGGGTGGCCACTCAGATGGCTGCACTTTGCTTAAAATATGGCCTCAGGGCATGTATTAGATACATGCCATCTGATTTGGACATGACACCGACATTTAATAGAGGTATTTCCTTGAGCACTATCGACTACTTTCTAGTGGACATTAGATTGTGGCCTATGTTAAATGCCATGAAGCTGGATGTCTGACCAGAGAGCGATCATAACCCCCTGCTCCTTACTCTAAGTGGAGATGAATTTAGGAGGTCCATTCATGACCAATTGTCTGAGGTTCCTATTCCCTTACAGACTATTAATTGTACTAGAATATGTTGGCCTAAGGTAATGTCTAACCCTTATCTACTTTCGGGGATTTACAAAGCTTTCATTGATGAGATATCCGATTATGCTAATCACAAGGTAAGTAGTATTCCTGTTCTTATTATACACGAGTCATTGCTAAATAGACTGCAGAGCATTATTTACAAAAAAGTCCAGCCTAGATCAAAAACCCCTAAGTTGACAGCAGGCAATTCATGGTACAATACGGACTGTGCTAAGGCCAAGCTGGCACTTAAGATCACAATCAAGGGTGGTTTCCTGTGTGAAGTTCGTTCCTCCAGAGGCATGTATAAAAAAGCAATAGCACAGGCAAAACAGTCATGGGAAGATGATGTTTGGGTGGATATGCTTACTGCAGCCGAAGGAAAAAACAATAGGCTCTTTTGGGAACTGGTATCTAAAAGATATAGGGGGAAAAGGAGTAACCTTAGGAATCATATTCAACCAGAGGTTTGGGTGACTCACTTCTCCCAACTTTATGCCGCCCCTCCTGATTCGTTAACCAGTAATGTGTGTGATTCTGTCCCTTCTCCTCAAGCTATTTCTAGCGATAGCTTCAAGCGATTTAGGCAGGACCCTCTATCATCTGCGGATATTATCAATTTTTCCATGGAGGAGACTACAAAAGCAATCCAATCTTTAAAATATGGCAAGGCTCCAGGACCTGACAAGATCCCAGGGGACTTATATAAATCAGAGTTGATGATATGGTCCTGGCATATAAATTGGCTTTCCAATAAAATTGCTGCAGGGGGTGCAATCCCGGGCACCTGGAAAGGTGTGGAAATGATTCCAATATATAAAAAGGGGAATGCCAATCTACCTGTAATTAAAGACCAATTAGTTTGATTGATAATATACAAAAGGTATTTGCCAAACAATTATTAAATAGACTGATGGAATCGGTATATGACAACCAGGTCCTCTCGCCTTTGCAGGTGGGTCTTTGCCCAAAAATTAGCACAATAGACCAGGTATTTAGATTGGTGCTCCTGCATTGGAAGTATGTAGCCCTTGATAAACAACCTTTATATGTTGTGTTCATGGATTTGCAAACAGCTTTTGATCTGGTCCCAAGGAAGAAGTTATGGGAAGTACTATTGAGGCAGAGAATTCCTTACGAAATAGTTTAACTTCTGAGGCGTCTCCATGCAAATACCTAAAGGTGAGGTGGGGAGAACAAGATGAACTGCCAGATAAAATTCCCATCTACAGGGGAGTACGCCAAGGATGTGTCTTGGCTCCACTGTTGTTCTCTCTTTTTATCAACGAGGTAGTTCCCAAATTGCTTGCTTGCCAGAATGATGCTCCAACACTGAATTCCCAAAAGATACCCATCCTACTTTTTGCTGATGACTCTCTCCTTATTACTAAGACCCCGATAGGACTCCAAACGCTAGTCGACCACTTTAAATCCTTTTGTATGAATTATGGATTAGAACTGAATGTTGACAAAACTAGGCTAATGGTCTTTGGTTTGGGACACCAGGGCAGAAGCACAATTAGCTTAGATGGATCTGCATTGACCAGGGTTAATTCTATTGACTACCTAGGAGTAAGGATCTCTAGAAATATGCTTTGGGAGGATCAGACCGGGAAGGGTGTGGGGCTCCTTCAAAACTGAGCAGCTGCTATCCTGCGCTTTAATAAAAGCTCTGTGTCCAAAGCTGTTTCCACTGCTATCAAAATCTACTTCGCTAAAGCACAGGGGGCAGCTGCTTACGGTGTGGAAATATGGGGATTTTCAGACTGCAGCAAAATATCGGTTGGCGAAAATAATTTTGTCAGAGCCCTAGTTGCTTGCCCAAAGAGCACCCGTTAAAACCCTTGTTTTTAGATTTGGGTTTTAAACGTATAATGAATTTGATTATTCTAAAACCGCTTCTATATTGGGTGAGAATTTGGACGGTACCAGCACTTGTTGTATATAGAGATTCCTTCCGTGACCTTCTGAAGAGACCAAATGTGACTTCCACTCCATGGGTCAAACACGTATCCAAATGGCATCACATTTTGGGATTGAAAAGCTTTTGGGAAAACCCCCAGGGCCTTGAGAAGTCACACAGTTCCATTGTGAAAACATCCTACTGGTCCTACGTAAGGAATGAGCTAACCCGTAGTAATCTAGATGGCCGTTTGACTGCCTCATTCTTGGACTTTAAATCGATCCCTCACTTTGTACCTTATTTGGACCTTATTTCTGACTTGCGGGGAAGGGATTGTATGCTCATTTCCGATTTGGGAGTCTCCCTTTGTTATCCCTGACCAGTAAATGGGGGTCTGTTCCCTTGTCTGATTTGTGCGCGCTTGTTCTGGTTGTCCAGAAACCGAGGAGCACTTTTTGTTTTTTTGTCCAGTCTATTCTGCTCCTCGATCCAAATGGATTTGCACCATTTGCCGTGCTCTAGGGGTGACCCAATATAGGGTGGCAAGGAGAATTGTAAGGAGTAATACTTCAAAACCCTTGTTTGTTGCGGTTAGCAAGTTCCTTGTGGCCACATGGCATACAAGAAAGAGTTTTCTTAAATAGTAGCTTTATGAATTTCTTTCTTTTGTATAGTATTTTAACTTTCTATTAATATATTGTATTTTATACTTGCATTAGCAAATCCTTGGAACCACACGGCACACAAGAAGAGTTTTTTAAATGGTAGTTTTTCATGAATTAGTATCATGTATATAGTACTCTAATGTCTTTTTTTATATATGCTTATAATCTTGTTTTTAAATTATTCCTTTTTATTATCTTATTATATTTGGATTGTATTTATGCTTTGATGGTCTAGTAACCGAATAAAGCTGTGTGAAGTTGTGCATTTGATGTTTGTTGAAGTTCTGGTCCACCTAGAAACGGAAAAAGAGAGAGTGTGCCTACAACCTGTTCCTATACTAAACATTCTTAGTACAGCAAGGAGAGGCAAAACGACAGCACAGTTGCCTTGAACTAACTGTACAAAGTGTTACTGTGTTTCTTGTGCCAGCATACGCGCCGCAGTGAGGGCATTAGCTCAAGGTAAGCTGCAAACCATGAACCTGCAATCTGTCCCTAGGCTAAGCATGTGTAGTGGAGGCTTGTTGAAGTCCCTAGTTCACCTAGAAGGGGAAGAAGAGAGAGCGTGTGCTTACAACCTGTCCCTGTCCTAAACATTCTTGGTACAGCCAGGAGAAATGAAACGAGAGTGAGGTTGACTTGAGCCAAATGTACAAAGTGGTGTTGTGTGTCTACTGCCAGCAAAAGCACCTCTGTGAGGGCATTAGCTCAAAGTAAGCTGCAAACCATGAATTTATAAACTGTCCCTAGGCTGAAGACGTATAGTTGATGGTTGTTGGAGTTCCTGGTCCAGCTAGAGGGAAAAAAGAGAAAGAGTGTGCCTACTATTCGTTCTTATACTAGATATTATTGAACAGAATGATGAAGCAGAAAAGAAAATAGTTTGCCTTGTACCAACTATACAAACTGGTGCAACATGTCTCATGTCAGCACTAAGCACCTCAGTGAGGTCACTGGAGGAAGGCAGACTGCATAGAAAGAATAAATAAACTGACTCCAACCTAATTCTGTGTCCTTGATGGTCGAAAAGGCTCTTTATCCACCTACAAAACAAATATGCCTATAATCTGATCCTATGCTAATCACATTGAAAGAGTAGGAAATGCATCTGGATTCATAGAAAGTATATCACAATGCTTTTTGTGGGATTCTCAGGCGGTTCACAGGTTTGTTGTTCCTTCTAGTCAGCCACTTACCTGAGTGACGTCTCTTTGGTGATGGCCAACAGTCTTTCCTGCAGGGCAACGTGTTTGTTCATGTTCTTCTTCACTTCACCTCCAGTACAGTCACATTTTTGATTTCAACCATGTAAAGATTAAAAACATTTTAACATTAAGTGCTGGCAGGGTAGTTAACAGCTACCATTGTCTTCACAACAATAGATGCTCAGTTTTACATTCATTACTGCAGCTGCAGACAGCTGTGCAACTAATAATTTAATTTCTAACGTTACCTCCTTACCCCTGTGTCTAGCCTCTACCACTACTATTTATGTGTCTCCACACTCTAGCCACAGAAATCCAAACAATAAACTAGCATTGTCTGGAAAGGCTGTATACATCCTTACCAGTCATGTTGCTGCAATTGTTGTCTACATGGCAGCTCTTGGTGTCATGCTGTGGGGTGAGGCGCGCTGTGCACCGCGGCAGGATGTGTCGCTTCCCGCAATTTATTATTTTTATCGAGGCCCCAAATTGGGCATGGGGCCTCGCTACAGTAATGGTGTGATGCACCGCGCTAGTTTCTCACCTCTCCCCACTCTCCATTCTCCCCCACTTACCTTCTGCTTCTTTTTCTTTCTTCTTTTCTGTCTTCCTAGTTTCTTCCTGACTTTATGTCTTTCTTTCATGTCCATGATTCTTTTCTCTTTCCCAGCATGCCTTCCTTCTCCCTGCATGCCTTTGGAACCTTACTTAACATGGTGACTTTTACTATGGAATTATATGTTATGTTCCCAATCCAATATGGTGTCTTTTACTGCCTGCTGGTCACTTCCTGTTCTTTGGGTATATAAGGTGTGTGATTCCTGTTCTCTTTGCGCTGCAACACTTCCTTTGGGTGGTGATCTTCACTCCTGTTTTCCTGCATCAGATATGTGACTTCTAAGCCTGTTCCAGCTTTTTTCTTTGTCATTTTTACCTTTTGTTCAGATTTACCTTTTACTTTTTGTTTTTGTTCCAGGAGTTGCTATTTGAGTTTTTTTTTCCCTTTTTGTGTTTTTTCCCTCGGGACTCCTTCTGGAGGGCACAGACTGCCTTTGCCGTTCCCTCCGTCAGCAGCACCGTGGCTACCAGAAAGGGTTGCCCCTGCTTGGGTCAAAGCAGAACCTATAAGAACAAGGACCTCACCACATTTCCAGTGGGCCAAAGGCACAGTCAATGAGTAGGTTGTGACAGATTGCAGCGCCAAACGAACCAGACTTCAGTCAATCAATCAATCAATCAGTGTATTTGTAGAGCGCACTACCACCCGTGAGGGTCTTAAGGAGCTGAGGGGGTGGGGTGGGTGCTGGAACTGCTCAAATAGCCAAGTTTTGAGCTGTTTCCTGAAAGGCAACAGGTCTTCGGTCTGTCGTAGGGGCAAGGGAACGGTGTTCCAGGTCTTGGCGGTGAGGTGGGAGAAGGATCTGCCTCCAGTAGTCACTCTTCGGATGCGGGGGATGGTGGCGAGGGCGAGGTCGGCTGAGCAGAGTTGGCGGGATGGGGTGTAGAAGGTGAGTCATCTGTTGAGGTAGGCTAGACCGGTGTTATGGAGCGCCTTGTGTGCGTGTGTGAGGAGCTTGAAGGTTATCTTTTTGTTGACAGGGAGCCAGTGTAGGTCTCTCAGAAGGGGAGTGATGTGGCTGTGGCAGTAGGCATCTAGGATCAGGTATGCGGAGGTGTTTTGTATGTGTTGCAGTCGTTTGAGGAGTTTGGCCGGGGCTCCTGTGTAGAGGGCGTTTCCGTAGTCAAGTTTATTGCTGGCGAGGGCTTGGGTGACTGTTCTTCTTGTATCTGTGGGGATCCATCAGTAGATCTTGCGGAGCATGCAGAGGGTGTTTAATCAGGATGAGGAGATGGTGCTGACTTGATTGGTCATGGAGAGTGTTGAGTCGAGGATGATGCCCAGGTTGGGTGCATGGTTGGTGGGTGTTGGGGCTGCTCCCAGAGTGGTCGGCTATCAGGAGTCATCTCAGGGTGAGCTTTTGGCGCCGAGGATGAGGACCTCTGTCTTGTCTGATTTCAACTTCAGTTTGCTGTTCCTCATCCATTCGGCGACAGCCTTCATACCTTCGTGGAGGTTGGATTTGGCAGTGAGGGGGTCTTTGGTGAGGGAGAGGATCAGTTGGGTTCCGTCGGCGTAGGAGATGATGTTGAGGTTGTGTACCCGGGCGACATGGGCGAGCGGGGCCATGTAGACGTTGAAAAGTGTAGGGCTGAGGGAGGAACTTCGTCAGGCAGAATGGAAGATTCTGCAATGGCTGCTGCAGACCCTAACCAGTCCCTACTCATAACTATTCAGCAACAAGCCCAGGAACTGCAACAATTTAGAAATGAAAATGTGTCTCTACGACAAGCCTTGGCATCCCGAAGTATGGATGTTCCTACTGTCGCTACTACTACACCTCGGTTTTCAGGAGACCCAAACAAGCTGCGAGAGTTCCTTGATGCTCTGACTGTCTACTTTGCCTTTAGACCCACACAATTTTCACAAGATAAAACGAAAGTGGGTTATCTCATTAGTGTTTTGTCAGGTCCTGCCTTGGCCTGGGCGACTTCGATAGTAGCCTCCAACAACCCGGTGTTGTCTGATTATTCAGCATTTGTGAGCAGTTTCAAACAAATGTTTGAACGCCCATTGGATGCATCAGCAGAAGAAGTGCTCTTTGATATTCAACAAGGCACTCAAGATGTTCACCAATACATCACACACTTCAGACAATTGGTTGCCGAGACAACATGGGTAGAGCGTACTCTGGTAACTCATTTTCGCAGAGGTTTGCAAGAAGACATTAAAGACAAATTAGTACACAAGTAGAAGATCTTCAAGGTTTGATGGATTTAGCTCTCTCTATAGAATACCGTCTCCAAGAAATCGTCTAGAAAAAGAAAGAATCGTGGACCTTCCCAGTAATGCAACTCACGTGTCTTTGTACATCGTCCTGAAGAACCTCGACCTCTATCTAGAGAGACAGAAAGAGAACCTATGCAGGTAGATACTGCTCGTGGTCCACTCTCAACTAACGAACGTGAAGACACACGGAGAAGAGGATTGTGCCTATATTGGGGTGCAGCTGGTCATTTGTTCTGCACTTGTCCAGTTCGTCCTATGAAGACCTCGGGAAACACCACTTCCCGTCCTCTGTGAGAAGGGAGGGGACAGGATCTTCTGCAATACCTTCCATCAGTTCTTCCAAGGAAGATGCCACTATTCTATTTATGTTACCTGTTATCCTGCAATTACCTGATGGTCATGAAGAAAGGACCCTGGCATTATTAGATTGTGGAGCTAGTGGCATTTATATGGATATGACCTGGGCTAAAAAACTACAAATTCCAATACTGCCTAAAGACGATCCAGAACAAGTGCATACTGTAGAAGGATCCTTATTATCCTTCGGTCCTGTTATTAATACCACTTCAATTCTAGGTCTACACTTTGGGAAAAATCAGGAACATGTCTCTTTTGATTTAATTGCCTTCTCCAATCATTCTATAATCCTAGGAATCCCATGGTTCATAAGACAAAATGCGTATATTAACTGGGAAACCAGAACCATTTTTTTGTCTTCTAAGTTCTGTCACGATCATTGCTATGCTTCTGACACTTATTGGTCTCCCAGAAAAATAATAATCTCAGAACCAAATGTAGGACCTTCCATACATTCTGTCAAGGAGGTACCAAGTCAATATCTGGAATTTATAGATGTATTTCAAAAACCATCAAAGCCTATACTACCTCCACACAGAGACTATGATTGTACCATTCCCCAGGAACCTGGAGCAATTGTTCCTTTTAGAAGAATGCATTATCTCACTGAACCAGAAAGAAAGATTCTCTAGGACTATCTTCAAGATAATCTACAGAGTGGTCTTATTACACCATCTTCTTCTCCTGTGGGGGCTCCCCTCTTCTTCGTACCTAAAAAGATGAAAGATCTTCGTCCCTGTATAGACTTCTGTGGATTAAATAAAATCACCATAAAAGATCGATATCCACTACCCCTCTCCAAAGATATTTTGGAGGCTGTCAGAGGGGCACAAATGTTCACGAAATTAGATCTTCGTGGAGCCTATCATCTCTTGCGTATTATGGATGGAGATGAGTGGAAAACTGCCTTTCGGACCCCTTTTGGACACTATGAATATAAGGTAATGTCTTTGGGCTTAACAAACGCCCCCTCTGTATTTCAAAGATTTATGGATTCAAAATTCTACGACTTATTAAACCACACTGTAGTGATTTATTTAGAGAATATCCTCATTTATTCCAGATGCCCTGAACTTCATCCTACACACGTTAAGCAAGTCTTAAATAGACTCAGGCAACATCAACTTTTCTCTAAACCAGAGAAATACGAATTTGATAAGACTGAGGGGAAATATTAGGCATTGATATCAGTCCAATTGGTATCTCTATGGATCTGGCAAAAGTTCAAGCCATTCTAGATTGGCCATCTCCTTCGTCAATTAAGGAAACTCAATGTTTCTTAGGGCTTGCCAACTGCTACCGTCAATTCATCTTGGACTTTGTGAAACAAACCAGTCAAATTACACAAACTCTCAAAAAAGAGAGTTTGCAACAGTTTCATCTGGACAGACATGGCTGAGACTGCTTCTCAAAACCTAAAACAGGCCTTCACTCAAGCACCCATATTGAGACATCAGGACACCAATAAACAATTCATAGTTGTTGCTGATGCTTCCGAAAGAGCTATCGGGCAGTATTAGTACAACAACAAGACGACGATGGATTAGAACATCCGATCTTTTATCTATCCTATGTGCTCTCTGATTCTGAACAGAATTATTCAGTACTGGAAGGAGAACTGTTGGCTCTAAAAACTGCCTGTCAAGAGTGGAGATAATTCCTTGTGGGTTCAAGGGAACCTTTTGAAGTAAGAACGGATCATCGTTATTTGCAATGCTTATGCAATTTTCAGTGTCGATCGAAACAGTCGACAAGCTCGTTGGGCCTTTTTCTTTAGTCAATATGATTTTTATATTACCTATATTCCAGGAACTCAAAACATTTTGGCTGATGCCCTATCTCGCCGTTATCCTGACAGTTCTAATACCCCTTCACAATATTTACTTGAACCAGACAAGATAATTAGTGTAGTCCAGCCATTCCTAGATGAAGTACAATCTGAATACTCAAACGTTTCAGAACAAGAACTAAAGGATCTGCATCCCAAGATACACAAACATAACGAATACTACTATTACAAGAACACCTTATTTCTACCTTCTTAAAAAGTGCAAGAAAAGGCTCTTCAGATGTGTCATGATTCCCCAGTAGCCGGTCATCGGGGTTTTAAAGCCACAAAGGAATTACTTCTCCGCTCTTTTTGGTGGCCTACGTTGAAACAAGATGCCTAAAGATACGTGGAATCTTGTTCCATTTGTGCCCAAGTGAAAGTACCCTGTACTAGGCCCGCAGGACTACTTCAACCATTACCAGTTCCACCAGCCCCTTGGCATACAATATCAACTGACTTTTTGTGCTCATTACCTCCATCAGCGGGAAACCAAGTTATAATGGTGACAATAGATTCATTTACTAAGATGGCTCATTTTACCGCTTTGAAGAAATTACCCATCTCACAAGAATTGAGTCAGATCTTTATTCAACACATTTTTCGCCTCCATGGTCTCCCACAAAGTATTATGTCAGACAGGGAACCTCAATACATATCATGGTTCTGGAAACACTTTTGTAAGATCTTGAATATCAATGTAGCGTTATCATCTGGATTTCATCCCCAAACCAATGGGCAGACCGAACGTCTCAACCAGGGACTTGAGCAATATCTTTGTTGTTTTTGTAACTCCACTCAAAGTAACTGTAGTACTTATCTTCCAATTGCAGAGTTTCTTACAATAATACCGTCCATAGTGCCTTCAAACTCACTCATGTTTTCTGTTCAAATTGTTCCTTCCCCCATCTTTTCTTACTACTCTACACTTCCTGCTATCACCTCTCTTTCCAAAAGACTACATAGAACTAAAAGATACATGAAAAGACTGGCTGATAAAAAAACAAAGTGAGGCTCCAGCTTATCACGTCCAAGATAAAGTCTGGCTTTCTTCAAGATTTTTGCCCCTACGTCTTTCCCAAAATAAGTTTAAGCCCTGTTACTAGGGACCCTTTTGTATTCTTCAGAAAATAAATCCTGTAACTTTCCGTCTCCGTTTACCTCAAACCTGGAAAATCCATCCAGTCTTTCATGTCTCTCAGTTGAAACCCTATACACCTGATCCTTTTTCCCAACATTATACATGTCCTCCTCCTTTGTTGGTGGATAATGAACCTGAATATGAAGTACAGGAAATATGTGACTCTCGTATATTCCAGAACCATCTCCAGAATCTTATTCATTGGAAAGGCTATCCTCTTAGTGAATGTTCTTGGGAAGATGCCTCTTCTGTTCATGCCCCTCTTCTGATTCGTCAATTTTTTTGGCTGTTTCCGCACAAACCCGGGGCTCCGGGGGGGGGTACCTACTGTAGCGCCGCGAGCCGAACATTAGGTTCGGGACGCGGCCATGGAGTGCAGCGGCAGGACGTGCCACGCGCCTGCAATATTTTATTTTTATGGAGGCCCCAAATTGGGCATGGGGCCTTGCTACAGTAATGGCACGACATGCCCTCGCTAGTTTCTTGGCTCTCCACACTCTCCATTTTCCCCCACTTACCTTCTGCTTCTTTTTCTTTCTTCTTTTCTGCCTTCCTCGTTTCTTCCTGACTTTATGCCTTTCTTTCATGTCCATGATTCTTTTCTCTTTCCCAGCATGCCTTCCTTCTCCCTTCATAACTTTACTTAATATGGTGACTTTTACTATGGAATTCTATGTTATGTTTCCAATCCAATATGGTGTCTTTAACTTCCTGCCGGTCACTTCCTGTTCTCTGGGTATATAATGTGTGTGATTCCTGTTCTCTTTGCGCTGCAACACTTCCTTTGGGTGGTGATCTTCACTCCTGATTTCTAAGCCTGTTCCAGCTTTTTTCTTTGTCATTTTTGCCTTTTGTTCAGATTTACTTTTTACTTTTTGTTTTTGTTCCAGGAGTTCCTATTTGAGGTATTTTCCCTTTTTATGTTTTTTCCCTCAGGGACTCCTTCTGGAGGGCACGGACTGCCTTTGGCGTTCCCTCCGTCAGCAGCACCATGGCTACCAGAAAGGGTCGCCCCTACTTGGGTAAAGGCAGAACCTATAAGAACAAGGACCTCACCACATTTCCAGTGGGCCACAGACACATACAACAAGTAGGTTGTGACACTTGGTGTGGTTTCACTATCCTTTTTGCTTCTGACCTTCTGTTTTCGTACCCTGTGCTGTAATGTGTTTTGGCTGATTTTGATATTCTGGGAACTTTCCCACTGCTAACCAGTGCTAAAGTGCAAGTGCTCTCTGTCTAAATTGTATTGGTGATTGGTTGTCCATGATTGGGGTATTTGATTCACTAATAACTTCCTAGTAAAGTGCAGTAGAGGTACCCAGGGCATGTAAATCGAATGCTACTAGTGGGCCTGCCTCACTGAATGTGCCACCCACATGAGTAGCCCTGTAAACAAGACTCAGACATGCCATGTAGTGTCTGTGTGTGCAGTCTTGCACTGCCATTTCAACTCTGCAAGTGTACTCACTTGCCAGGCCCAAACCTTCCCTTTTACTACATGTAAGTTAACCCTAAGGTAGGTCTTAGATAGCCTCATGGCCGAGGTGCAGTGTATGTAAAAGGTGGGACATGTCCTGATAGTGAAATACCGGCAAATTCATTTTTCACTATTGAAAGACCTATCCCTCTCATAGGTTAACATGGGGACTGCCTTTAAAAATCTTTCAAGGGCAGTTCCCCATTGGGAGCAGATTGAGATTTGGAGTTTGGGGTCTCTGAACTCACAATTAAAAAAACACATATTTTGGTAAAGTTGTTTTTTGGATTGTCTGTTTGAAAATGCCACTTTTAGAAAGTGGGATATTTTCTTGCTTAAACCATTCTGTGACTCTGCCTGCCTGTGTATTCCCCTGCTGGATCAGACTGACAGTTGGGCTGCTTGTGAATCCCCTATAGACAGTGACGCAAAGAGAGCTAGGGTGTAGCCTGCATCCTGACAGGCCATCTGAGGTACAGTGGACCCGTCTGAGTTTCTAGTAACAATAAAGGGTAGTACGAATCACAATACATGGATGAAAGGGAGAGGGGAAAACAGAAAATGATAGTGATGAATTTTACAACTGTTGCACAATCTTTATAGTTACGTGTGTAGATTAACCTAGCTCTGGGTTTGTGTCTGATGTGACAAACACTTGAAGCCATTGATGCACTGATTCCACTGAAACTGAAAAGGACCTGTGCAGCAGACCAGGAAGACAGTTACACAGAAGAGAGAGGAGTGTGAAAGATGTAATCACTCTCCCTTCAAATCAGTCCAAAGTATAGAAACTATGTTTCATCCCTATGCAAAACACATGAAAGGCCCACCACATGTAACCCCAGGAGAACCAAGCACTGGTGCTCTTCAGGAGCATAGCTTCTGGATACCGGGCTGCATGATCCATCACAACCAAGGCATCCTTGTCATTGCCCACACCATGCAGGAAACACATACTACTGCAGTGACATTAACAGTGCCTTGGTCTTATCTTCTGATTTCCCACTCAATTGGCAAGTAGGACAGGGTTAATAGAATCTCTATCTGCCTCATTACATTCCTGGCAACTAGAACAAAGAAGTCAACATATTCTGGCTTTTTTCCCTAATTGACCTGCTAAAAGGCCCTTTTAGGGCTAGTGACCCATTTCTAGGATATTGAGGAAAATACAAACCATAAGATCCACCAAGCTGCATCACACCTCCCAGACTGGTGCTGGGAGTTTCTAATCTTACCTGTGACAATGTGCTGGTAGCATAAAGGATATCTGTGCATGTATAGTTTAGGCTAAGAGCAGGGTCTATATCCTGTTTTCCTCAACGTGCGCAAAGCAAACCATGTGGAGCAGTGGAGCCCACCAACACCCCAGCAACTGGACATGTTGCCTGCAGTAACTAACAAAGGAAAACATAATGGCACTGTGCAACCTGGGAACCCAGAAGGGGAGAAAGAGTTCAAAACAGCAGGTGATTGGTAACTGTCACTACTGACCCTTAACTTCATGTGTTTCACACCTCCACAAGGTAGAATCACATAGTCTAAACATTGGCTGTGGCACCAGACATTTTGTAAAAGATAGCCCAATGGGAACAACCAAGGCATTTGCTTAGTAAATGTGAGAAGCCTAAGTACAATTAGCCTCATTTGCTTCTCTCTGCAATAGAATGTACTATTTTGAGATATTTGTGAAATTAGTAAAATGTTTTTTCTTTTCTAAAGAATAAACTTTAACTGGAAAATGATCTATTGTCTTGTACTGTTGTTTTGTTGAGTTCTGGTTACCTAACACCATATCACCTCTCACTGTAAGCTTTAGACTGCTTGATTTAGTGTTCCCTAGGGTCAAGTGTTCCAGGAATGTCTAAGTGCTCACTTTTGGATCCAATAAGATTAAAGCACAAAGCACCAATTGTAAATGGCTCTAATTGATAAAATCTTAGTCCTAGTCCAGTAATCCTTGAATTCATTTGAACTTCTGGAAACATTCTCTGGTACACCATCTTACTTCCACAAAGTATCATACAAACACATTCATGAAATCCAGATCACACACCATCACATGAACACAGACGACAAAACACCATACTCCCACACAGATGATCATACACAACCTAACCACACATACCAGACATCCAGGAACACTAGGTATGCATACACAACTGATACACTCAAACACCATCAGGCACATGATATTAGACATTGGTGGACGGATGGATGGATGGATGGAAATACTGAAACATTTCAAATGGAAACAATCTGATCTGGTATGCTACAAAATAGCAGAAGTCAGAAGGGGAAAATGCTCCATAAGGAATATACAACAGCATTGGCAGGAGAGGGATGTGATAAAAATGTAAAGTGCATCAGAACCTCCTGCTACCAAATCAGGCTCTAAATACAAAGCCAAAACTTAAGTAATTATAAAATGAAAACAAAAACACTGGCAGCGCTTGTGTGCTAAGTTAACCAGAGGCTAAATAAGGCTGACCCCTACCCCATGCTATCTGCTGTAGGGGGTGGCCCAAAAATGTGAATGATGCAACAACAGATCAATGGATGAAGACAGGTGGCTGAAAGTCCATATATGTAAGCATATTATGCATATTTGTAGTAAAATCATAAGGTCTTGGCTAACGCCAGACCTAAAGAAACACAACATTGAAGAGAAATATTTGGAGCCAGAGA
Organism: Pleurodeles waltl; assembly: GCF_031143425.1. NCBI lineage: Eukaryota > Metazoa > Chordata > Amphibia > Caudata > Salamandridae > Pleurodeles > Pleurodeles waltl. Next base: position 876,322,135 of record NC_090438.1, read on the forward strand.
GTAGGCAAGGAAAAGAGAAAAAAAAAACTACACTTCAGTACTGCTTGGAAATACAAGGCTTCTGTGCATAGCGTTCGTTTTCTCAAATCACTGCCTGATCACAGACCAGTACCATATATGACCTGTAAACAAATGTTCTGAGCACAAGATCAGAGTTAAGCACACATACAAAGCACATGAGCATTGGGTCACGGACCAGAAGTCATCAACCAAAGTACAATTAAATGCATAATTTAGGACTGATAAAAATGGAAAAGACAATAACCTCACACCTGAACAAAGAGGTGACACTTCCCGATGTGTCAGGTAAATATTTAGCAAATTATATTTTCACAAGTGAACTGTAAATTTTGCAAGTAGTCTGCCAACCCAACACTGCAAGCGCAGACACCAGAGTGAGAGTCAGAAAATTCCACTAATGCATACTTGCATCTAGGGGAAAGGAGAATCCTGAGCTTTTTCCTCAGCAAAAACACTCCACAAAGAGGTAAACATTTAAAAAATGCAGCAGAAACTTCACTGTGGAGGTATGTTTAATATTTAAATATATATGTAAAACATTTAATAATATGGGCATTTCATATTTGAAATTGCACCTTGTGCTGTAATTTTGGAGAATAAGGGCTTCATTGGTCTCCAGTTTAGGGGAAAATAAAACAGCTAAATAGATAAAGCAAGTTTTGCCAGACGTTTTTGTACCAAACAACTCCAAACATCTACAATTTCACTGCCTAAAGTGAGCAGAAAGTCCAGTGGTAGCAATGAAAGTAGATGGTGAAAGAAGATGAGAGAGCACAAAATCGGCAGTCTAATGGTCTAATGGCCCGACTGAACAAACGTTGACAGAAATTTCAGAAATACACTCAATGTAATTATTTCAAAATTAAGACACAACTCGCTTACTTGTCATGGTGAATGGGCAGCTGAACCTGCTCAGGTCTTGATATTCCTCTCCCTTGAGATTCTGTTACTTGAAGGGGCTCTATCAGAGGTCATGATGCGGTCGGGCCTGGCTAGGGACACGTGGAGCAGTCAGAGCAGCCTCTGTGTCCTCTGCTGCTTGTGAAGGACAAATGAGACATACAAAAGTCTGGGAGAAAGTTCAATGTTCCTGAGCTATCTGGTGATCTGTGCACGCTCACCATCACTATATAAAAGCAATCGGGAAAAACGTCACCTGTGCACTCTAACGAGTGCAATTTACTTTGATTTTTAATTAGCATTGCAAATGTACGAAGTATAATCCGTAAAGCACCAGGCATTTGCATTCCTGCTGTCTCATCACTGCTTTCTACCGGTACACCAGCAGTGAAAACTGTGACTGGCCGTTTGTTCCATCTCCAGTTATTGGCCCTGTTTACAATAATGATAATTTCCAAGGCATGAAAATGGTTGTGTTTGCAACCGTTCATAGCTGAGAATGTGGCACAGAAATCAGAGTTGAAGACAGTGATTTCACACTCTTCTTAGCTTGAAGAAATACCTATGGAACGTTCATTGCTGTTTACAACTCCAGGTGCCTTCAGTCCTGCCGACAGAGAGAAATACTGCCACTGCTCCGACCCTTGGCTACCAACATTGTTCATCCTTCTGCAGATATCAGTGGACGGAGTTAGGGGTCGATAACCCTGCACTGTTAAGATGTGTGCCGATCAATGTAGCCATAAAAATACTTTTGAAAAGGGGCTTTTCTCACAAATGAATTGTTCTCCCCATGGCTTTCATGTGTTGCACTTCACCACTGCTCGGTACCTCTAATGCACCTTCACTGCTTAATCCAGCACCTCAAGGCAAGCCATGCTGTTGTCTCCGCCCACCTTCTCCACCCCTGCCTGTCATCAGGATTTCCTCCTTTTGTATCTGCCGGCTTTCCATGACGCTTACAGGTCCACCTGACAAATCTGGATGAGCGTCTCAAGTGAAACACGCTTGATGAAATAAAAAAAGCAGATGATATTTCTTTTTCACTGTGGCCCAAAAAAAAAATCATTTAGGGATAGGATTTCTGGTAGGGGACAGAGGATGGTTTTAGAGTTTGTGGAGGGTGTTGCCGGTAATCAATGAGTTACACAGTGAAAATACATCTCCTCCTGCTAGAGGGCAGAGCTATGGGATGATGAGGTCGGCCTGAGCACTTTCATTTTCAGCAGTGGGCCAATCCAATCGGCCCGTGGCACTTCTATGGTTAAGCACATGAGGAAACGTCTTCTGTGAATACTGGTTCAATTCCATTCCAGTCATCCACGTCAATATATGGTGGGGCTGCAGAAGTCAGTCACCAAATATATAAATGTTCCTCTATCTCCATTTTTTGTGAAGCAGTTCAACGATAATGCGAACGTTCTGGTGTGGCTTATTCAGTCAGTGAAGTAGAGTTCATCCTCAAACTCTGGAGTTTCACCCAGAAGTTGGTCAGGTAATGCACTTGAGTATGACCAAATGACCCCTGTCCTATTCGAGAAACAGTGCAATCGTGTGGTATGCAGTGTTGCTTCATTTTAATCATGTTCAATCTCTCCACATTTTAAGGCAAGAGACTAGACCTGACTGTGACAACTGTGCCAGCTACACTGAACACATGCTCAGAAGACACACTTTGATACCAGACAGGCCAGAGACTTTATTCTCAGTCTGATGAACTCTGACCATTTGCGCATCTTCCCATACCAATATACCAATGAGCTTTCATCCGAGTAGACTTATTTTGTGCCATCCAGAAAGTCTTAGACCATCCTTTGAATGATCATTGGTGCTTCCACTTGCTTGACCTCTGGTGCCTGACTAAAGAACTGCCACAGGAAACCAAGCCATTGCAGAGGTTGGGTTTTCTGTTGCTAGTGTTGTTGCTGGTGTTACTGGTATTGGTTTATGTGAGACAACAGCACTTACCTCAGTGTTGGATGAAGGCTGCATTCCAGAACTACTGGCCATGCATTTACCTTCCAGACATTCTTATACCAGGCCACTCACTTGGTCAACAATCCAAGTCTTGTATTATGAAACCTTCCCTTCTGAAAAGTAATGAAAGTAGCCAATATTTGTTTGCTCCATGCATCAAGTATTGTGGCACAAATGTACTCCTTCGAGGACAAGATCAGCCAAGTGAATGATTAACGTCTGAACCAACTCATATCCTTCTTCACTCACATCTACAAAATCTTTGCAACACCTTTTTTTTACTGGTCCTGTACGAGATGCAGTAATGGGATCACTTGGCTCATCATACTGTCCTCCTTGCTGACTTCACATGTGAAAACCTCAAAAGGAAGTAGAATTTGTATCAGGCACTTGACTAACCCCCATTTGTCCCTCTCCACAGTCATGCTTTCCCAGTTACATCCCTGGCCACAAATTATATTCTGAAACTTCTGTATTGAAGCCACTCAAACACTTTTCAGTTGCAGCTGAATTTGATTTCTCAAAGGAGAACATCCCTACTGTTGTATTCCACTAAATGCTTTCAAGATTTTCTTCAGTTCTGAGAACTGAAGATGCTGTTGCCTAACCCTCACAAAACAGATCTAATGTGCAATGGTACACATGTAATCAGTTGCTAGACAACTGGTCCACATATCTGTAATTAGGTGGATAGTGTGGCTCATTTCTGATGCATAGTTTAGCCAAACAAATGGAGCATATCATGACTTAGTCCTGGAACAGCAACACTGACAAAATGGGTCCGGCTGGGAACGTTCAATTCTGGGAGATGATCATCACACATTTTTAAAATATCTCCTTACAGAAAAGAAAAAGGGAGGATGCCCAGCACTAACATACTAGCCAACTTCCCATTGAACAAACATGCATTGGGTAGTTGCGTTCCTAGGGCCACACCAGCCAAAATATGTCCATAATAGTAGCCTAGAATTATTTCTTTTGTGGTACCACTGACACAGACATCTTCCAGAGAGAACCAGGAGTTGGGAGGGTCAATGTGTCTGCATCTGAGTCTTGTGCCATTTGGCGGTTGCTGATGCGGGTGATGCTGACAGTGTTGGGAACATGGCTTCTTTGTTTAAAGCTGTCATCTTCTTCTTCCTCATCACCTCTTTCTATCAGCATGATCAGAGCTCCTACCCCTGTTTTATCACCACAACCACTACCAGCTACCTTTTAACATGTTCCTCCCCCCTGATTGCCTGATGTTATTTTCATATGGGACATTTGGTCTCCAGCACTGTACTGTGAACCTGACTTACTTCAATGAATGTAAATGTGGCAAATGGAGCATATTGTAATGCTATTCTCCTTCTTGCTAATTATAAAGATGCCCAAACTGGGGAATAGAATGCTTTTAGTGTGCCACTATCAATGCTTTATGACCTGGAGGTAGGTGGGTGTGTTGTTTGCCTCCCTGTAGTGCGTATTTTGACTGACGTAGGGGTGAATTCAGGTCTCAGTGGAGGCCTCACCAATATGGAAGCTGGTAGTGATGGTAGTGGAACCAGTGCCACATCCCTCTGAGCAGGTTGAATAGAAGGGGTCATCTTCGTGTTCTCTGAGCTGCCCTCAATTTTGACAGTCACTGGCTCAACCTCATCACTGTCACTTTCCATAATTCTAAAGCTGTCAGGAACTTCACTTTTCCCTTGTCTCTCATGGCGGGTCTTGACGGGTGTCCAATCTGTTAGAAGTGGGGTCTTTGGTTGGCAGTCAGGTTACCTCCTGTCCAAGCAAGTACCCTCACTGTAGTCAGGGTAAAGGAGAGAAACACCTGGTTAACCCCACTCCCCCTGTTGGCAAAAACTCATTGCCGTAGAGGATTGCTTTGAAACTGGAAAAAACAGGATTTAGCACACTGGCTGGCTACAGAAAATGGCAACCAGCCACAAAAGCAAGCAAGAAGGCATGTACAGCAAAGAAGGCATGCAGGCCTACGGCAAAATCACACTGACTACTAGACAAAATGGCCACCAACCACAATTTCAAACAACAGCAAGCATGGAGTTAAGGACAGCAAAGAACACCTGCAGGCGTATGGACACTGACTACACAAAATGGCTGTAGGCCATATGGCATGGAGAATAAAGACAAAATGGTGGTCTATGGCAAACACACACACACATACACACACACTCTGGCCAGACAAAGAAATGGCCAATTGGCCAGCAAACAAAGGAGGCATGGTAAACAAAAAAATAAAGTTTTTCCAACAACACACATCCTCCCAAGGCATCAAAATATTACCATACCAAAATACCCGTTTTGCAGAAACAAATGTGAGGTACAAAAGCAACCTATTTTGCATTTAATTCAATGACATCCCTCAATCATAGATGTTTTAAAAAAACATATACCATATGAAACAGGTGTTTCATATACCCCTTGCCCAGTACTGGTTGGAATAACTGGAGGCAGACTAAAACAAGCGTAAAATAAATTAATATTGTAAATTTCACAAACATGGAAAATAGGTATTTAACTGTAGGACCTTTTTTCCTTCTAAAAGCTAAAAAAATAAATGCAATAGAAACCCCCCAACTGCAACCCTAGGCCACCTGCCACAACTATAATCCAATTTACAAATTTAATAAAATAAGAACATATATATTGGTGCATGCCCTCTATCATGCAACACACTTTTTGTGATAGCACCATTTACAACAAAGTC